>NW_024412396.1:24853306-24971848 GCF_014898765.1 Herpailurus yagouaroundi | reverse complement strand
TTTCTTTCTTTCTTTCTTTCTTTCTTTCTTTCTTTCTTTCTTTCTTTCTTTCTCTTTCTTTTTTTAAGGTAATCTGTAGGCCCAAAACGGGGCTCAAACTCACAATCCAGAGATCAAGAGATGCATGCTCTACTGACTGAGCCAGTCAGGCACCCCTATTAGAGACAACTTTAGACCTTTATCAACCTGTAGGCAGCACCAGAGGAGTCTCCATCACAAACCTTGCTAAAATTAGCCCTTATCTACCATTCATTTTCCTTTTTTATATATTTGCCTTCCTAGAATTTGCCACCCTAGACTCTAAGTCATTTTTCTTTGTCTTCTCATTTCTATAAAAATATACTATTGTTTTGCTAAAGTGCTATCAAGCCCAAGTTCTAGCCATCCCTTAGAGTTACTCATCTCTGGCTATTCTTATATGTGTGCATGGTGCACATGCTAATACACTAGTGTCTGTTTTTCCCTTGTTAATCTGTCTGTGGTCAGTTCAGTTACAGGTCACTTGTTCAAAAACCTAGCTTGGTAGGAGGGAGAAGAATGTTTTCCTCCTCTACAGCCATTTGGGAAAAGTTATGTGTTTTTAATTTGTTACATTCCCAAATTGACTTTATGTACAGTTCAAGAAGAGGTAACTGTCACAAAATGTTAAAGGGCTATAGGAAGGCTTTATTTGTTCACCCACTGGCTGATACTTCAGATTTAATATTTAGTGTTTGATTTTACTGGTAAAACATTTTTGATATTTGTAAAATAGAAACTCTTTCAGTACAGAGTATGTAAAGCCCATTCAGCTGATTTTGACCATATATACTTCAAAGTGAATGAATTTATTCCACAAGTTCCTTCAATGTTTAAAGATGATAAAAGGGTAAAATATCATGAAAAAATGACCACCACTGAATAGGAAAAGGGCATAATTATGAAGTAAAGTGATAGGAATCTGAAGTACTACAAAACATCTGTACCTAGTTCATAATTCCCTAGGGTCTGCTCTTCTGTACTTAGAAGGTTGGTGAAAGGAGACCCCAAAGGCTACTGCAGAGGAACAGTGCTAGGAGGGAATAAAGTCTCATAAACTTAGGTCACTGTGGTTTAAGGGAGGCCATGGACGTAGACCAGGGCTGGGAAAACCTAGGGACAATAAGAATATAACTCTTTATCAGTGTCATGCTGAGCCATGCCTGTGCTTGACATGCAAAGGGGAAAATGTGCTCCCCAAACGCACTTATCCAAAATATTAACAAATTCCATTTGTTGAACCAGTAAACAACGTTAATGAAAGCTCCACAATAAAAAATTATAATTAGATACAAAGCCCTACACTGTCCAATGTGTTCCTATGTTTCTGTCAACCCTCATTAACCTACCTCACATGATGTGACAGATCTGCAGCTCTGGTTGGAACTAGGAGCTCATTAAAAACAACTATTCTTCCCGTATAACACAGGGTCTTGAAACAAACAATAGCTTGTCTTCATAATGTGTTCACCATAGATTTTTTTAAATTAAAATTATTTATAAAATAGTGCATTAAAATATTTATCTAACTGCCAAAGTTTTTGGTGCTCTCTTACATTTTAGATCAAGCTGAGTGCCTCACCTGCCTCACTCTAATAATGACCCTGGCTGCTCATGCACAAGCTTCCAGATCAATAGGAGTAAGGGTAACAGAATAGGACTAAGTGATGATACAATTTGTGAGAATTATATAACAAATACACAGAGAAAATTTTATAATGTGTGATTCAAGTTTTCTTCCTCATCAAGACTTTTGTTGTTTATTTCTTTTTATTGTATTTCTGCAGTGATTAGGACTCCTATTACCATGTCAATTTGAAGTAGACTTACTACATTTTTGTCATATTCATGGTATTAAAGAAATGTTTCTAACACTTCACCATCAGGAATCATTATTACTATACAATATTGTTAGTTATTGTTTGTCAGGTTAAGGAAGTCTGCTCTTATTTGGCTAACAGTTTTGATCAGACATAAGCACCAAATTTTATCAATTGGTTTATATTTGGCTACTGAGTGATATTTCTTTTTAATCTGTCCTGTAATATAAATTATAATAATTGGTCTTCTAATATTAAATTATCCTGTCATTGTTTTGAATTATACTGATTAAATTTCCCTTTATTTTACTTAGGATTTATCTTTCTAATCGGTTCGTTATTTTGTTTACTCATACTCTCATCTGATATTTACATCAAAGTTACACTGTACTCAATAGGAGCTGGTAATAATGGGGTTTGGGCCGGTTGCCCCAGAATGTGCCACTTTGGCATGCAGATCATTTCCAGCTGAAGACAATCAAGGCCCAACAGACTCAAGAAAAGGCTTTTACCTTCCCTTAATTGCCTAAAATAATTTAAATAGAGGGCCTGTACCAGAAAGAGAGCTATTAATGAAGATAACTTTTTTTTTTACATCAGAAAGACTTATCTCTACCATTTTTTCTTCATACCTTCCTGTGAGTTATTTTCTTCCCCTTTGAAGTCCCAGATCACTGCCCTTACCCTTACTTAGCTCAGGGTGCCACATAAGCCTCATTTGCCTTCCTGGGGGTCTATAGGGAAGAAGGAAAAAGTTTTCCTCCCCTAGAGAAAGCATTGTTTCAGTTTCTATCCCCTGGAATTTGTATACAATTTAAATGATTTATTCCTTAACATTTTTGTAGAAATCACCATAAAACCATTGATGCTCTACGGACTGATTTTTGAAATTCTGGTTCTATTACGTAAAGTTATGTTTGTCAATGTATTTGCTCATTTTTCCCCCTGTTTTCACATTTTTAATGGAGTTCATTATGGTTCTATTTCTTATAACGTCTGTTTTGGTAAATTGTGCTCTTCAAGAAGTACACTCTTGTCAAAATTTAAAAGTTTATTGGGGCACAATTGTTCATAATTCCCTCTTATCATACTTCTAGCATTTTTAGGCTCTATAGTGATGTCCCCTAATCATTTCCTGGTATTTTAAATGTGTTCTTTTGTATTTGTTGATCAGTCTTGCTATCACTTTGATCAATCATTTCAAAGAAAGAATTAGTTGCTTTGTTGATTCTCACTCTTGTGTGTCTGTTTTCACATTTTGATGTTGCTGGTCTTGCTCCATGGGAAGCAGACGCCAGGTGGAATTTGGCACAGAAGGTTGACTGGGTAGTGCTTGTACAATTACCAGCTGCAGGGGAAGGGAAAAAATTCAAAGACAAAGAAGTCTTCACAACAAAGTCTTCACAACAGAGAGTTCTGGATGGCTTTTAGAGTTCTGAGTTGGTAAGACAGGGCCAGGACTTTACCTCCTGCTGTCTACAATTGTTGGATGCAGTGTGCTTCTGGGAAGGAGGAAGGACTTCCAGGGAGGCAGCCCTGCCAGGCAGCAGTGCTCCAACAGCTCACAAAGTAAATCACTGGTTTGGGAGATGGGTGGGGAGGCACAACGTCCACCTTAGAATCTAGAATGTCCACTTTTAGGATGGATTCTGCCCTCATCCACCTCCACATGTATGTTGGAAGCAGAAGCTTTTCCACAATGCTGGTGTGCTTTTGTTTGGGTTTTTGTTTTTTTCTCTTGCAAATTCATGAGAGAAAGGAACCACAGCCACCAACTTTGTAACAGAGCCAGAGGCTATGGACTGAATGACTGCGTCTCCCCAAAATTCATGGGTTGAAGCCCTAACCCCAATGTGATAACATTTGGAGGTAGGGCCTTTGGGAGATAAATGGGTTTAGATGAGGTCATGACAGTAGGGCGCCCTTCATGGGGTTAGTTCTTTTTAAGAGGAGGAAAAGAGACCAGAGTTCACTGGCATTCTCTCTCTGCCTCCCTCTCTCCCTCTCTCCCTCTCTCTCTTTTTATATTTTGCTCATGCTCTCTTTCTTCCCCCATCATCTGAGAACATAGCAAGGCAGTTATCTGCAAACCAGGAAGAGGACCCTTACCAGGAGCCAAATCTGCCAGCACCTTTACCTTGAACTACCCTTCTCCAGAACTGTGAGAAATAAATATCTGTTGTTTAAGCCACCCAAACTAGGGTATTTTGTGACAGCAGCCTGAACTGACAAAGATACTCAACTACCCATCTGCATTCCATTTAGTCTAAAATAGCAACTCTGTTGGTATAGATGGCCTAACTTTGGATGACTGGGACCTTCATCCATAAGCGTTCTGTACCACTGGTCACTGTGTCTTCTCAGGCCACAGCTGCTGTATTATTACATTACTCTCCTCTTGTACAGCAGTTCTATCTTTTCCTGAAATTCAGATCAATTAACCTTGCCAGTAAGGGAATTCTCATCTGCCCCTTAGGGGGAAAATGCCTAAGAAGAAGCCATAGCTTAAGTTCAATGGCATTCTTATAGGGTCGGTCAGTGCATTTTATCTTTGTCCATCAGATCTTCTACACCCTGTTTGACCTCTAGTGCTGTTCACCTTACAGCTCTCAACTTATTGAGTTTTTCCCATGCAAGTGCAACTTAGTGTTTAGCAACATACTCAAGAGGATGCTGTGTATGTTTCTGAAGCTCCTTCTTTACACATGTTCCTTCCCTTTGGCTATCTGTCTTACACATTACTCATTCCAGTATCTCAGCATTCCCTTACTCTGATCTCCATGTCTGCAACTCAGTGAGATCATGCTAAGGATTTTCCTCCTGCACCATGATTTGGAAAATGCTTCCAGGCAGATCATAGCATTCACCTTGTCTGTTTCCTTTTCCCTTGGACTACACTTCTATGTTTGCCTATTGCCTTGTTTCTGAAAGCACTTGACTCATACATTTTCCATGTTTCTAGATATTTATAATGTTAGGAAAATTGTTATGTATCACAGCCAGAGCAGAATTCTGTATCTTCTTATTATCAATAGTTTGTGTGGTTCACTGATTTTGTGATTTCACCCATTGTTTGTGTAAACATTTTATATACGGTTATTTGATGTTCCATTTGTGGTCATTCCAACATCTGAAATGCTTAGGAATCTAAATTAGGTGTTTGTTGTTTCTGCTTCTTCACTCACTTTGACTTGGCTTATTTAATCTCAATCTTTGAGTATTCTAGAATCAACTTTTTCTCTAGGAGTTTTTAGAAATGATTTCTTCTGGAAACCTGGGGCCAGCTTACTAACATAATTTCAGGTGTTCAGGATCAGGTCCTTCAGGCTTAGACTCTGGAACACACTATTGATATCAACTTTTGTCTCAGGCTGGCTCTAACCTTCCCTTTGGTGTCTTGAAGGCAGTTCACTGTTGATTCTTTCTCAGGATTCAGGTCATTTTCCGTATGTTTATTAGGTTATTTATTCAAGGCGTGTTTAGAGATTTGCTTATTTCCATGTAAGCACAGCAATGCGTTGAAATGTAGATTTTATGAAGAATAGCTAAATGCTGTAAAGAATCTAGCAGTTTTCCTCATGGGTTATTTGTGTTGATTCTAAATATCTTCTCGATGGCTTATGTGTTCTGGTTTTTCTGCAATATACCTATATGTAATTGTATTTATTTTATCTTGCTCCAGATTCAGTGTGCTTCTCAAACCTTAAGATTCATGTGACTTAATCAATCTTGAAAAAAAATCAGTCTTTATGCTTTCCCCTCTTGTATCTATATTTTAATCTGGTTTTTTTTCTTGTCTTTTTTTCTCTCAGACTTGCTTTAGTCTATGCAAAATCCTCCACACTGTTTGTTAATGGTCTTTTGTGAAGTACCTTATCTGCTTTTTAACCACTGTGTCAGAGACACAGTATTCACATTCTGATTTGTAATAATGCAGTTTTTACATGAGTGATTGAACACCTTCCTTAAGACAACAACATTTCCCAGACTCCACTGCAAACACTTATGGCCAAATCAATGGGAAATAAGTAAAATTGATGTGCATAACTTCTGGATCACAGCCTTAAAACTTAAAAGGAAAGGGACAGACCTCCTATTTTTCATTACCACTTAGGTGCAGTGAGGTGCAGATGTGATGGCAGGATGTGAAGCAGCCATGCTGGACACAGATATATAAGCTTAATGAGGATGTTATACAAAGAAATCTGGTTTGTTTGACAATGTGGAAATGACTTATCAGCCACAGGAGCCTTGAATTGCTTACATTTATGAGAGAGGAATAAACATTGATCTTATCTGAACTACCATTTATTTGGAATTCTGTTATAGTTTCCTGTATCCTGTTCAGAGTGTATATCTAACTATTAAACCCATATATTGGAATGCTTTTCTTTATTTAATATATCTTTCATTTTTATAACTTCTATTTGGCCTCTTTTCAAAGTATCTGCCTTTTTATGCCATCTTATCTTTTGCAGTAATTGATTTCTTCTTTCCTGCTTCATTCAATTTAAAGCTACTTATTTTATAGTCCCTGGGTCAGTTAGAGTTGGATCCGAAAAGCAGAACCACCAGATTTGGGTATAATAAGGGATTTATTATAGGGATTTGCCTTTATATATTTGTGGAGTTGTCTAAACAATCTTTGTGAAGCAATTATTTCTGTGTCTTGTGCTAAGCCTGAAGTCATCAGGACAAGCAGTGAGGAAGAAAACATGGGTATGAAATGAGGGAGCACAGATAGCCTAGTACCTGCAAGAATAAGCCAAAAATTCATCAAGACAGAACCAAGTTAGTCTTTCACTCCTTCTAAGTCTCCAGCCTCAAAGTCGGGGTGAACTGCAGGAGGCACTGATACTAGTTAAAACAGATCTCATTCTTGGGGTACCTGGGTGGCTCGATCAGTTAAGCATCTAACTCTTGATTTCGACTCCAGTAGTGATCTCACAGTTGGTGAGTTCAAGCCCCATGTTGGGTTCCACGCTGACAATGTGAAGCCTGCTCAGGAGTCTCTCTCCCTTTCCCTCTGCCCCTCTCCCCAAAACACTCTCATTCTCTCTCTCAAAATAAATAAATAAACTTAAAAAGAAGTCAGAGAAGTTGAAAGGGGGAATCTGGCAGGTGTGGCACTACTGTAGGCCCAGCTACTATTCCACTTCAACAAGGTGAGACAACGGATAAATGACAACCTTGAGTTGCAACAGTGCCTCACTGATTTCTGAGAATAAAGGGAATATAGCTCATGCTTTACTTCATCCTTCCAAATCTCATGCCAAATATGTCTTATGGCCCTCACTAACACAGAACTATTCTAAAAGAGGGGTTCTGGGGGAAAGTTTGAGCTTAATTTGGCATAATACAAATATATCATAGTCTCTTTGGTAGCCAGCCCCCAGGATTTCCCCAATAATCATTGTCTTCTGGTATTCACACCCCTGTGAAATCCCTTTCCGCATTTAATAAGACTGACCTGTGTGACAAATAAGATAGGTCACTGCAGAAGTGACAGTGTGTGATTTATGAGGTTAGGTTATCAATTACATTACAACCTCCTCCTTGGTCTCTTAGTCTGATCCTTCTGGAGACAGCTAGGTACCACCTCATGAGAACAATCAAGCAGTCCTATAGAGAAGACCATACGGAGAAGAGGTGAAGGTTTGTGCCAACAGGAGCACCAGTTTGCTAGCTATGTAACTTAGCCATCTTGGAAGCGGCTCCTATAGCCCCAATCAAGTTGTTATAGTGTGAATGTCTGAGTTCTCCCAAAATTCTTATGTTAAAAACTTTATACCCAGAGTGATAACATTAAGAGGTAGGCCCTTTGGGGAGGTGATTGGACAATGACAGTGGAATCCTCACAAATGGAAATAGTGCCTTTATAGGTGAGCCTCCCAGAGCCTCCTTGACCCTTCTATCCAGTGAGGATATCAGGGAGAAAGTGCAGTGTAAGTAGGTCCATATCAAATACTGAATATGCCAGCACCATGGTCTTAGATGTTCAGCCCCCAGAACTGTGAAAAATAAATTATCTTGTTTATAAGTCACTTAGTCTATGGTATTTTCTTGTAGCAGCCTGAACAGACTAACCAAGTCTTCAGGTAGTTCCAGTTCGTCAGTCCTCAAGTCTTCCAACGGATACCACAAACAACATGGAATCAGAGGCAAACTATCCCCTGTTCACTGTGTTTGTGACCTGTAGAAACTATGACATAAAATGATAGTGTTATTTAAGGCCACTAAGAAACAGTTAAAGAATATAATTTTAGCTCTTCATATTGCTTTGAATAGATTATTTCTTCTCATGCTTCATAATTTTGTTTCTTGAACTCATTTTTGAAGGGCTTTATCTGAAACCACCCTAGGTGGCTTGGTTTAAGAGTGTTTTGCATTTGTTGCTGTCAGGTGAATGAGGAGATCCACTGATGTGAGTATAATTTGACATCAAAGTTTTAGCTTGAGGATTCCCAGATCATATGAGTTACATAGATTTGAACCCAAAATTTACATGAAGTGAAAATCTATTGTTATTTTTGAAATTAAAAAAATTTTTTAATGTTTATTTATTTTGAGAGGCGGGGGGAGAGGGTGAGTGGAGGAGGTGCAGAGAGAGGGAGAGAGAATCCCAAGCAGGCTCCATGGTGTCAGTGCAGAGCCTGATGAAGGACTCAATCCCATGGACAATGAGATCATAACCTGAGCCGAAATCAAGAATCAGATGCTCAACCGACTGAACCATCCAGATGTCCTGAAAATCTATTGTTTTAATATTTATTTCTCTGTAAGCATTACTTGATACAATGATTTGTGTATAGGTGTCATATTTGAGATGTGATCCCAGGAAGTCAGAACAAGGAAGTAAAAGCAGTAAGGCAGGGAAGGATGTAATACCAATAATGGGCATGCTTTTGAGCTATAGTCATTCCTGGAGGCAAATTGGGCTCAGCCTTCCCAGGGATCTTCTGAAAAACAATGTGGGATGTTCCTCTGAACCTTCCTTTGGAAGGGAAGAAGTTGAGAAATGTTTTTTCCTGGCTCTCATTTTCCATTGGTTGAGGATTGTCCAACATGTGTTATGGGCTGCAGAGAAAAGCAGAGGGTAGGGGGACAGTAATTTGAGATGGGAAATTGGCTAAATGCATGCAAACTGAAAAACACAGCTGAAGCTGAAATTGAAGATGGGCCCAGTGCATGTGATATAGAGCCTCAATAGCATCTGCTGCATACATGATTTCAAGTTCTAGGGTGGATATTTTTTACTCTCCACCCAGAGACCAAGTCATAACTTTAAAAGTTAGGGGATTATCTTATTGTGCCAGTGGGAAGATTGTTTTTTAATTCCATCATTTCATTGAAGATTTAGCACTTTGTGTACCTCAGCTTTACATAAGACTCAGCTGCAACTCCGTGAATACCATCCCTCCTTCATCTATTCTGTTGTGGACACCGGAACCAAGCTACTAAATAAAGTTCCTTTGTTCCTTGACAGTAAAGCAGCAACATCAGCCTATAAATTTATCACTCTAATATTTCATCCCATCATCAATCTGAACCACAGAGATTTTCTTTACTGAAAGTTCAGCTCTACATGTGCAAGCTTTGTTTTTCAGTACAGCGTTTTTATCCAGTAGTTTAGGTGTTTCACAATAGGAAGATATTCATACATCTAGTCCAATGCATTAGCTAAATGGAAACCCCTGGTCTCCTTGCTTGATGGTAGTATAGAAATTGTCCGAGAAAAGAGATACTAGTCTGTCTGTAATCAAATTCTAATCATCCTTCAGTCATGGGGAAGGCATTATGGATACAAAGATCCTAATACTATCCAGGAAATAAAATCTGGGTTGTTGGGGCAATGGAGGGTCATGAAGGACAAAGCTGTTTGTTTTGGCTGCAAAGTATTTCCCTAATGTTGAGCCTAAGATTGAAACCATACCATAGTTTCAAGCTATATGAAGTAGAGCATTCCAGTGATCATCTAAACAATTCATACCAAAGTAAGACATAAGTATGTTTTACATATATTACGTATTTATTGCAGAACACTATCAATTTTTAGGGAGTAATGACACCGGGAAAAATTGTCTCATCACCCTAAATTTCTACAATTATAGCCTATAGTTAAATTTTATATAGTTATAGTCTCTAGTTATATAGTTATAGTCTACATAGTCGTAGTCTATAGTCATATTTTGTTTCCTTCTATCAGGATATAAGCTAAAGAAGCCCTAACTTTTTCTCCACTTCATTTTATACTTGCCCAGGGTTCTTAGCAAGTGTCTATCTTCCCCTGTTCCTTCTCTAGCTGAGGAAGCTTAGATCTCTTTACTATGTTTGAGAGGTTATCTTCTCTAAACTGTAAACTATAGTTGAGGCTTTCCTTTGAAGACATGCAGATCCTTGATCCTATAAATTGATGCAAATCCACTTTTCAAGATTTTTCTAGTTCTTACTCATTGTTTCTAATGACGTCCTAAAGTTTGGAGATGACCAGGGGTCCCCAAGGCTGGCCATGCATTAAATACCAGCCCAGGAAAGCTTTTTAAAATTGAAAGATTCCCCACCCCTGAGAAGCATTAGCATTTACAAGGAAGTGGATCAAGTACTGATAATTTTAACAAACTTTTCGAGGTGATACATCTAATTTCGGTTTAGACCCAATCCTCAGATTAGCAGTGAGCATCACTGAATTAGAACAGGCAACCTATTGTCCTCAAGGATTTAGACTAAGTCAGTGAGGTATTCTAAAATTAGAGGTTTTCAATGGACTGAAAATGTCCCGGCAGAATGTATTTTTGAATGAACAAAGGAATTGTGGCTTAGAGGAAGGAATCAAAATTATTAGTGTCAAAAAGGGTACAATCACTAGAGAAAATTGTGTAGAAAAAAAATGATTGTGGTCCTTTTCAGACAGAGTAGTTTATTTGCTGTTTTATTTATCTCTACAGTGATGAGACTTTAAGAGAATTATTCCAAATTATGTAAAAACATAAAGAAATACTCCCCCAGAATGAAAGATTCAGGTCAATTTCTAGCCATTTAAGGATCAGACTGGTTTTGTATGTGAACACAACATATGCATTTTATGCTAAAATTTAAAAAAATTCAATTTTTCCTTCAATTTTAATTGAGGTATAATTGATGTACAACAACTGCACATATTTATAGTTAAAATGTGATCTTTTTTAATTAAGATTTTATTTTAATTCCAGGACAGTTAACACACAGTATTGTATTAGTTTCAGGTGTAAAATTCAGTGATTCAACAATTCTATGCATTACTCAGTGCTCATCACAATAGGTGCACTCTTTAATCCCCTTCACCTATTTCACCCATCGCCCCACCCACCTCCTGTCTGGTAACCATCAGTTTGCACTTTAGAGTTGTCTATTTTTTTGGTTTGTCTCTTTTTTTCTTTGTTGGTTTGTTTTGTTTCTTAAATTCCACATATGAGTGCAATTATTTGATATCTGTCTCTCTCTGACTGACATATTTTCCTTAGCATTATACTCTCTAGCTCCATCCATGCTGTTGCAAAGGGCAAGATTTAATTCTTTTATGGCTGAGTAATATTCCCGTGTGTGTGTGTGTGTGTGTGTGTGTGTAACCACTTCTTTCTCAATTCTCAATGTACACGTTAGCTGCTTCCTTGGTTTGTTTGGCTGTTGTAAATAATGCTACCCTAAACATAGGGATGCATGTGTCCCTTTGAATTAGTGTTTTTGTATTGGGGGGGGGGGGGTAAATACCCAGTAGTGAGATTACTGCATCATAGGATAGTTCTATTTGTAACTTTGTGAGGAACGTCCCTACTGTTTTCCAGAGTGGCTGCACCAGTTATTCCCACCAGCAATGCACAAAGGTTCTTTTTTCTCCACATTCTCACCAACAGCTGGTGTTTTTCTTGTTGTTGATTTTAGCCATTCTCACAGGTATGCGGTGATATCTCATTATAGTTTTGATTTGCATTCCCCTTATGATGAGTGATGTTGAGCATCTTTTCATGTGTCTTTTGGCCATCTGTATGTCTTCTTTGGAGAACTGTTTATTCATGCCTTCTGACCATTTGTAATTGGATTATTTGTTTTTGGGCAATTGATTTGTATCAGTTCTTCATATATATTTTGGATACTAACCCTTTATTGGATATATCATTTGTAAATATCTTCTCCCATTTAGGAGGTTGTCTTTTAGTTTTGTGGATTGTTTCCTTCAGTGTGCAAAAACTTTTTATTTAATGTAGTCCCAATAGTTTATGTTTGGTTTTATTTCTAACACCTCAGGAGACATATCTGGAAAATACTTGCTATGACTGATGTCAGAAAAATTACTGCCTGTGCTCTCTTCTAGGCTTTCTATGGTTTCAGGTCTCACATTTAGGTCTTTCACCCATTTTGAATTTTGTATATGATGTAAGAAAGCAGTTTGGTTTCATTCTTTTACATGTAGCCGTTTAGATTTCCCAACTCCATTTGTTGAAAAGACTCTTTTTCCCATTGTATAATCTTTCCTCCATTGTTAAAGATTAATTGGCCATATAATTGTGGACTTACATCTGGGTTTTCTACTCTGTTTCATTGACCTATGTGTCTATTTTTATACCAGTACCATACTGTTTTGATTATTGTGGCTTTGTAATATAACTTGAAATCTGGAATTGTGATACCTCCAGTTTTGTTTTTCTTTTTCAAGTTTAATTTGACTCTTCAGGGTCTTTTGTGGCTCCATATAAATTTTAGGACTGTTTGTTCTAGTTCTATGAAAAATGCTGTTGGTATTTTGATAGGGATTGCATTAAATTTGTAGATTTCTTTGGGTAGTATAGACATTTTAAAAATATTTATTCTTTCAATCCACGAGTGTGAAATGCCTTTCCATTTCTTTGTATCATCTTCAATTTCTTCCATAAATGTTTTCATTTTGTTTTGTTTTGTTTTGTTTTGTTTTGTTTTGTTTTAGAGTACAGGTCTTTCACCTCTTTGGTTAAGTTTACCCCTAGATATTTTATTGGTTTTGGTGCAGTTGTAAATGGAATTGTCTTCTTAATTTCACTTTTTGCTGCTTCATTATTAGTGAAATCTGTTGCATTTCTGTACATTGATTTTGCATACTACAGCTTTACTGAATAAATTTATCAGTTTTAGTAATTTTTTGGTGGAGTCTTTAGGATTTTCTATATATAGTAAAATTTAATTTTTTAAAAAATTGAGATATGTGATGGACTTTATGTAAGTTTAAGGACATATAATTATTTATTTTATATTTATATTGCAATATGATTCCTTAAGGAAGCTTTAGTAAATGAGGATTAGACCACTATAAACCAGGAAATCTCACGTAAGCATGTGCCTTAATAAATTTGAAAGGGGGACAGTAGTGAAAAGGCCAATATATTAGCACTATTAATGCCTCAGCAGTATTAATTTAATAACTGAGAAGAAATTGAGGAACATCCATGTTGGGTCAAGCTATGAGAAAATTTGGGGGAAATCAAGATAGGGAAAGGTGGAAGGGCTGACAGAAATGGATTTTAGAAGATTTAGAAAACATTTTAGAATGTTAAAGGAGTCAGTAAGATTTTCTCCTTTCCTAGTAAAGAGCTAAGAGAAAAAAAAAACAACAGTGTAATTCTCAGAAGTTCCTCACAGTTCGGTTGTTTAAACTATGTTATTTATAAAACTGCAGACTAGTTAAATTCCATTAGTAATTTACAAAATATTGTAACATTTCCTTACTGTATGTTTGGCATCATAAGATTATTTTGAGCTGGGAATATTCAAAATTACAAGTATGGCATTAATTATAGGTTCACATAACCACTGATATTATGTCCAATCTCACACACTTTAGAAATAAAATATTAATTTCATTCAAACAAACTGAGTTGATTTGTTCATAGAAAAAAATCCATTCATCTGCTTAATTATCTGATAATCACTACAATTACTTCCTATTAAATGTTAAGAAAGCTCTATAATGTGATTGATACATTCTAACCAAACTTTCCATGTAGCAAATATTCAAACATATTTCATGCCATTAAATTTATTCTCTTTCATTTTTCTTTATATTCCTTTTAATCTTTTCAATTATATTCCTTTTCCCCAATATATTTTTCATTAAAAAATAGCCATATGGTAGTTCAAACAATATTGAAAAATATAAGGAAGAATGTTGAATACACAAATACAAGGAATAATGTTAAAACCACCCCAACTCTCACAAGACAAAAGCAAAGTTTTTAACAATGTCGTTATGTGTGTATGTGTGGTCTGTGTACGTGTGTGTATATACACATACACATAAACTCTGTCCAGAGTCAAACTACTTTCAAATAACTTGGCCTTAGTACTATATCTAGCTAAAAATGTCATGTCTTCTTTACAGTAATTTTCTTTTTAGAGCCTTTTGAATTTTCCTTCACATTTCGTAACAATTCTAAATATCAAATACAATTTAGTATATTTAAACCTCTACTGAGATGCAAAGGAGTGCCCATTTTCCAGTCCAGAAGTCTTTTGACCTTCACAGATACAGAGACAGAAGAGGAGTGCCTCTGTACTTTCACTGGCAGGATCAAAGTCACCAACTCCGCCTATATCAAAGTTGTCTAAACCATGTCTGGGCAATGGCGGATCGGGGGGAGCATTGTGGGGAAGAGCAGGCAAAAGAGTCAGTGCCCTCTTCTCCACTGCCCATCTCCCTCTACTCAACAATCTCTGTGTTCTAGTATCTTGGAGCATCTTTAATGACTTTGAGAGCAAATACATTTGTAGGTTGCAAATTTGGATCTTACAGTTAACAAGCATTTTCCTAAAAGACACCAGAATGGAACAATCTTCATTTTCTTTATCTATGAATGATAATTTTGAACATAAAAAAATAAAATTAAAAAGGAAACTTTGTTTTGTTCTCTAATCATAACCTGAAGATTTGGCCAATTTTTCCCTAAGGATGTTTATTTTCTTAGGAAAATAAAATGAAGGGGTCTTTCTTTTTGGCTATACACATAAAATCTGTTTTTTAATTTATGTTGAATTTAATGAGGAATTAGCCAATGTGTTATAACACAGTCTGCTGTTAATGGGGAATGGCAATTCTGTTTAATGATTATTACATAGCTTTATTGCCAAAATGCATCATTAATACACATTACTAAATTGGCATGGAATTTGAAAACACAAACTGCATTAATCATTTCCTTTTCATCTTCCCCATATTTTCCCTCTGCACCATTGCAAACAAATGACACCTACAGAGAGCTCATTGCAATGTCACTGACTTCTTTGAAGCAGAGGTCCACCACAGCTTGGTAAGCACAGTGTCACTCAGGTTCATTCACATATCATATCTCGGAAATGAATCATAGAGGACGGGAAAGGAGATTATGTGTTTTTTTTCCTCTCCGTAAAATTTAAGTTCAAAAAGAGAGCTCATGCCAACATCATGCATCACCCGCCCAAATGAGGGAAAGCTAATAACAAAATATAATTTAGAAGTGAGTTGATTCTGCCCTGCAGCATGACTGCTTCTAAGTTGCAGGAAACTATTTCCAAAATATGAGAATCAGGACAAAATGGAGCTGAAATACTAATTTCTTTCTTCTTTCTGTTGCATTATTGGTACTCTGTTAGAATTCTCAGTATTTTTTTCCCAGTGCTGTCATACTTCTGTAAAATGAAAGCAAATATGATTCAATCATACTAGAATAAGCACAACCACAGAGAATAGTTAAAATGATATATCAGGGATGACATGATTTAGGGGAAAAATGACGTGATTTGAGGGGAAAAAAAACCCTTATTTGTTTTTAAGCAGTCATTGTAGAATGGATTAGCAAATAACAACAGTTTCCTGTCCTTTCCATGTCTCCCATATAAACTTCATCTAAGCTCTCCAACTTTCCCAGCAGTTCTTTCCAGTTATTGTTGCTTAGTGTGTTTCTTTAATATGGGACTGAGGGTCGAAGATACACCAGTGTCTATTTTTTTCAGATATAAAAATGCAATGATAAAGTTGTCTTATCACCCTTTTGAAGTAAATTATACGCACACACACATACACACACGTTAAGAAACATTTTCTTTGAGGATCTGGACATGAAGTCTCAGGTAAGACAAAAAAAAAGCATTCTAAAATTGATCGCTAGACAATGCTAAATTATAAAATACTTCTTTCTCTCCTCTGTGTGTGTGTGTGTGTGTGTGTGTGTGTGTGTGTATGATGTATAAAATTGTTTATGACTTTGCTTTCTTTTCATTTCTATATCTCCATTAAAATGAAGTGGTATTTTCCCAGAAGACTCTATAGTTTGCTAGGAACTCATAAAATTAGAGACTAGAAGAACTAAAAAAGAAATAAGGAGAATCACATTTAGCTCCTCTTTATTGCCTGTAACAGCATCACATAATGACAGTGATGAAACAGCAGTTCTCATTTTGATCTTTTGAAGTCCTGTACGTGTACCATATCTCAGCTTTAGCAATCATAGTTGTGTTTGCTAAGGATTCATTATGTGCTTTTGAGTAAATAAATACTATAATTTTACCTAAAATGTTACTTTACTTGTATTCAACACTTATTGTCTTCAGTGATGTTCTATAGCCTAAATGGAAAGCAAATTTCTGGGTTTACTGATTCCCCAATGACAGTATAAAAAAATACTAGGCACATTTGGACATGAGGTATAGCTCAGTGATTATTATTGTATTCCAGATTGCAGTACACCTTTGTGTACATGAGACAACTCATAAATGTTGTGAACATTTTTATACATAGGTAACTTGATTAATTGCCATGTGAGACCGCAGATACAGAGACACATTTCCATCTAAAAAAACTTAAACGTTGTCTCCTGAATGATAGCAACTAACTACTATAAAGTAAAGGAGAACAGTTAAAATATTCCTTAAGATTAATAAGATAGATAAATGAGTCTGCGATGATAGATAGGTAGATGATAGATAGATAGAGAGATCTATATATGAGTTTATAATTTAGTCTCTCAACTTGGTCACTTTACAATTGCTTTGTAATTTTCTACCAGGGTTAAGTAATTGACCACTATATTGAGATGAACTGCAGCCCCGTGATCAGATATCTCTCACCTGCCCATGTCTGCTTTGTTTCTAACTGGTACCAATAAATGAGATCTTGCCTTGGCCCCGGGAGCTACATACTGTCCTGGAAGTACAATTTCCATACTATTTTGAAAGTGCCTGCTGCAAATCTCTCTTGCTTTAACATAGGCCTTTCTGTTGTCAGGTCCTGCTCTACTTTTCTCTGTCCATTTTAGGGACATGCTTGTTGTCTACTGATTGATTTGACAAAATCTAACAGCTAAGATTCTACCTAGAGCCATGGTTCTCTTCCCTTAGAGAGAAGCTCTAGACTTCTGTGTAATATTCATATTACCCTTGCTAATTAACTGCCCTGGAGGTGGTAAAAGTTCTGTCTAGACTATTTTTTAATGACTTCTATTCCGTATCTTTTACTTAGCTGCTAATTGAGCCTAAATTCTGAAAGAACGTTTGTTAGTTTAACTATGACTGTGCTTGTCATTATAGTCTTTTATCTTACAAAGATGTTTGCCCAAATAGACCAAATGATAATGAATGTTTATGTTAGCCCTTTTGTTTAAATTATAATTTATTATGGGAAAGGAGAAATTTCGGAAGTATAATCACATTGTGGAACCCGTGTCCGTATTGTTGTATTTTGTCTCCACATTGTATTTCCCTAATTTAAATACAAGTTCCTTTGAGGAAGAGACCACAGTAGATGAACATGAAAAAGCACATGTATTTTGGATTGAGTCATATGGAAAGGCAGATTTCAGATCATATAAGGAGGCACTTTTTAATGGCTAGAGCTACTCTAAATGTAATGAGATAAGTCAAGAGCAAGTGGGTGAACTTGAAGATATTAGAATACAGAGTAGCTAATCACTGAATGGTGATGTTATATGTCAGTCTTAAAATACCAGAGCTAGAATAGTTTAGGATATGATCTCTAAGATAATTCTCAACTTGATGATTATATTATATTGTGCAACGGTAAAAATGTAACCAAGTTTACAAACCCAGCTCTTTCCACATGCTATGGTCTCTTGACTAATTTGCTAAGCTTTTACATCTTCCACTCTCTTATGTGCAAAAATAATGCTTTCTTTCAGGGCTGTGGTAAGGATGGAAGGGTTTGTAAACTGCTAGACGCTTTATTTGTAGGCAAAATTATAATTTCATTATAATTTTTATTAAAATCATATCTGAAGGTGTTTAAGGGCCACCTAATTCAAATACTCCTTCAAGTGATTAAAGTTGCTTTATAGCATTACTGACAGATGGTTATTTAATTCAGTGGTTGTAAAACTTTAAACCATAGATTTTTTTCCCTTTGAATCTTACAAAAGCTGGATGCATAAAACATATAAATTTGGAAATATTTTTATTGAGTTGGGGATGGAGGTCCCTTGTCCTAATTGGCCTCCTTAGCTCTATAGTATGTTCTAAATTTAAAACTCACTATTAGTACATTTTTTTTTAATTTTTTTTTTCAACGTTTATTTTTGGGACAGAGAGAGACAGAGCATGAACGGGGGAGGGGCAGAGAGAGAGGGAGACACAGAATCAGAAACAGGCCCCAGGCTCCGAGCCATCAGCCCAGAGCCCGACGCGGGGCTCGAACTCACGGACCGCGAGATCGTGACCTGGCTGAAGTCGGACGCTTAACGACTGCGCCACCCAGGCGCCCCGTACATTTTTACAGAAGTATAACACTCACTACTTTTTAAGCTAGTTCTTTCCTTATTTGAAGAGCTACCAGCAGTAAAAGATGTTTTATGTGTTGAAAAGATAATCTGCCTCTCAGGCTCTTCTTCATGGTGGTGGTTCAGTAATTTGGGGCCAAACAGAACAAGTCTGCATGTTACTCCGATGAACATTCTCAAACATTTGTAAACAAAAGTTAGTTTTCCCCACGTCTATTTTTCAAAGATAAAATTCCCCAATCTTAAGAGATAAACTTCATAAACATTTGTAAATGTCTCTAAACCTATCAACTGTCTTTCATCTTGTTCTATTTATGTTATTGTTGTCATTTTAACACTCAGGTTATTCTGGGACAAAGTATACTAAGACTATGTCCTCTCTTATTCCCAATATATAATATAAATGTGTTTTCCTTTTAGTAACCACACACCACTATTGAGTAATTTTGACGTTTCTACCAACTAAAAGTCCTAAGACTTTTTTATACACTCTGGTGCTAAAATTCAGCTCTCTTATCCTGAATAGGCAAATTATTTTTTTTCCTTTGACCCAAATCTACGTGATTTTTTTAAAAATCTGTATGAACATAATAAATATGACAAACTGTTAATCCTAATAATTGATTAAAAGTCTGAAGACAGATGTAAATGTAAAACTCATGGTGGAAACTTCTGTCCAGAGTGACAATGAATGATGTTCAATGTATACAGTTTTTACACAGTTATTTCAGCCATCCAGAGGTACCATGAGCATTCACCTTTTATTTATTCATCTTACGCATAAAGGACAAAAAAAAAAAGGACAAAAAAAAAACATGCTCACAAGTTGATAGAAAAAAAGTTCATGTATTAAATTTATGCCTTCAACTGTTGGTGATGCCTTCAACTGTTTTGAAATTTATGCCTTCAACTGTTTTGTTGGTGATGACAGAAACAAAAGGTCAGTCCAAATAAAATATACTAGCCATTTGTTAAATATTCAAATCTTAGACTAGCACAGAGTCAGTATATGAGTAAAAAGTAGGGATGCTGAAGATTTGACATATACAGAATCTTCAGCAGGACAATGGATGATGAAACAAATGCATACTTCACGTTACAGCACAACATTCAAGTTCACTCATTTATTCTTACAGTAATAGTTATGATGAGAAAGGAATGTGTTTATCATATAAGGGAATAATTTTGCAGTTTGTATACCTATAATATTAAGCTTCATATGAGATAATTGACTTGTTAAAAAGGTGTTTATAAAATAATTTCAAAAATAAAAGTTTTTACCATCAATAAAGAATTAAAAATTATTGATTATGGTCGATAGGTGTGCAAAACAACTTTCGAGTTAACTCTAGTACTGAGGACAAGACTGAAAATGTAGGATCTCTCTTCCTTAGTAAGATAATAGGCTGTGAGAACAACGGTCAATCATTTGAATTTAGATAAATAGACTGGTTCTGAAAATATCACAAACATGTAGAATATTTCTACGGAACATCGTACTTCACACTTTAAGTGATAAACATTCATTTTGTTCTTCTAAGGGAAGTAAAGCAAAGCATTTTTAAGGAAAATAGTTGTCAGGTTGGAAATATAGGTGTCTGGGCTTATGCAAAAATATATGTCAAAATCCAAGAAGAAAAATTGAAGATGTCTGATGCCCAAAAGGATATATGCTTTAAAATCACAAGTGAAGCCAATGGAGTTTATTTCCTCTGCATTAATGATGATCTTTATGCATAATTCATTTCAAAAGATCAAAATGTCAATCAAGCTTAGTATGTAGAAACTATTATTTCTAAATTCAGAATGATAAAACGTTACCGTCTTTGAATCTGTTTTTTAAAAGAATATGTCACAGGTTCTAACATTTAAAATGGTTAGATCAGGGGCGCCTGGGTGGCGCAGTCGGTTAAGCGTCCGACTTCAGCCAGGTCACGATCTCGCGGTCCGTGAGTTCAAGCCCGCGTCGGGCTCTGGGCTGATGGCTCAGAGCCTGGAGCCTGTTTCCGATTCTGTGTCTCCCTCTCTCTCTGCCCCTCCCCCGTTCATGCTCTGTCTCTCTCTGTCCCAAAAATAAATAAACGTTGAAAAAAAAATTAAAAAAAAATAAAATAAAATGGTTAGATCAACATCATTCTATAAATGTATTTATGTACAAATACATATATTTAATTTATTCTTGTTTCCTTTCCAAAAATCTTTAAATGCAGAAACAGCATATTTTGAAGAAGTGAATAATCCCTCAAAGTGCCTGATACCTTGAAAAACAGTTCGTTTTAATTATACAACCTCTGGAAAGTTTATTTTTAAAATTATTTGCGTTATTTCCAAAAATTATATTAATTACTTTAAATACAATTTAGAAATAGTAAACACCATAGACAATTTTTTTGGTTGAATTAGTATGTATTTCCTCCTTTCTCTTATTATGTGCATTAATTTATATTGTCAGTAGTTTACTTGCTCTTATATTATTAGAAACTAGAAAAAGAGTTTATGCCATTTAAAAATTATGTGACTTCAATAACTGTTTATCTTCCTTTATTTAAATAATTCTTGAAATGGAATTAGCTATTTTAATGGGCTTCTGTAAAATTAGCTTTTAATAATCTATTTTTTAACTATAACTGAAAAGATTTTATTTTCCATTTTATTTTTTAATAACCCACAAAACAGACAAAAGTTTCAACCTAGTAATTATTCATGTGGCATTTCATTATATATTCCATTTTATAAGAACTGGCCATTTTATTCTGATGGGCCATTAACATTAAGGCAGATAAATTGAGTGTTATTAATAAATGTGTATATCTCCATGAAAATAGGGTGGATTAAGGAAAAAATGTTGACATGAATATTTGATATTTTTATGCAGTAGTTCCAAGAAAACTATTTTATAACCAAAGTGTTTTAAACTGCTCTACTTCATGGTCTGTATTTTTTAACCCTCTAAGTTACAGTATAATATAATGGGACATAGAAAAACATTTGAATATCAGAGTTCACTCGTCTTTAAATCATATATTATTGTGTTAATTGTTTCTATTTAATAATCATGAAGATGTATTTTTAATTCATTCAGCAAATCTTATCACTATCTGCTTTGTTTTAGCCAATGTTTTGGGATGTGGAGATACCTCAGTGAAAGAAACATTTGAAAACATTCCTGTTCTTAATCTTACATTCTAGTGTGAATGTTTGAATAAATAGGCAGGAAGTAGATGTTAGTTTCCTGTATACAATAAATGTTTTGATGCTGTTGATAACTCTACTTCTTGATACAGTCTCTCTTGGCTTTACTTCTACGCCAAACCACATTCATGGTTCTTTTCTACCTACTTGATGTTAGTCTCCTTTGCCAGTCCTTCTTTCAGTACTCTATATATTGGTGGCTCTAAAATTATGTCCCTTGGTACCTTTGCACCTTCATACTCTTGCCCCAAACGTTTCCATTTACTCCAAAGGCTTTTTCTAACATATTTATGTCTGTGATATCCAATACTAATCTCTCTTCTAACCCATGTTTTTTTAATTCCAGATCATTATTGTAACTGCTTCCTGATCATATTCCCTTATGTACCCCAAAGTAAAGTTCAAGGCCAAAGCATTGTGTGAGGCAGTAAGGTAACTTTAACTGATAAATAGTAAATATAATAGAACCTTTGGTACCTAACAACATATGATATGTAAAATGCAAGAATTGGTAGAAATATATACATATATTAACAAACATGGCAGTAAAGATAAGCTTTAACATATCCCTCAATCTGTGAGAGGCTATATTGACAAATGATCAATACCATTTACCAAATACCAGAATGCATTAATTACTAGAAAGATACAGATTTGTCAAATATTGTAATAAAAAGAGTCGAGATTTTTTTAAAGAAATTGTAGTGCCTTGGGGAGCCTGGGTGGCTCAGTCAGTTAAGCGTCTGACTTCGGCTCAGGTCATGATCTCATGGTTCATGAGTTCCAGCCTTGTGTCGGGCTCTCTGCTGACAGCTCAGAGCCTGAAGCCTGCTTTGGATTCTGTGCCTCCCTCTCTCTCTGCCCCACTCCTGTTTGCACTCTGTCTCTCTCTGTCTCTCAAAAATGAATAAACGTTAAAAAAAAAAAAAAAGAACTTGCAGTGCCTTTACAAAATTTCAGTGTATGTGATGCCAAGCGAGCACACCTTTACAAAATTTCAAATGTAGAAAGTGTGGTCAGGTAAAAATCTGTAACTACAACAACAAAAACAGCAATTATATGTGAAAATTAATAACAAGATTCATCTAAGTCATGGTTAGAAAACAAAAGCCATTAATAATAGTTACAAGTTATGGGGCGCCTGGGTGGCTCGGTCGGTTAAGCATCTGACTTCGGCTCAGGTCATGATCTCGTGGTCCATGATTTCGAGCCCTGCGTTGGGCTCTGTGCTGACTGCTCAGAGCCTGGAGCCTGTTTCCGATTCTGTGTCTCCCTGTCTCTCTGCCCCTCCCCTGTTCATGCTCTGTCTCTCTCTGTCTCAAAAATAAACGTTAAAAAAAAATTAAAAAAAAATAATAGTTACAAGTTAATAACACATTTAACTCAACAATAACTTAAAATATTAAGGTAACATTACTAATTAGTGTTCATTATTGAAGTCAAACAAATATTAATATTAATGGTCATATCCATAGTGAAAGTAAAATGTTTATATTTTTTATATTCTGCAATTAAATTTGATTAAATTTATCATCTAGTCCTTATAAAGCTCTTGACCAACTTGAAGTGGAAGGGTATTTCCACAATATGTTAAGGAATAACATATATTTTATAAAGTTTGTTTTATTTTGGTTTGTATTTGTGGGGTGTTTATTTTGGTGTTTTGGCTTTTTTGTTGTTTTAGGGTTTTTTTGTTTTTTTGTTTTGTTTGTTTTGAGAGAGAGTGAGCACGCGCACACAAGTTGGGGAGGGGGCAGAGGAAGAAAGAGAAAGTGTGTGAGAGAAAGAATCTTAAGCAGGCTCCATGCTCAGCATGGAGTCTGATGTGGGGCTTGATCCCACAACCCTGGGATCATGACCTGAGCTGAAATCAAGAGTTAGACATTCATTCTACTAAGCCACCCAGATGCCCCAGGAATAACATTTAAGACAAGCAATTAACATCATTTAGTAGCAAAAACTTTAAGACATTTTCATTAAAATTAAGAGAAAATAGAACTCCTGAAGTGCTACAATAAAAATTAAAAATGCATGTATAATAGAAAATAAAATTATAATACTTGAAAATAAACTTAAAATTTGGGCAAGATCTGTATGAAGAAAAATTTAAAGTTAATATGAAGAATATAAAATGAAGATCATGCAATAGGTTTAACAGGTAGAGATGTTGCTTGTCTCTTAAGACCACTCCATTCCTGGGACACCTTTAGCTCACACTCACCATGGGGCTATGCTATTTTCTCTAACTGGGCCACTTCATTCCTATCACCATTAGTAGCTTCATCTCGGAAATCAGGTCTGGCTTCAATGTTACCTCTCTTCGTTGTTTTTGACAATCTAATTTAACCTAGAAAACTCAAATCTCACCCTTACCCCAAATTGCCATTAGTCATCATTACATTTTCATAGTAATTATCAATATCTATAATCATTGTGAGTCTAAAGTCATTTTCTAGTTTACTATTTGTTTTATGAATATTATGTTTATGTTTTTCCCAAAGAGAACATAAGTTCTAAGAAAGCAGGCAACACACAGTCTTGTTTTCTCCTGTGTCCCTGAACCTAGAATAGTGCCCAACCCAAAATAGGTTTCTAATAAAAATCTACTGTTGTACTCATTGATCAATATGTCTAGACATATCTCATCTCAAAACTGGTTGGTACAGCCTCTTAGAATTGATTTGCAATTCGCTAGTTGAAGTACTGTTTGTAATATCAAAGCCTGGGAATAAAAAGTAGAGACTGAAGAGGGGGGACTGTTTTAAAGACTGTCCTCCAGGCAGACCTCCCCTCTGCAGGAGCCTTAAGGACAGAGAATCTAAACGCTGCATCTGAGACCACTATGTCCTCAAGGGACTCTGAAACACAGGCTGAGGGATCAGTGCTTCAATATCGTGGGGAAAATGTGTGTGAGAGAATTAGAGAGAGAAGTTGTCCATGTGTATGCAAAAAGAAAAGAAAATAACATGTGTCCTTGGCAGATTAGAACTCTCAGTATTTGAATACTGCTTTAGTGTTTTACACTTTTAAATTTTGCAGGACATATTAGGCCACGTTCCTGGAGTGGCTGTCAATGTTATCAAAGCAGACTTTAGACAAAATAGGAAAGAACACATGTAGCAGTTAATAGCCATCATCAGCTTCTAGTGAGTTAGATTTATGGCAAAGAATCTATGAAAGCTGAAAAACATTATGCGAAACATTTAAAAAGATAGGTGCAATTAACAAACTCCTAGAAAAAGTTCAGTAAACCAACCACCTGAAAAAGAAATAGATAATTTGAATAGCCTATAACTACTAACAAAATTGATTCAGCAAGATAAAGTCTTCCCACAAAAATGCACCAGACTTGTCTGGCTTTATTGGTGAGTCTTACTAAATATTAAAAAATAGATGATGAACTTTCTTACAAAAAAAGAAGAGGGGAAATATCAGACAATTCATTTATGGGATTAGTGTAACATTAATACCAAATGAGATTGGGAGAGTATGAGAGAAAATTTTCAGATCAATCTCATTTTTTTTTTAATTTTTTTTCAACGTTTATTTATTTTTGCGACAGAGAGAGACAGAGCATGAACGGGGGAGGGGCAGAGAGAGAGGGAGACACAGAATTGGAAACAGGCTCCAGGCTCTGAGCCATCAGCCCAGAGCCTGACGCGGGGCTCGAACTCACGGACCGCGAGATCGTGACCTGGCTGAAGTTGGACGCTTAACCGACTGCGCCACCCAGGCGCCCCCTCAATCTCATTTTTGAATACAGATACAGAAATCCAAAAGAAAAACCAGCAAACAATAGATAGCATGATGAAGAATTTCAGGTTAACCCAAAATTTTAAAGTTGGTTTAACTTGAAAGAGTTTGTTAGTGTAATTCACCACATTAAGAAACTAAAGGGAAAAAATCTAAATAATCATTTGAATAAATTCAGAGAGAAAAATGTAAAATGCAAATCTATATTTTTTCATGTTAAGTCCTTTAACATAAAGAAGAAAAGGAAACTTTCAAAATATGATAAAGAATATTTACCCTAAACTTACAAATAAAATACATTATAATAATTTTTTCCAGACATTATAAATCCAGATTATGTATGCCCAACTTTTACAGAAGGTTCTATCAGAGTAAGAAAAGATAAAGAAATAGTATGCAAGAATTTGAAAAGAAGATACAAGTATTTCAAAAATGGGCACATTACGATACTTTCAGTAAAAAAACAAAAAGCTTCAGATAAATAATTATAATTAATTTACAATTCAAGGTACAGTCAGGAGAGCACAAATGAGAGAGAGGGATTTAATGTCAGTAATTAAGGTACTAAAAATGCTGGGTGGACTAGAGAAGCAATGGGAGGTTACATGCTATCATGGAGACGCCAGGGAGCATAGGGAAGGAGATGAGGATCTATAGGAAGTAATTCCTACTCCAGAAGGAGATCAGACAATCTACCCCAATGGTGGGCACTCCTGCAGGAGACTCCAGCCCTTTGGTGGTTACCACCCCTGCCAAAGCCCAATTCTTTCGAGCCCAAGTGCCTCTATCCCAAGCTACTACCTAGTCACCACACATCCAGAATTTACTTCCAGTTACCACCACCACCTTTGCTAGAATCCTCAGTTCCCTGAAGCCTGCAGTTGCCTACGGCAGCCTGTGGCTTCTACTTTACTCCAGCCTCCTCCTTTCTCCTTTCCTGAGAGTGTTGCCTTTGGCAGAACCTAATCAGGGCCCAGTTCTCACAGCATTCTGGGAAATGCAGTTTTCAAGCATCTAGCTCCAGCAGTAGAAATATGTACTACAGAAAGGGGAGTGTGGGCCTAGAACCAGCAGAAAATGACAGTTGGAATTAATAAGAGAGATGAGGAAGTTTACCAGATACAGAGCTAGGTTTAAAGTCACTATATAAAAATAAATCAACTTTTCACATAAATTAATCAGGAAACAAGCATTAAAAAAGCATTTATAATATTAATAAAAATAGGGTAGTTATGTATGATTCTAAAACATTTAAAATAATAGGACTAAAACTAAAGTAATAAAACTTTATTATAAGACATTAAAGAATATCTAAATGAATTTCAAATATGGAGAAATTAGACTCAATACTACTGTGAGAGAGAGAGAGAGAACACGTATGGGGAAGGGGCAGAGAGAGAGGGGACAGAGGATACAAAGTGGCTCTGCACTGGCAACAGTGAGCCCAATAAGGTGCTTGAACTCACAAACCGTGAGATCATGACCTCAGTCGGAGTCAGATGCTCAGTCGACTAAGCCACCCAGGCGCCCCAAAATCCATGTAATTCTAATTATTACTATATCAGCTATTTTGTCATGTTTTGTCTGTTTCAACACCTCAAAAATTTGTATGGAAGATCTAGGTCCAAGTCATGCCTGGAAAGGAATCGGGAAATTGTTCTGCCATCTGGTGAGGCTTCATATAAATGGATAGAAAGAAACATACAGATATAGATATATAGTAAATATATATATATAGAGAGAGAGAGAGAGTAATTAAGATCAAGTTATAAATAAGAGGAACAGACCAAAGTGCCCAGACTTACACATATATGCCAAACTGATATTATAGAACTATCACTACCAATCAATAGGAAAGTTATGGACTATTAAAAAATATTCTAGGGGTGACTGGGTGGCTCACTGGGTTGAGTATCTGACTCTTGATTTCGTCTCAGGTCATGATTTCACGGTTCATGAGTTTGAGCCCCAAAGGTCTCTGTGTTGACAGTTCTATGCCTGCTTGAAATTCTCTCTTCCTCTCTCTCTGTCTCCTCTCTCTCAAAAATAAATAAATAAATTTAAAAAAATATTCTAGCAAAATTGGTTGACATTATTTTAATTTTTTTTAATGTTTATTTTTGACAGAGAGAGAGAGAGAGACAGACCATGAGCAGGGGAAGGGCCAAAAGAGAGGGAGACACAGAATCACAAGCAGGTTCCAGGCTCTGAGCTGTCAGCACACAGCCCGACGCGGGGCTCGAAATAAAGATCATGACCTGAGCCGAAGTCGGACGCTCAACAGACTGAGCCACCCAGGCGCCCCAGTTGACATTATTTTAAAAACTAATTGGGATTCATATCTCACGTACTAGATAAAATCACTTCCATGAAGATCAGATATACAAACAGGAAAAGTAAAATTAAAAACCTTCTAAAAAGAAGCATGAAGTAGGGAATAATGATGTCTGTTAATCAAAAGTTACTATCAGACAATATACAAGTTGAAAAAACAAGTATTTTAACAATAATGGCTGGCAAATATTGGTAGCCAGAGACTACAGAGAATGTTTACATGTTAAATACAAGTAGTTAATTGAATAGAAAATGAAAAAAAAAAAAGCGTTTCATGAAAGAAGAAATACATCTGTTGAAATAAACATGAAAAGATACTCAACCTAATTAGTCTTTGCAAAATGCCTCATACAGCCACAATGTAATACAATTTCACACCCAGCAGACAAAATATTTAAAGGTCTGACAATGTTAAGTGTTTGTGAGGATGCAGAACAAACGTTGGTAAGACGTAATTTAATAAAATAACTTTGGAAAACGAATTTACATTATCTGATAGAAGTCAAAGATGTGCATATCCCATGACACCAATTTTGAACTCCTAGAAATAAAGCCTTGAGAAACTCTTGCACATATACATAAAAAGACATGATACAGATATCCATAAAGGTCTGGTTTGTCTTAACAAAACCTGGAAACAACCAAAACGTTTACCAAAAGGAGAATCATTAAATAAATGTTTATATACTTAACATACTGGCTTATTATAAACCATAAAAAGTTAATGATAAATAAATATTCCAGGAATCTAAGACATCCAAATGCAGGTTTAGAGAACATATTTTTCAGACATGTAGATTTTGTAGGCGCTCATGTGGTTAAAGAATAAACTTGAAATACCTTACCTAGTGGTCTAGCCATGCCAGAAAACTTAATCCCAGCTCCATCTCCCACATATTTACATCCTGATCCCATCCCAAAATGTACTTTTTCACTTGTGGCAGAAACAAATTCCACCTCAGTTTGCAAAGGAAGACATTTGCCAGTCTCTCTTGCTGGAAAGCTAGTGGCCAACTGAATACATTCTTGTCATAGTCCTTAAACTAGTTTTCAGGGCTGTTCATATTCTAACCTATTCTAACCACCATCTATCTTTTGGCTCTGATTTCAACTCCAATTATTTCCTATTTTGATTTTTCTGTTCTTTATTACTCCTCAAACCTACTGGGCAAGCTGCCAGCTCAGAGCCTTTGAGCTGGCTATTCCTTGTGGGTTAAAAGCTTGCTCTCTCACTTTATTCAAGGATTTTCATCACTGCAATAATGCTTCCTTGATTACCTGATATAAAATTGCAATTTTATCCTTCATCCTTAGGAGTCCATATACCTCCATCTATGCTCTATTTTTTCAGTAATGACAATCAACTTCTAACTTACAATTTTGTTTGCCTTTTAACTTATTTATCCATCGGCTCTCTCCCCCAAATACAGTATATTCACCATAAAGTCAGGGATGCTTTTTTTTTCTTTTTGTGTAGTGATGTATCCTTGATACATCAGTGTCTTAATGTTGAATGAATTACTTATCAAATAGATATGATTTCACTCTTATGAATTCCAGCTGTTACTGTCAACACCCTCTGTAAAATTCACCTGCAATGAAAAAATACAGCTATGTTATATGTATATTTAACATCAGCCTGTATTCTACAAATGTGCACTTAAATTATAAACTCTGTGAAGCTATTTTGCAATCATAATATCTGTTTGCTTCAGTCTTACCGTGAGTCACAAACTCTTTATGTGTAAAATTGAGCCACAACATACTACCAATAGATGAACTTATGTACATGTTTGTTGAAATACACAATGCTGGGTTACAATGCATACTGTTCATGCAAAGCATTTATTCCAATATAAGAATAACTGTTCTGCTTTAAAATTATAAGATAACTAGATCATCACATATTGTCTACTTTTTCATGTACTAGAAAAAATCCTCACAGAAAAAAGTCCAATACAGTTTTCTCATAGCAGTGAAAAATATCCTTGGGTTTGCTTATTTTTTATAGATAAGAGAAATGAAACCTATCTAAGTTATCAAAAACAGAAATGCTGGAATGACAAGTTGAGAACCAAACTGTAATAAATCTGTGGCACAAGGTGGCCTTTATCTGAGAGTTCTGAAGTTTCTAAAGTACAAACCTCCCACTGAAGATAATTAATAGTAAAATTATAATTTTCCAGAAGTAATGGAACTTTTTCCTGAACTTTAAAGATTAGGGGATTATGGACAGTAGGACTCATGTTAGAACCCCCTTTTCTCTCAATAAAAATCACAAGGAAATGGAAAGAAAAAAAAATAAATCTAGTCATAAAATACATAAATGAGTGTAATTACCCAGGAGTTAACCATTATGTTTCCTATGAAGACAAAAAATGCTGGCCTCAGTAGGTGAAAGCTAACATGTAAGCCATCTCAAAACTGTAGCATATATTTGGATGAGTTCAAAACAATAATGGATCAAAAAGGGAAGTTAGACTTTTAAAAAGTAATTTTATGATTTCTTAATCAAAAGATAAGAAAACAATCAACCATGCGTTATAGAAAGTCATAGATTAAATACTAAGTGATGCCTAAAACACAAAACTAAAACAATCAACTAAACCCAAACTTAAAAAAAAAAGTAATGTAGGGGTCATAGTTTCTATCTTAGGGCTATAATTCTTAATATGATTCTAACAGCTATTTTAAAGTGACAACTTTAAATATTTCTTAAGTGTTTGCTATAGACAGGTATGGTAAGCAGTCTTTTAAGATGGCTCCGAACGATTCCTGCTTCTTGGTATTCAGATTCTTCTATAATCTCTCCCCTTGAGTATGGGCTGGACCCAGTGACTTGATTCCCACCAATGGAATACAGCAAGGACCATGGGATGTCACCTCTATGATTGGGTTACAAAAGATTGTGACTTACATCTTGCTAAGGAGATATTCTTCTTGGCTTGTACAGCTTGATGAATAAGATGCCATGCTGGAGATGTGCATGTGGCAACCCTAGCCCAAGAAGCAGCAATAAACAGAGACCTTCAGTCCATCAACCCTTGAGGGGCTGATTCTTGCCAACAACCAGGTAAGTAACATTGGAAGTGGACCCTTTTCTAGTCAAGCCTTTGTTTAAGACCCCAGCCCTAGCTGACATCTTGATTGCAGCTTTGTGAGAAAAGCCAATGACCAATTTAATCTCTGCTGAGAATCCTGACCCATAGAAACTGTGAGGTAATACATGAGTTTTAAGGCACTAAGCTTTGGGGTAAATTTCTATGCTCCATTGATAAGTAATGCAATAAGAAATATTTATTTACCACTTATAATATGCCAAGCATTTTTCTAAGTGTTTAGCATCTACTAAATTAATTAAATCTTTTAAACTCCCCTGTAGGACAGAGGCAGTTACCATCCCAAACATATACTGAAACAAAGACACCTAGATGAAACATCCTCAAAGTAGCATCTTCCATGCAGAAGATACAGGATGCACACTCAGATAATCTCAGATAATCTGACCTTGTTCATTAAAATAAATAAATAAATACTCTTAACTGCCGTTCACTCTGATATCTGACATTTGTAAATTTCTTCATGGAGGATTAAATTGTTTAGCTTATTTCATTCAATCCATGAAATAACTGAATATTTAAAAAATCCAGTTGAAACAAAGATGGAAGAGCTATCCTACCTAATTTCAAAGTTTATTTTAAGTTAGGGTGATCAAGACAGTGTGGTAATGCTGTAAAGAAAAATAGATTAGAAAGAAAGAGTATAGGAAAGAATCCACAGGTATATGTTCAATTGATTTTTTCACAAAGGCACCAAAGAAAGTCAATAGGTAAAGGAAAATCTTTTCCGCACACACAAAAATGCTTGAATAGCTGGATAACATTATGGAAAAAATTCTAAATTCCTATTTCACGTCATACCATACCTAAATATTAATGTGAGATGGATCATTAACCTAACATAAATGTTAAAACTATAAATCTTCTAAGAAAAAAATAGTTAACAATGTCTTCACAACTTGAGCAGGTAATGATTCATTAGGACGCAAAGTGGTTACCACACAAACAAAAAGTAGTAAATTGGTAAATATTGGTAAATATCCAACATGAAATCTTCTGCTCATCAAGAGATATCACTAAGAAAACAAATAATAGAGCCACAAATTAAGAGGAAAATACTTACAACACATCTGTATGCCAAAGGAATTCAATCCCTGATATAACAAATATAACCTATAACTCCAAAAGGAAAAAAAAAACACTTAAAAGTGGGCAAAAGATTTTAGCAGAAACTTCACAATAAAAGATTAACAAATGACTAACAAGCACATGAAGAGATGCTCAGCATTGGGGAACTTGGGTGGCTCAGTGGGTTAAGAGTCTGGCTTGGTTTCTGCTCAGATGATCTCAAGATTCCTGACATTGAGACAGAGACTGCTTGGGATTCTCTCACTCTCTCCCCCTCCCTCTCTCTCTCTCTGCCCCTCCCTGGCTCATGCTTGCACTATTAAAATAAAGAAGTCAACTTAAAAAAAAAAGATGTTCAGCATCATCAATAGTCAAGAAAATGTAAATTAAAAAACATTAGATACCATCTTATACATACCACATTGGTTAACTTTTTAAAAGATTGAAAATACCAAATATTTATGGGAATGTAAGTCACCTTAAATTCCCATATGTCGTTGGTGAGAAAGTGCAATGGTATAACCACTTTCACAAAGTGTTTGGCAATTCCTTAGGTATTTCCTACACTTATCCTGTGATCCAGCCATTCTGTTCCTAGATATGTATCTGAGAGAAACGAGTGCAAATGCCTCCCAAAATAAAAAGGCTTGTGAAATAGTATTTGTAGAAGTTTTATTAATAATAAACCCAACTGAAAACGTCCATCACTGCAAAATAATGAATTAACAAATTACGGTATATTTATAAAACGAAAGGAAGAAAACAGACAACAAATCGCACAACATATATGAGTTCTAAACACCTTAAGTTGAGTGAAAGAAGCCATATATAAACTATATAAATATTGTATGATTTCACTTATATACAATTTTTTAAAAAAGCAAACTAATCTATGCGATAGAGAGAGGTAGTGAGGAGGTTGGATTGGCAAAAACGTTTCATCAGGAAAATTATATGGTGATGAAAATATCAACATGGTAGTTGCATGATGTTCACTCTTGTCAAAACTTAATAAAGTATCAACTTAAGGTCTGTGCATTTTTATGTATGTTAATAACACAGAAACAAATTTAAAAAGCTCTTCATATATGAAAACTATGAAACTCTGATAGATCAACTTATTTGCCCTGGGCCAGACTGCTAAAACATGGCAATGTCTGGCCTGGGTCCTAGGGTCTGCCAATTCTAGTTTATGGATATTTCTTAATTGTGCCTGATGTTTTCTAATATATTTGAGAATAATTACTCTTTTTTTTCTTCAAATGAAATCTTATTTAACAGTTTGATAATATATAATGTTGGAAAGAAAAACACAGCTCTTATGTGTGTATATTTATGTGTGTGTATATGCAGTGTGTAAACTGGTTCGACCTTTGGAGGGCATACCCACAATACCTATCAAACATGCATAAACACATTAACTAGAAATTCCACTATTAGAAATTTATTTCATATGAGATTATAAAAAAAAAGAGAAGTTATTGATTAGGACTTCCTTATAATAGCAAAAGAGTGGAAGTAACCTAAACGCTTATTAGTGGGGACATAGAAAATAAATTGTGTAACATCATTATAGTAGAAACTAAGAAGTTTCTTAAAACAATGCTATAGCATTGAACTGTGTTTTTCTTTCCAACATTTCCAACATTTCTTTCCAACATTTCCAAACACACATAAGAGCTGTGTTTTTCTTTCCAACATTATATATTATCAAAGACATAGAAAGATCCCTGAGACACAATAAAGGAGAAAGCAGAGTACCTAAGAATTGGTATATTGCAACTCTAGTCAACTGAAAATGTGAGCATACAGGTATATATAGGTGCACAGAATACTTCTTTTTTTAAAAAAAGAGTTTCATTTTTATTTTTGAGAAAGAGAGAGACAGAGGGAGAGAGAGGGAGAGAGAGAGAAAGATCATGAATGGGGGAGAGGTACAGAGAGAGGGTGACAGAGGATCCCAAGACGGCTCTGGGCTGACAGCGGAGAGCCCCATGTGGGACTCACAAACTATGAGGTCATGACCTGAGCCAAAGTCAGATGCTTAACCAACTGAACCATCCAGGTGCCCTGAGTCCAGAATACTTCTGGGAAGACACAGAAGTTATTAAGGGAAAAGGGCGGTAAGTCAGGGATAGAAGGAAGACTCATTTCCTTTGGATGGTTTTTGGTCTGCTAAATGTTTTTTAACCAACTGTGTGTATTTTTATTTTGCAACAACTAAAAGAAAACCTGAAGTTTATGCCAACTCATAAAGAACGGTTTCTTCTCTGTAAGAGTGTGTTGAGATGAGTCAAGGGCATGGTAGCAAAGGGGTCTATAACTTTAGCCATATGGCGTATTCCTTTTGAAATAAATCAAAAAGAATGTTAAAGACAGTTTATTCTAAGTGATGAGAATAGAAGAAGTGACTAGCATTTAACATCCTACTGTTCTACAGTTTTTTGTCCAAACTCGGGAAAAGAAAAGAAGGAATAAATAAGAGAAGAAAAGAAGAGAGAATAAGAGGGAGGTGAAAAAAGGAGTGCAGAAGGAATTAAAGAAGAAATGGGAAGAGGAAGAGGGGTACAGAGCAATGCAAGGGCATTGTGAAAGGGGGGAAGAGAGAAGTGGGAAAAGGATCTTATATGGAACTCCATGCCAAATGGGAGAGGGCAACACTAGTTGCTTCAACTCTAGTTGAAGCTGGAAGGGATCTAGATCCCCAGATGCTTTATCTGGTTCTATTACAGCCCCTGTGGTATCTTTCAGAATCTTAACACTCTTCAGAGCACAGTAAATAACCTCTGTTCTGTACCATACCAGATCTCTGTATTTGCAGTTATCATTCGCTCCCTGGACATGCAAATATGTATAGCACTGGGCAATATCCAATGATAGCAAGACTTGTTTACAGGCAAGTTCTGGCCTTGAGAGCCACACTGGAGTTGATTATCTCCTGAACATATTAATTTTTCTATTTTAAAGTTAATGAGGGTACACAAAGATATACATTCACCTCATAATACTGGGGCTGGGGTAGAGATGGAATAAATTATAAATTCTATAATATAACATCTATGGGAAAACTCCATAATGGAAAAAAAATGGTTGCCTTTAGTGGCGAGGGATATAAAACTTAGCATTTTATTCATCATGTGTAGTTTATAGGAGAAACTACAATCTGCTAAATTTTTAAACACTGGTTGGTTGTAGAAGAGTAAGGAGAAAGAGAAAATTTATCTCAAGTAAGTGAGTTAACTGCTGACTTAGCTGGATGATAACCTGAATAATTCTAGGATTCAGTCATTTTTAGAGAACTTATGAAGAAAGCTTTCCTGGATCCCATTTACATAAGAGTCTGGGAAGCTTCCCTGAATAGAAGTCATTCTGTGAGAACACAAATTCAATTTGTACAACATCCTACAAGGTAAGTAGTTGGCCAATACTGGGATGTTCTTGCTTGAGTCTTGGGGCAAAAAGTCTGCAATAAAAGCACAGGTAAAACTTTTTTAGTCTGATACTGAGAAAGCAAAGTATACAACAAAAAATGGTTGCAAGCATCTTCTGTGCAAGAAGTGGCAATACTGGTAGAATTTGCTTTAGAAGAATTGTATCCAAAGTAGCCAACAACAAGTCTCAGTTATGGACAAGCAGCAGGGGGTGGGGGTGGGGTCAGTGATGCCAGCACCTTTGATGGGCTTTGGCAAAAAATAGTTGCTTTGTTGCATCACTGAAACAAAATGTATCACTACAGAATGTTGGCAGCAGAGAGGAATAAAATGGTAGCACTAAAGGGAAATTAAAAGTTCACATCTAGAAGATTTAAAGTCTTAAGCACCATTCCATGGAGAAGAGTAGATATATAGATATAGATATATTCCCTTATTTCACATAAGTAAATGAAAACCAGAGGAAGACTAGTATACAATAAACAATAAATAATGTTAAAAATGACATGTTTGGATAATAATGTAAAATAAATATTAGTTGGCAGCATATAGGAAAGAATTTGTTAAAGATGTGTAAACAATAAAGCATCATTGAGTGGTGGCATTTCTTGTATATCTGATATATTTCTCCAAAACAGACAAGCTTTTCACTTAATGTTAGAATTCCTGAGGCTTTTTTTTTCCTTTTTCCTCTTCACTCTTTCTGTCAGGAAATGCATCCATATCCTTGTCTCATTTTCCATCTGTCTTATGACTTTAAAATGCATGTCTTTATTCCTGATTTCTCTTCTGGGCTCCAGACCATGTAGGTGAATATCTATATTTCAGATATCTAAAAAGTATCATAAGATGATACGTGGATAATTAAGATCTCTCCTGTACCGTAAACATAGCCATCTTCTAATGTTTCTTCCTTCAGTTATCGATGTCACCGTATTTCCTGTGGTTTATGTTATGAACCCACAAGTCACTTTTGGTGCCTCTATCACTTTCATCCATTGCAAACTCCCTCAGTACCTAATATTTAAAACCCATTAATAAGTTCATACCATTTTTTGGATAAAGACTAAAATCTTTAACCCAGCATGCCAAGGCCTTGCACTGTCTGGCCCCTAACAAATTTTCAACACTTACCACCACCTGCTCATTATCTGCTTGCTCCAGAAACTCTGGCTTTCTTTCAGAGCCTTAGATTCAATACTTTGCTCTCTACTCCAAGAACTCTGCTCAGGCTTCCTCTTCTGCTCAGAACACTCTCCCCTTCCCCAGACCCACCTTTGTCTCCTCCATGCTTCTATTCCCAATTCACTCTAACTTCTCTGTAAGTTCTTGGTATTAGAATAAATATTCCTTGAACCTCCCATTCTAAGCTAAATACTTTAACACACACTTTCAGAGGATAACATAACTTTCCTCTCAAATACTTACACGAGTGTGAATTATACATCTCTCAATGTGATTATTGGTTTAATATGTGTCTTCCCCATGAGACTGTATGCTCCACAAGGGCAGAAATATCCTCTGGTCTTTATCTAAGCAGTGAACCCCCAGTATTGCCTAAAACTATTTTTTAATGTTTATTTGTTTATTTTGAGAGAAAAAGATAGAGATTTAGTGGAAGAGGGGCAGAGAGAGAGGGAGACACAGAATCCCAAGCTAGTCTCCTCAGCTGTTAGAACAGAGCCTGATGTGGGGCTCAAACTCACGAACCATGAGATCATGACCTGAGCCGAAATCAAGAGTCAGATGTTTAACCAACTAAACCACCCAGGTGCTCACCTAAAACAATTTTATATGTAAGTTACAGACAGATATCACTGAAACGACTTTGTATTAGTCCTCACAGCAACTAGAGTAGTGTACAAATAGGAAATAGATGCTCTTTCTCTGTCTTTGAAACGGGGATGTACACATAGTAGAACTTCCAGCATAATCCATTCCCATAGAACATGGTGGCTTTCCTTTATTCCTCTCTGTGAACCAAACACATTGTTCTCTGCTTTGTAGATTTATAGATTTCTTGAGCCATTCAAATGAGATATGCACATATGGTGATTTGAACGGTTCTCAGAAATTCTTAAGATTCAGGCAAGTACTACTTCTGATGAGCAATCCATAAGCAAGATGCAGGCAGCCATTGATGATGGCTGTCACTAGGCACAACCAGGACAGCTATCATGGTGCTTCAGAATAAGTTAAACGCAGTTCCAGCTTCCATGACATTGGACAGTCTACAGATGTCTTACAGATATGGTAATTTTGCTCAATGTCCTAATACTGAGTGAAAATGCAGAGAAACCACTTATTGCTGACTTTGCCCACATTGTCACTCAAATTCAGTACCTTTATTGCCAGCCCCACTGACCACACAATCTTTCTTGCCCCCTCCTAGGCTAGATGATGCTTGCCTACTCTTCCTGGGGTCAGTGTGGTATTCATCTTATTCTACACTAATTTCAAATCTATTCTGAGATTTTGACTTTTTAATTTTTTTTTTAGTTTTCTAATGTTTATTTATATCCGAGAGAGAGAGAAAGACAGAGGGCAAGTGGGGGAGGGGCAGAAAGAGAGGGAGACACAGAATCTGAAGCAGGCTCCAGGCTCTGAGCCATCAGCACTGCAAGATCATGACCTGAGCCAAAGTTGGACGCTCAACTGATTGAGCCACCCAGGCATCCCTGACTTTTTTTTTTCCCAAGGGCATTTTTCCCTATATTCAAATACTTGTTTTTTTTTAATGAAGAGTTTTGATTTTCAGAATGATTGAATTGATGTGGTTTTCAGAGCCTACTTTGGAATTCTATTTTATTTTTATTTTATTTTATTGTTTTAAAATTTTTAAATATGTTTATTCATGTATTTTGAGAGAGAATAGAGCAGAAGCGGGGGGGGGGGGAGGGGAGGAGCAGAGAGAGAGAGGGAGAGAGAGAATCCCAAGCAGGCTGTGCACTATCAGTGCATAGCCTGACGTCGGGCTGGGTTCTCAGGAACCATGAGATCACTACCTGAGCCGAAATCAAGAGTCCAATGCCTAACCAACTGAAGGCACCCAGGCATTCCTTGCTTTAGAATTCTAAAACACAATATTGACTAGATCATGTGTCAATATGATCTAGATCACCTGCCATGTGTCACATTCCTGCCACACAAATTGTATTCTCCTGCGGATGATGTGTCTGCTATCGCACAGGGAAAGAAAAGTACATTCTTGAGGATTATAGTGTATAGTCTCGCTACACATGCTAATTAAGCGCCTCCTGTATGCGAGGGGAATGGGACATGAATCTCAGTAATTCCCTCTTAATGAGTTTGTTCTCCTTCACTAACATGGTCAACAAGGAAATACTTGTGTGAATCACTGGAAAAGTGAAAGCAGCCAGCCACATGTGTCACTTACAGCATGAATAAATTGAATGTATTAAAAGAACATTCCTCCAAAGAGAATGTAAAGGCCATTTAAGTTACCATAAACAGGAATAACTATAATCGTCAAGAACATTACATTTAGATTATGGGGTGGCATGCTTTGTGATGTTTTTGTGTTAGCTTCATTTTAAGCTTCATTTTATCTTCCTGGCTTTGTTGTTTCATATTGTTTCATGTCTCACCTATAGGCAATTGAGTATGTTCTGTATTATTGTAATATATAGATTTCTTTTATATATATTTGGAACAAGATAGCATATAAATAAATAGGCCTTTGATGCATAAGTAGGTCATTTTAGAAAAAGTTAAAGATATACACATTCATGCTATTGTAAGAATGGAAAAGCAGATCAGTACCAAGTCTAATCCAACAAAGCTTGGCATATCTTAACCGAGTAATTATTGTCCCTGGAGGGTCTTTATATCTTTTCATAAAGTATATTCTCAACCCAAAGTTCTTGGTATGCATATAAAGCAGACACGGACTAATTCACATGGACACAGTTTCACTATTCACACATGAAATAAGTTGGTAAGAATGTCTCCACATTGGAAACACGGCAAGCATTGCAGCTATGAGAATAACTATTTGGATAGGAGCTGAGGTCATGGAGGTGAAACAGTTGTTGATATCAGATCATCAAGAAGAGAGACAACAATGTAGGGAATGTACAGAAATAATAAAATGATATCCCTAGACTGCTGGCCAGGAAGATGCATACCATGAGAAAAGTACAAAAAAACAAGTAGAGAGAAAACTAGAATCTCTATTCCTATATATAGAATTAAATGGTGGGAGATATAGCACGGAGTTAAAAAACGGAAAATGAATAGTCACTGTAAATATTTAGAGCCTGTCTTGGCTCATACTGCTCTAACAAAATACTATAGACTGAGTGACCTAAATGACATCCATTTCTCACAGTTCTGGGAGCTGTAAAGTCCAAGATCAAAGTGCTGACAAATTCAGTTCTTGGTAAGGGTCCTCTTCTTGGCTTACAGACGGCTGCCTCCTCATGTATCCTCACATGGCAGAGAGAGGAAGCCCGGGGGTCTCTTTCTTTTCTTATAAGGGCACTAATCCCATGAGGGGGGCTCCACCTAAGGATCTCATCTAAACCTAATTACTTTCCAGAGGCCACGCATCCTAATGCAATTACACTGGGGATTGGGGATTCAACAAAATCATTAGGGGCATGAGATTTCAGTTCCATAACAAAACATGTTGCAAGAAAATGAGGGGAAGATAATGCAATCAGAGGAGAACCCTTGAGACATTAACAGAAGTGAACATGGGAGAAATGCCAAAACTAGGTAGCATGTAGGATACCGACAGTACGTGCTTTCAAAGGATCAAAGACCCTAGAACACAATGAAGTCTTTCAGTTTGCCGAGAGTTCAAGAATGAGAACAATATTTTTGAACCTAGACTTCTAGAGGGCATCAAAGCTGACTTCAGCAACAGTAATTTCCCTGGAGTGATGCAGGAAGTAGCCAAACTGAACAAAATTTGTAACTGTGGAGGAAATTCAGCAACACAGAGAAGAAAGATAGAAAATGGAGAAAAGTATTATTCACTGAGTGGCACCTACGTGACAAGTTCTGTGCTAGACGCCCTGCTTGTGTGTTCTCATTCATGCCTCCAATATCGTAGCAATGCTAAGGGAGTGGAATAAAACAAAAACATCTAGGGGTGCTTGGGTGGCTCAGTTGGTTAAGCATTCAACTTCAGCTCAGGTCACAATCTCAGGGTTCATGAATTCGAGCCTGTCAGCCCAGAGCCAGTTTTGGATCCTGTCTCCCTCTCTCTCTGCCCCTCCTCTGCTCACACTCTCTCTCTCAAAAATAAATAAACATTTTTTAAAAATCTATGAAGTAGGAGACATTAGGAATGTCCCCAATCAGGAAATGTTCTTATCATTTAAAAGAAATTAGCAGACAAACCAGGCTGACAGTTTACAAAACAACTGACCTAGAATCTTTAAAAATGCTAAGGTTATAAAAGAAAAAGATGGAGAAATGGTTCCAGAATAACAAAAATTTAAAGGAACACAGCAGCTAATGGTATTAGAGTGTTATATGAAAGTTAAATAACAATACTGGTATTTTCCTAGATTATGTGATACCAGTAGTATTTCTCAACTTTTTAAAATTTGTCATTTGTATGATTTCCTCTTATTTCTAAATAAATATTCATTCACATGTTTTACTTTGTAATGCTGTATTCTTTTCCTTCTATGGGGCCCCTAAAAATGTGAGAGCTTCAATTCCCCTACCCCGAGACTTAACCTTCTCCTAGAAAAGGAATAAAATAATATAATAAAAGAAGAAACATTTTTATGGAATAGGCATGTGCTATAGTAAAGAAAAGGAATGGGGGTGTTCATCTAGAACATGCATTTATTCCTATTCCTATTCCTATTCCTATTCCTATTCCTATTCCTATTCCTATTTTGGCTGAAGTGATTCTAGACCTTTAGATGGGTATAATTGAACTCCAATCTTGAAGATCAATGCACAATATTTACATGATTAGTTAATGTGTACAGGGAACTTGGACGTACAGTAAAAAATCACTTACCTGTATTATTGGAGAGTAGTTTTACAGAATGGTGTTTTTCACTTAACCAGAAGGAATCATTAGGATTCTACTGAAATGTTTAAATTGTGACAGAAAAGAACTAATTTAAGGACTGCAGAAGTTAAAAATGCACAACTTTAAAGCAGGATTACCCTAGATATTTGCATTTAATTTTCTAGGCTCCCTTTTCATCCTGTTCATCTGGTATTAGCCAATTCTGTGATGACAATGTGGGCTTGTATACCTACAGGCCCCAGGCAGAGATTTAGGTACACAATATTTAAAAAAAAAGAGAAGTTTTCATCAGTGGGTACAACTATTAGCTTTCCTCTTTTATACAAGTAATCAAAAGAAGATTGGGCTTTCTTCTATTGTCAGCTGCTCTTTAAAAATCAGCACACATAGTTTTTAATCATTTTAGAGCTACTACTGCTCAGTCATTTTTTTGTCCATTAGGATTCTGGACTGATATTTTGGTGCTATTGTCGTAAAAACTAGGCAGTATTTATTATTCATTGACAGAATTATATATTACAGATTATATGAAAGTAGATATATAATAGATTTTATTCAATTATGTGTTTTATGTATACAGACTTCTGTGTTCTGCCCGAGTAAATGGATACTTTGAGTTTCAATAGCCACATCAACGGTTTAGAATAACATGTGAGCCCCCAGAAGATACTATTACACAATATTGTGTCTTATTCACCTGCAGAAGTGTTGAAAAGATTTGAGCACAGTTTCTAAGTAACAGTCACTCATTCTCTTAAATACATGGGGCTAAACTTTAAATTCATCAGTTACTCCATGAATGTTGTATTGTTTAAAGAATGTCTTGCTCCTGGCTTTTCCCCTGAGTAAATAAGATACCAAGGGGGTATTCGTACATTTATTTGTGACATCAGCCATCAAACTCACCAACAAACTGTGACTATAAAGCAAGAGATGGGCCTTTCAAAAAGAGCATTAAAAGCCTGTCAAAATTCCATTAAGTACTGATTCCTCTGGGAGGGCTGCCTTCTTAGCATCCACTCTCTGACACTGATTAGAAGCATGGAATCCAAGGGCAGCTCACTGTTAGTTAGCCCCAAAATTGAACTCTGGAAAGAGATACACAGCATCTGGCTGAATTCTGTCAGAAATTCTTTCAGAGCAGGGCCAGAAAGAAAGATTCTGTACCTTATTTCTGTGTCCAACACACTGTTAATTTCTAATCTGGTACAAAGATCTGATTAGTCAATGAACATATTTTGTTGATAAAAGTTCCAGAAAACAATTAAAATGCAAACTACTTTGTTTTGGAAACTATTGATGCTGTCTAAAAGACTTGCATCTGGCACCCTAAACATTTCAGCTTTCATCAGACTCCGCATGTCCCAGTTTTGGCCATCCCAGTTCATGATTATTCTCAAAATTTTGGAAATAACCAAAAGACTAATTAGGTCATTTGTAGCTTGGCTTCAGTGCTAGGTCCAGGATCCCAGCTGGAAGTGAAGGCACTTAGGAGAGCAATCACCATGTCTAACACTGCTGCCTGGCTTTGGGGATGATTGACATTTCAAGAGCTGAACAAACTTAACATTGAATGAAATGCATTGAGGCAGAGATGACACTAGGAAATGAACACATTTGTTCTACAAATATTGGCCAGGCATTTGCTGTGCTTTTCATTGTTCTAGATGCTGGAGATAGAAAGGTAAAGATGAAATACCCCTGCCCCCCAAAACCATAGCCTATGGATTCAGACAAATATGAGATTTACAAGATGGTATGAAAAATGTCACAACTGAGGCAGAGGAAGAAGAAGAAGAAGAAGAAGAAGAAGAAGAAGAAGAAGACGACTAGAATATAGAGTAGGAGCATAAAATTTGTTTTCAAGAGAAAAAAAAAAAGAGGAAGGTTTTGTGGAGGGAGAAATATCATTAGGGGTAGGAGGTGGCTAGGAAGGAACAGTCCATTTAAGAAGCATAACAATGGAAAACATGGGAAACATGGAAAACTCTGGGAAATCAGAATGTTTAGAGTATGGTGCCCAAGCATCTTACCATGGCTCTTAATGCTCTCATTATTCTCACATTTTTAGCATCCTTGAGCTGTTCACTGTTCTTGAGTTGCTCACTGTTCTTGAGTTGCTCAGGCCTTTGTTCACATCCTCCAAACTTCATGCTCTTTCCTGGATCAGAGTCTTTGCCCACATGGTTCTGCCATGATTGAGTCAATTTTATCCTTCATCTTAGCTTATGTACTACCCCTGCAAAGACCTTACATTACTCTCCACCATGGCAACCTGGAGAATCGCTGTATTACTAGGCATCTCATTTTGTAATTGCTTTTTTGGGGGGATTTACTTGTTTATTGACCATTTAACGAAAATCTCTCTCTGAAACTTGGCCATTTTGCTTTCTTTCATACCTTTAACTTAGTAGTATTTAGATAAGTTTTGAAGACTGATTTAATGGTCCCAGATGAAAGTGATCTAATGTTTTATTAAGTCTGATATAGATGACACTCTGGTTGTATAGTTGACTTAATATTACGTGCATTTCATCATTCACTATAACAAATAAGAATGAGGGGTTCCCTGAAACTTTATCAGTTTTTTAATATCTAGATAAGCATGAAGAGGAATTTATAAGACTCTTGGTTATTTTTAATTTCTTTTTAGGAGACAATGTATATACCATGTAAGTGTGGCATGTGACCAGAATTCCATAACAAGTTAGCTATAGAGCTCTGGTTTGAAAGCAAAATACTTGTATGTAGACTTTGGTTTGACCTTAGACCAGGTTTGGTTTCTCTTTATCCCTCTTTGCTTTGTATCTCCCAGATTCGTCAGATACAAGGAAAATAAATGTGTTTCTTAAGCCTTCCTAATTCAAAGAAGTTCTTTTTGCATTGCAAATCGTAAGTTCTTTGTATAACCATACAATACAAGCTGGTGCCTAAAGAGCTGTACAGAACTATGTATTTATAAATCTTATTGTCTCATAAAAATTCAGAAGTCCTTAAGTGTGATTCAAAAACAAGTAATCAAGAAAGAAACTTTAAGTCAATACTAAGAAAAAGTGACATAGCAAGTGACTAACAACAAAAAAAGGTAAAATTTGACCTACCACACTAAAATAAGATAAAATTGAGAACATCTGAAAGATGATAATACTCCTAATAGCTTTAGGTTATTAGAAATCTTCCATTAACAAGCGATATTCACTCATTTTTTTTTACTTGGGCTTATATGATCCATAAAATTGGCATTTGCTTTCTGTAAGCTAAAAAGAAGACATCATGGTATTAAAATGTTATGACCATGCACTTTTGATGTTCTATGCCCTTATTATAATATTTTAATTCTGAAAGGTAATTTATTTTTATTTACTTCTATTATTTATACATTATTGATTTCACTTGTCAAGAGTAAGTTCATTGACAGAAATCTTTACAGGATGGCTGAGCACTTCCTAAAGAACACAACCTAAAGTTTATCCTACACTTCTAATACAGTGTGCACACAGAGAAGATTGTACCTACATGTCTAAATGCCTTTTTTCAGGGACAAAATATCATAAGACAGTTTTATGTGGAGAGAAGAAAATGAGCTATTGAAGCAGTAAGCCAGCCACATCACCCTTCTCTACAAACAATCCACATTTTATTGTCTATTCAAATATCTATAGGAATAGTAACCTGAATTGGGGCTCATGATCTATTTTCTTGTTGCACTTACTTTCTGGCTTTTTGTAGTGAAATATAAACTTTTAATTTCACTTACTGAATAACCACCTTCTAACTATTTTTAAGAAAAACATAATTTGCCAAAAAATATTAAGCAAGAAAGTGGTTTTTATTGGATATTATTTCTAATCATTATTATTATATTTAAAAGACATTAGGCAATCAACTAACAATATGGTTTGGGTGGGAGGTAAGAATCTCATGGTGTTTCTAAAGCCTGTATCATGAATTTATTTCCATGCCACAGTAAAATGTTACGGTCGCTGAATACTTACAACTGTTAGAGTGGAATTTAAAGGGGCAGAATGCAACAGCTGGACAAAGGTCTTCTCCGTGAAGTCTAAACCCCACTCTTTTCCCTGAAAGTGAGGCAGAGTCAAACCACCGCAGTGTTTCATTTTGTAGACAGTCTCCCTTCATCCATGGGGGATATGTTGCAAGATCCCCCTATGGATGCCTGGAACCATGGATAGTACTGAACCCTATGTATGTTATGCTTTCTCCTATACATATATACCTATGATAAAGTTTAACTCATAAGTTATAATCAGTAAGATATGAACAATAATAACTAATAGTAAAATAGAAAAAATTGTAACAATATACTGTAAGGGAAGTTAATGTGAATGTGGTCTCTCTCTCTCTCTCTCTCTCTCTTTTTCTCTCTCCAAGTATCTTATTGTACTGTACTCACCCTTGTTGTTATGATGTGAGATGATAAAATGCCTACATGATGAGTTGAAATAAGATAAATGATGTAGTCATTGTGATGTAGTGTTAGGCTGTTATTTACCTTGTGACAACATGTCAGAAGGAGGATCATCTGCCTCTGGACCTTCAAGTGCCTGAGAGTAATTGAAATTTCATGCAGAAAGCAAAACAGTAGATCAGAGGAAAGGCTGGGGACACCTGGGTGGCTCAGTCAGTTAAGCATCTGACTCTTGATTTTGACTCAGGTCAGGATCTTAGGATTCTTGAGATCCAGCCCTGCATCAGACCCTGCGTTGAGCTTAAGAGTCTCTCTCCCACTTTCTCTGCCCCTCCTCTACTTGTGTTCTTGCTCTCTCTCTCTCAAAACAACAACAACAACAATGGGGCGCCTGGGTGGCACAGTCGGTTGGGCGTCCGACTTCAGCCAGGTCACGATCTCGCGGTCCGTGAGTTCGAGCCCCGCGTCGGGCTCTGGGCTGATGGCTCAGAGCCTGGAGCCTGTTTCCGATTCTGTGTCTCCCTCTCTCTCTGCCCCTCCCCTGTTCATGCTCTGTCTCTCTCTGTCCCAAAAATAAATAAACGTTGAAAAAAAAATTTAAAAAAAAATAAAACAACAACAACAACAAAAGGTGGGGAGGGACCGAGGGAGGGCTATGTTCTGGGGTCACTTCACTTCTCAGCTTTCTGGCCAACAGAATACAATCACACATCCACATGCATGCTGGCAAAATTCTCTGAAGAAACAACTGATACACTTCCACTGCTTTCACAACTGTTGGGTGTAGATGGTGGAGTGCTGAGATGGTATACTGGTGGAATACAAAACAGCTTCCTTTTAAAACCAAAGGGAGCATTTAATACCAGTATTTATGTATTGCTTCATATGTATTCTTCTCTTACCTCCCTCAATTACCACTACTCCCTAACACACAACACACACACACAACATACACACTATTATTTTGCGATCCGTTTCAGGTTCCATGAATCAGAATTTTAATAGGTTCAGCTGAAGGAATCTGACATTCTGACATTTTATTAAGGAAATAAAAGTTGGGAAATCCACTGCTCCAAGCTTTTAATAAACAATAGGCTATCTGCCCATATCATTTTAAGAATCTTAATGATTCTTAAAGGCTTATTTACTAGCAGATACAGAAGGAAAGCATTATCTTACTTTCCAAGTTAAGCCCTGAGAATATTCTAAAATTTATATAATCAGTGAATAACTGCAACAATTTAAACCATGACAGAACCAAATTTATTATCTAATCTTAATAATAGTGCTACATATATTGACATTATGAAAGTTTTCCCAAAGTAATAAGATGTTTAATCACATATTTTTTAAGTTGTCAGAAATGTGAATGATTATGTCTGTCCTAGCTACTAACATCTAACAACTGATAAGTGTATGCAATGTTTTATTTTGCACAATTAAATGTGATCCCATCCGTATGTGTATCCACTATCCACCACCAATGCAATATTCCTAAATGAGCAACATTAAAATATCTTTTGAAAAATTTTAACATCACAAAGTTCATTCTATTTATGACTACACATGTTTTGAGTGAGTACAGAAATAGCCTCTAGCAGAGATTCAAGGTTTCATAAAACACAGAGCAAATGGGGAAATGGTTTTAAATTTACTTGCTTTGACTTGATTTAGATAAATAGGGTAGATTAAAAAATTAAAAAGGTGACTTTTATGTTTATGTGAATTGGCAGGAGAGGTGAAAGTTAACTGACCTGTTTAACCTCCTTTCTGAAATAGACTGATAACATGTTGTAGTTGAATTAATACTTGGCAACCACAAGAGGCTCAGAAACACAGGGTGAGTTGAGCTTTTAATTTCAAAAAAGCAACTGGTACTGCAAAAACAAACTCTTTTCAGCTTTTAAATTTAGATTATAGGGGCGCCTGGGTGGCGCAGTCGGTTGAGCGTCCGACTTCAGCCAGGTCACGATCTCGCGGTCCGTGAGTTCGAGCCCCGCGTCGGGCTCTGGGCTGACGGCTCAGAGCCTGGAGCCTGTTTCCGATTCTGTGTCTTCCTCTCTCTCTGCCCCTCCCCCGTTCATGCTCTGTCTCTCTCTGTCCCAAAAATAAATAAAACGTTGAAAAAAAAATTTAAATTTAGAATATATAAAAGATTAAGAAATGAAAAATATACATTTTATAGAAAGAGAGCAAAAAATTGCCTTCAGAACTAGTCTGCCTTAAAGCAAACTGGGTAACCCTTCAAAAAAAAAAAAAAAAAAAAGAACCAGATAATAATTCTTATGAATTGTGATGAATCAAATAAGGTTTTTTTTATATTTTATGTATTTGTATAATGTATTTTATATTTGTATACTGCTACTTGATTATATACATTTCCTGTTAGTGAACTTGAGTGTTAAAAGAATTGTCATACTATAGTCACCATTGTTCCTTGCTTGTTTTTGTTTTCTGTTTGTACAGCTGGGGAAGATGACAGAGCAAAATAAAGTCATTTAGAAATTCAGTAAAGCAGGGTGCCTGGGTGGCTCAGTCGGTTAAGCGGCTGACTTCGGCTCAGGTTATGATCTCATGCTACGTGAGTTCAAGCTCCGCGTTGGGCTCTGTGCTGACATCTCGGAGCCTGAAGTCTACTTCGGATTCTGTGTCCTCCCTCTCTCTCTGCCCTTCCCCTATTCATGCTCTGTCACTCTCAAAAATAAATAAACATTAAAAAAAAAAAAATCAGTGAAGACACTAACAATAGAATACTCTTTACTTAGAGGTTTTTGTTTTGTTTTGTTTTGCTTACTAATCCCTAAAAGGAGTCAAATTTTGAAAAATACGCAATTTAATTAAAGTGTAAAAACTGAATTTTTTGCTCTGAATTCTAAAATATTAGGTATGACAAAGATTAGCTGTGATGCATGGATTTTCAAAGTCATGTGATAAAGCAATTATTGAGAAGCCCTAAATTACAGCAGAAAAAAACGCCCAACTTGAGAATGATTTTGGCTTCATGCCCCAAGATTATGAAGATTTCTAGCAAAGTCTCTCAGTAGCCAATCTGATCGCTCACTCTAGGTTTAGAGGATATATTTCGGTGCCATCAACTTTGATCCCAAGACCTCCTCCTTTGAATACAAAGTAAATCAGTCTCTCCATTGATCCCATATTTTGTACCTTTCCAGGAGACTCTCTCCTTCTAGAATTTGTAGAGCATTAGATTATATACCCAAGGAGTCATAGAAAAATCAAGACCAAGATCAGCTCCACTCAGAACTGCCCTTCATACTCTGCAGAGGCCATTCCTCTGTTTCCTTCTATTTCCTACTTAGGATCACCATTCAGGCTAATGTTCAGGCTACCACTGAATTGCCCCAGATAATGGTGTCATCTCCGTTGTCTGAAAATGTCTCCTTTATTTTTATTTTGCTTCTGTACAGCAGAGCTACAAATTAGTACAGACTTTCAGAATCTCACACACAATTTTATCCCCACAGCATATACCTACTTCCAGAAAGTTTAGGTGAAGATTGCCACACAATATCAGGAGCCTCAGGTCCAGTAATTAAAACTGCCTCATTGTGTAGTACCTCACATGTTCCAAGGTAGAATTTTCTCTACCTACACAATCTTGCCACCTACCTCCATTCTTTTTTTTTAAACCTTCTTCGAAGTTTATTTATTTTGAGAGAGAGAGAGAGAAAGAGAGAGAGCACACGAGCGGGGGAGGAGCAGAGAGAGAGAGAGAGAGAGAGAGAGAGAGAGAGAGAATCCCAAGCAGATTCCATGCTGTCTTCACAGAGCCAGTCGTGGGGTTAGAGCCCACAAACCAAACTGTGAGATCATAACCTGAGCTGAAATCAAGAGTTGGATGCTTAACCAACTGAGTCACCCAGGTGCCCCCATTTTTCTATCTCAGTCTATTTACCTTACAAGTCTATACATACCACTTTCCTATGAGGCATTTCAATTTCCATGTAAATCAGAAGATAAACATACTTGAGGTATCAGAATAAGGGAGAGCAAGGAATTACCTATTTCTATAAGCCATGCTTAACATTCAACTACCCCAGCACAAAGAACTTAAAAAAGTTGCTACAATGTACAGACAATTATTGACAAATGAGTGTTAGCAACTTAACTAGACCTGTGTTGTTGTATATACAATTTCATAATATCTTAGGAAAGAAAATAGTTATTTTTCCCAAAAATTCACCTGGAAATTATTTTCACGGTACAATGCCATGACCATGATTTTGATCATCTTCTCCAACAATGACCTCAATGAGAAAAACAAGCTTACAGGCTTTTCTTATAGACTGTTCTTTCCTCTATGGTACTAGTATTTCACATGTATTTTAGGGTGCTCTGCTCTTTGAAGCATTCCACCTGGAGTAGAGTGGACATTTGCAGTAAATATTTGTGGAATAAATAAATAAACTCTGTCAGTTTGCTAGGTATGTCACAACAAAATACCACATACTGGGATGCTTAAGCAACAGATGTTTATTTTCTCACAGTTCTGGAGGCTATAAGTTCAAGATCAAGATGCTGGCAGGGTTAGTTTTTCTTGAAGACCTGTCTCCTTGGTTTGTAGCAGGCTGCTCACCGTGTATTCACGTGGTCTTTTCTCTGTGCAAATATCACTGGTGTTTCTTTGTGAATCAAAATTTTTTCTTCCGATAACACCAGTCAGGTTGGAATAGAACCCACCCTAATAGATTCATTTTAACTTAATCACTTGTTTACAGGCCCTATCTCCAATTACAGTAATGTTCTGAGATACTGAGGGTTGGGGGTGCAACACAGGGGTTTTAGGAGGCCACAATTGATCCCTTAACATGAACTACATACAATATGAGAAGCAAATGCTAACTCACGCACATAATTTCATGACTATCTGTTTAGTCGATATGCAGGCATATTTTACAAGAAATCTATTTCAACAGAAAAGAAATTCAGGAAATACAATGAATTTTAATGTGAAAAAGGCAAAAACTTAGTTCAAATGTCGATGTTCGGGCAAGGAAACTAGTTAACGGTATGCAGCAGTTCTCATAAGAACCCTTTACAAGTATATTAAGTGAGTAATCCTCAGAGAAATTGTGAAGAATGAAGAGTACCAGATAAAAGAGGGAAGTGAAAACAAAACTCTAGGGTGTCTAAACCCAAGAGCCACATTTATAGTTCAGCACTTAATTATATAGATGGGTTAAAAAAAATTCACAAAAGCATTCTGAAAGAGAAGCAAAATCCTGCAGTGGTAAAAAGCCTACCTGTGCCTGAATCCTTGTCCTGCCATATCCTGGCTGTGATTTGGACAGATTATTTACTCTTTCTGAAACCATTCCTCTTCGGTAAAACAAATAATGATTGGAAATTAAGAGAAGAGGTTAAGGAAAGGGCCTGCACAGTGGCAAGAAAACAATGAATATTCAATGAATGACAAGGAAAAAGAAGGATGTAAATTCAACAGAATGGTAAATATTCAATTATCCCATGCTAACAGATGACTATGGACATGTGGTTCATTTGGCACATATGTAGCAGTGATACAGAGATACAGCAGACTGAATCATCGTCATCTTCAGCAGCAGCAACAACCATTATGTAATTTATATGTATTGAAGATTTGTTCTGTAACACAAAAATATGCTTGAAGTTTTATACGCATGATCTAATTTAATGCCCCCTCTACACACACACATACACACACACCTTATGAGGTCGTTACCACCGTTATCCACATATTAAAAATGAAGGAAAGCGATTTTCCCAGTGTCATGCACTGACCTGTAACTTAAGCCTTTATGATTCCACACGCTGAACTTTGGCCCAGCATAGTTACTGCAATAATATTCAGATTGAGTCAAGAGAAGCCAACTGCAAAGTATGTTAATGAGATTATTAAAAATGTCCAGGGTAGGGGCACCTTGGTAGCTCAGTTGGTAAAGCGTCTGACTTCAGCTCAGGTCATGATGTCATAGTACGTGGGTTGGAGGCCCTCGTCAGGCTCTGTGCTGACAGCTCAGAGCCTGGAGGCTGCTTTGGATTCTGTGTGTCCCTCTCTCTCTGCCGCTCCCCCGCTTGTGCTCTGTCTCTCTCTGTCTCTCAAAAAACAAATAAACGTTAAAAATTTTTAAAAAATAAAGAATCTTCAGATTAATAAAGAGATAGTTAATTGAAAAGAATCCATGTACTTTCTTCTTGCCTGCATTGGTCACTGACGTAGAAAGAAAAGATGCTTGGAACAGCATGAATGATCTTCTCAATTGTCACCATGACAGTAAAGCCAAGAGCTTCTCAGAGGCGTTGAGTTCAACAACTCTGAAACAACAGGTGTTACCAGTTCTTGTAATAATTCTTGAATTAATAGTCCTTATTGTTTAAGCCATGTTTAATTGAGCTTTCTCTTACAGAGAGCTAAAAAACTTCCCTGAATGACCCAAGTTTGCTTCCATGTTCAAAGATCTTAACCAATCAAAAATGAAATAACTGTGATAACTCTTTGTATTGATTGATTTTTGTCTCCAGTTCACATACAGACTTTCTATATTCCTTCCTGGGGAAAAGCATAGTATAATTTTAGAATAGAGAATATGGAAAATTGTTCCAACACAAAAACTATTTTTATATAAGATTGAATTAGCAAAAAGGCCCTAAGCAAAAATGAAAAATTTTAGCAAAAATAATTTCACACATGATGTGAAAAATTTCCATGCAGCTCTAATTATGAGTATATTGCCCATAAAACAATTATCATTTTCCGTTTTCAGATCAATACCATGCCAAAAACAAGAAGAACACCTCTTGCCATAATTTTACAGTTTTGCTAACAAGAAATTCATTTAGTTTTGTGTATAGTGTTTCATAATCATTAATATGAGAATTCACTTTATCTTTCTGCAGAAATTGTCATACAATGTATTCTCAGGGCAGACTATTCAGAATTTGAAGGCTTGGTTGCCTATGAACGTGTGTAATGCTACTGCTGATACTCTCCCTGGTACTTTTTTTTTTTTTTAATTTTTTTTTCAACGTTTATTTATTTTTGGGACAGAGAGAGACAGAGCATGAACGGGGGAGGGGCAGAGAGAGAGGGAGACACAGAATCGGAAACAGGCTCCAGGCTCTGAGCCATCAGCCCAGAGCCCGACGCGGGGCTCGAACTCACGGACCGTGAGATCGTGACCTGGCTGAAGTCGGACGCTTAACCGACTGCGCCACCCAGGCGCCCCTCCCTGGTACTTATTATCCCTGAAACACTTTCTGAAGTTTCCAAGCTATCATCACAGAATGACTTGACACCATGGCCTCTGAATCATCATTGAAATTTCTTTTAAGGGCAATAAAAAGAACAAGAGAAAACATTCCGAAGACAAAAAAACCACTCCTTTTCCTCTAAGAGGTTTAAAACTATCACAGATTCTCAAGCAGAACTGGGCATACACAAATATATAAGAACAGAAATGCATCACGGATTTGAAGTGTACATGCACCCACAGCTAAACAAACATTTTTTTCATGTACATAGTTAATATACATTAGAGTATCTTCATAACTTACCATTTTCAAAAATGGTAGACTTTCTTTTTCCCCTCAAACCCTTCACAAACCGTATGTATTATGGTATGCTATAATATCCCTAAAGATAGGTAATGTGTTGTAATACAAAATAAGATGTTACATGTTAACCTGTGACAGAGGTTTTAGATGTTTAGGATATAGTCTTTGATATCTCTTAAAGTTTGACAAGTCTTTATCAGGAGAGATTTTCCTATATTCTCTGATTATATTTTTCCTATTATATATTCAAAGGTAATTTCCTTCATGTTAATGATGGCAATACCAGCTGGCAGTTTGAGCAAATGGAGGCCTGCCAATAACCATGTGAATGAGCTTGAAACCTGATCCTTCAGCCCTAGTCAAGTCTTGAGATGAATATAGAGCTAGCTGACAGCTTGACTATAACCTCATAAGAGACCCTGAATCAGAATCTCTCATCTAGGTTGCTCTAGGATCCTGGAACTTCATAAGATGTACAAGATAATAAATATATTAAGCTACTAAGTTCTGAGGAATTTGTTACTTGGCTATAAATAACTTCAGACCAAACAACAACTATTTCTTCGGTCATCCTAGTTAACCATAAATAAAAAAGGACTTGATGACTGATAATCAGAATTTACTTTCTAGCATTCACAATTCATGGTGAATGGGTATTGGTAAAAAGTGCTTATTTTGGACTTTAGTTTTGATAAGTTTCAATATGTTCTTTTGTTTTTGCACAACAAAGTCCCAAGTTAACAAGGCCTTATATGTCTGCTTGTCCATCTCATTGATTTTCTGCCTATCTATCTATCTATCTATCATCTACCTATCATCTTTTTTATTTCTATCCATCCATCTATCCATGTGCCAATATTTTTCTATCTAGACATTTGGACCATGCAAATCCTACCTGACTATTAGTCAAGATTATTGGGTCTAAAGAGGGAAACATCTTTTTGCATAACTGATTCTATCTTCAAGAGTTTAAATTATTAATGTGCTTTTCATGATATAATGATCCTTTATGACATTAAGCGGTAAAATCATAGCATACAATCTCAGGCAACGAAAATGAAAAAAAAAACAGTTAAAAGCAAAAAAATCTAAGTAACAATAAAAATGTGGCAAATCCCTTATTGAGGGATGTATATTGTGGGATTTTTGTTAACATAGAAAGTTTGACTTTAACCAAACTACCTTTTATCAAAATTTTCCCTGTTTAGGCAATGTAAAATGATAACTTTAGATTCATTAATGCTAAAAGTGCAGACAATAAAACTCTGACATTAATTTTGTTTTACAGCTCACATTAACTCTTTCAATTCTGTATTGTAGCATAGAAAACCCACAGGAATTTAACAGCTTAAAATACTAGTAATGTATATATTATTTCTCATGATTCTGCAACTAAGGCTGGGTATATCTGGGTTTTTTATGTTGTTTGTTTGTTTGTTTGTGTGTTTGTTTTGGTTCAGGTAGTCATAGTATCTGACTTCATCCAAGATGGCTTTATTGTTTAGGATTGGCGCAACAGCTAGGAATTGATAAGGCTTCTCTCTTTTATCATACAACCTTACTTCTTCACACAGCAATGGTCATCACAGAAGATTTTCTACATAAGGGCTGTCTTCCAAGAGAGAAGGAGGAGAAGCTGTCAATCCTCTTACAGGCTAGATATGAAACTGACAGCTTCATTTTTGCTCAATTCTGTTGGTCAAAGAAAGCTACAAAGCCAGGCCAGATTCAAGGAGAAATGTGATAAACTCCACCTCCTGATGGGAGGAGCAGCATGGAGGGAGGGCAGGAATTGATGGTGGCTGTCTTCAGAGGATATCTACTCCAGTTCATCCTGTGGCCAAACAATTCATGATTTTCCACATGCAAAATGCATTCTTTGTGTGTACATACAAATTACATTCTAAGATCTCCAAAACCTCAGCCCATTGTGGCATCAGGCTCAGATATTCAATCCAGTGTCTCATTATCCATGTCAGATGCAGAGACACATGAATGCAGTTCCTCAGGATCAGAGACCTATGAAGTAAGACGCTATCTTTCCTCTATACCCAACATACAGTAGTAAAACAGTATATTAGTTTCCAATATCTGCTATAACAAATTATCAGAAACGTATACTATCTCACCGTTCTGGAGATCAGAAGTCCAAAATCAGTTTTATTCGTCTCATCATTTTCATAAAATAAAGGTGTTGGCTGGCCTGCCTTACTTCTTGGAGGCTGGAGGAAAGAATCTGTTCCCTTGTCTTTTCCAGCTTCAAGAGCAACTTGTATTTATTGTCTGCTTGCATTTATTGGCTAGCGGCTTCTCCTCCATCTTCAAGCAGGCAGTGTGACATGTTAAAATCTCTCTCCCTCCACCCCCTTCTCTCTCTCATCTTTCACCAAAACCCCTGCTTCTGTTGTCACACACCCTTTCCTCTGACTCCGACCCTTTTTCCTCCCTTTTAGAGTTGGGCTCATCTGGTTAATTCAGAATAATCTTCACACCTTATGATCCTTAACTTAGTTACATCTGCTAAGCCCCTTTTGCCATGTAAAGGAACACAAGCTGCCATACAGTGAATAGTATAACTCTCTTTCAAGCAGGGGAAAGCAGAAGACCTTTATCAGCCAATAGTCCAGAGTAATTCTAAAATCCAGCAGGGAATATTTCCCAAGTCTGCCCTGCTCCAGAGACAAGGTACACAGTATGTTCCTTGGCTAGGATATATGTGTGCTCTCTGGAAATGGTTCCACATGGCTCTTGAGTTCTTCCTGCACGCTCTTTGCCCTATCCTCTGAGTTAATTCTCTTTTTCTATAGGAAATGGTTTATGCTTTCAACTAAATAACTTTCTCAGTCTGCTTCCTGCCCATAGAAGTTTTCAGGCCCCAAAATCTTTTTAGCTTTTTTTTCTGTCTCTACCTCTTTAAGTCCACATTTGTGGCAATTTTTGCCAATAAAATGCTCTTGAGAACATTGTAGATCTTCTGAATCTTATTGGGTTTATTTCATTAGATCAAAACTACACTCACAGGTCTTTTTGAAGCAGGACCTGTTAATACTTCATTTTGTGAGATATTGTGCTGTGGGTCTATGCTCTTAAGGTTCATGATCTTAAGATGGTTAGAAATACCTTTCTCTAGGGGCATCTGGGTGGCTCAGTCAGTTGAATATCTGACTTCAGCTTAGGTCATAACCTCCTGGTTCGTGTGTAAGAGCCCTGTGTTGGACTCTATGCTGACAGCTCAGAGCCCGGAGCCTGCTTCCAATTTTGTGTCTCCCTCTCTCTCTGCTCCTCTCCCGCTCGCACTCTGTTTCTCTCGATCTCAAAAATAAATAAACATTAAAAATTTTTAAATAATAAGGGGCGCCAGGGTGGCTCAGTCAGTTGGGTGGTCTGACTTTGACTCTGGCCATGATGTTGCAGCTCATGAGTTCGAGCCCCATGTCGGGCTCTGTGCTGATGGCTTGGAACCTGGAGCCTGCTTCAGATTCTGTGTCTCCCTCTCTCACCGCCCCTCCCCCGCTCACACTCTGTCACTCTCCCTCAAAAATAAACATTCAAAAAATTTTTTCAAATAAAAATAATAAAAACATTTTTAAATAATAATAAAAAAAAGAAATACCTTTCGCTAGGTAAGAGGCTCTAATTTTAGGCACTGCCTTAAATTTTTCTGGAATCTTATCTCCCAATTTGGAACTGATACTGGTTCCATGATTTATTAGCAGCATCTTGGATTTGGTCTTTGTTCTCAGGTCATTTTTTCCTTGAAAATCTTTGGTTGTCTAGAGGAGTTGGTAACATAACTCAGAAAATTCTTGCTTAGTCTCCTTGACTGAAGTATTCCTTCTTTTTTTTTTTTTATGTTTATTTTTTTTGAAGGAGAGAGAGACTGAGTGTGAGCGGGGGAGGGGCAGAGAGAGAGGGAGACACAGAATCGGACGCAGGCTCCGGGCTCTGAGCTGTCAGCACAGAGACCGATGCAGGACTCGAACCCACGAACTGTGAGATCTTGACCTGAGCCGAAATCGGACGCTCAACCGATTGAGCAGCCAGGCGCCCCGTGAAGTGTTCCTTCTTTATATCATTTTTCTCTTGCAATATGTTATCATAGGCAGCTAAATGAGGTCAAATTTAATTGCAAAATTCTGCCTAGAAATATATGCATCCAGATCCATAATTTCTCCGAGTCCAGTTTTTATTTTCCATACCACTCGAGGTGACAGTCTCACCAGGTGTTTCAACTGGTTCCCTGCATTCCAGTAATGCCTTCCCTTCTGATCTCCAATCTCTTTGCTAGCTTTCATTTCAAAACTAATACCATATGTTTTAAGTTTTTGTCATGATAGTGTCCTACATTAGGTACCATTCCATCCCAGTTGTCTACTACTAGATAAGCACACACAAAACTTAGTTCTATGGGGCATCTGTGTGGCTCTGTTGGTTAAGCACCAGACTCTAAACTCTTGATTTTGGCTCAGGTCATGATCTCATGATTTGTGGGATCCAGTTCCACGTCAGGCTCTGGGCAGACAGTGTGGAGATTCTCTGTCTGTCCCTCCCCTGTGCACTCTCTCTCTCTCTCAAAAATAAATAAAATAAACTTAAAAAAAAAAAAAAGCTCTGTTTATTATTTATCATGATTCTTCAATCTGGGCTAAATTCACCCGTGCAGCTAGTCTGTTCCACATGATACCTCATGGGGCTGGATCACAAAAGGTGGCTTCTTCATGGAAGCTTCTTCTGAGCCTGGTGCCTCAGCTGGAAAAGATCACACAGTTCACAGCTGACCATTCACTTTTCTTTCCCCACTTGGACTATTCACATGGCTAGCTTAGGCTTCCTGACAGTATGGTCATATCGGACTTCTCACATGGTGGTTGACCAAGAGTGCAGAAGATGAAGCAGCCAATATTTTAAAAAGCTAGGCCCAGAACTGACACAGTGTCACTTCCATCTCAGTTGATTCTTCAAACAAGTCAAGGAACAGCTTAGATTCAAGGGGCAGGGAAGTAGACTCATCATTTTGGTATGAGGTGAAGCATATACATTTATAGGCAAAGGAAGGAAATGATGATTGCCATCTTTGGAAACTAGCATATCAATTTCTATTTTGCTCATGAGCATTATAATTTTCTAATGGAAAATATTTTAAATCACCACAACTTCAAACCATAACAGTAGTTTTTAATAGATTTTAATTTTAGAACAGTTTTAGGTTTACAGAAATAGTAAGCAGAAGGTACAGATATTTCCCATTTGTGCCCCGCCCACACATGCACAACCTCCCTCATTATCCATATCCTCCCAACACTGTGGGACATTTGCTATAATTGAGAAACCTACCTTGACAAATCAATATCACTGGAAGCTCATAGTTTACATTAGGGTTCATTCTTAGTGTTGTACATTCTATAGATTTGGACAAAGTTATAATAACATATATCCACCATTATAGTGTCATACAGTGTAGTTTCACTGCCCTAAAAATCCTCTGCACTCTGAAATAGTAATTTCTTCAGTGTTTAACACTTTGAGGTTATAGTTTACTTCTAAAAATGATTTGACTCTAAAAGAGCTTCTATGATCTAGCTATTAGATTCTAAAATCATAGTAAACCATATAGACTCAAATAACATGAAAAATATATTTTATATTGTTTTAAATTCTTATTTTAGTAAGCAAACTTTATTATAGTGGGACCTAGAATAAATAAATAAATAAATAAATAAATAAATAAATAAAAATAATCTTTAATTTCCATAGTTTCTAATTTGTTTAGAGATTAAGAGAAATATATGTGATGTATAAATAAAACTAAAAAGAGAACAAACCTCAAAATTCAATTCAATTCAACTCCCTTTTAAGGGAAGTCCTATTTGTTATCATGCTGTCTGTTTCACATAACTACTTAAGATGATCACTTTAGTAGCTGGCCACTGGTATCTTTCATTTAACTAGAGTCCTGGAGTACACAGTCCACAGGTATTGAAAATAAATCTGAGGGGCATTTGGCTGTCTCAGTCACTAGAGCATGTGACTCTTGATCTAGGGGTTGTAAGGTCAAACCTCAAATTGGGGAAAAGCCCACTAAAAAAATAATAAAATACATCTAAGAAGTTGCTTTATTTTTCTTGTAATGTGATTTTGTTGATTATTATTTTTTTAAGTTAAGCAACATCTAGACACTCTTTCTATTTTATGTGAGACTTCATGAGAAGCAGGGACTATGACCAATCAGATGGTTCTACCTGGGAGTTTGAATCTTGAAATCATGAACCAAAGTCTCAGGTCTGTAAAGATAAATTCTCACCTGGTAGCCATTTTGATGATAATTCAAGGGACAACATGAAGAGTTTAATGGTATAGTGTATTAACAATGTCCAAACCAAATTATTTCTGTATCAAGGCCTTAAGCATGACCTCTGCTACCAGTCTCCATTGGTTTTGACCTAATTTCTGAACTTCCAAAGTTTTTATCAGTTTTGCTGAACAACCCAGTAATCTTCCAATAAACTGATTTTCCACTTCAGTTACTAAGGATACAGTTTTTTAGCTTGCAACCAAGAAGCCTCACTAATGCACGTGTTTAATCACAGTTTAACCCAATTTTATGTATTAATACAAAACCAGAGTACATCCAAGATGTTTCCTTTAATAGCTACATATTATTCTCCAAATAGCATTAATATGTTCTTTAACAGGTATCCTATTGTACAAGCAGAGCCATTGCTAAACTGTGGTGAAGTTTTTGTTTTGTTTTGTCTTGTTTTTACAATTTTCAATGATTTTACTTATTTTGTAGTGTCCTTAGATGAAAAGATCTCAACCATTATTATGATCTAGTGATCAACGGTAAGATTTTAAAAAGAAGCTCTCCTTGGGCAAGTCACATAAATTCAAAATCAATAATGAAAAACCTGGTTTATTTAGATAGTCAGTAAATCAATTATTCAAATTAGTAGAAATTTCTGGAAAGCTGAGTATTCATCCTTTCAAAAGCCAAAATATTATTATTTTTATTATCATTATTACTTACCATTTGTCTTCAAGTTTTTATTGAAAAGTACACCAGCCACAAATGTTTAAGTCAGTACATTTTCACAAGATGACCACATCGTATAAGTTCAAAATAAACAAGCAGACTATCACAACCACTTAGTAACCTTCAAGTAATCTTTGGTTACTTCCATGTGTATGATTTTTTACTTCCATGGCCATTTATTAAATTTGTTTTATTTTCTTCTCTGCTTGACTATAATATATGTGAGAAAAGTAACATTTTGCTTCTTCAAGTGTTCTTTTTTTCCATTCTCTGTCAAATAAGTTGAGCTCAATAAATGATTAATGAATGAAATAATAAAGCAGTGAGTGGATGGAGGTTGCATAAATATATATTCCCTGTTATTGTTCAAATAATACTTCATTCCTGATTTTTACCTGAATTCCTAATAACTAGTTGCTATTTCAGGGTCTTATCTATCAGAAATCCTGATGGGCGCCTGGGTGGCGCAGTCGGTTGAGCGTCCGACTTCAGCCAGGTCACGATCTCGCGGTCCGTGAGTTCGAGCCCCGCGTCAGGCTCTGGGCTGATGGCTCAGAGCCTGGAGCCTGTTTCCGATTCTGTGTCTCCCTCTCTCTCTGCCCCTCCCCCGTTCATGCTCTGTCTCTCTCTGTCCCAAAAATAAATAAACGTTGAAAAAAAAATTAAAAAAAAAAAAAGAAATCCTGTTTCCCTACTCATCATATAGTAACAGTTTTTATTCACAGGCAGATTTACGTAGTATATGAACCTTTTGTCTTGTGGTCAGCAGAGAGGACTTTCTCCCCCTCCAACCCCCACTACGCTGTGCACAGTGGGTGTATTTCAGTTAGTGCTTTGAACCTTCCCACTGCAAGTCATATTTTGCTCAGGTTCCAAGGAATAGCTGTTTCCTCCAAGGCCTTTTTTGTTTTTTAATTCTTAAATGTTAAATTAAGTTGAGAAAAGCGGAATGTAAGTTAGAAAGCATGCTTCATAGGAAACATTCTCATTGCAATAAGTAAATAGCAGAATCTTTTATTACTATTGTGATGTTATTTTCTCTGATACCAATTTATCTCATGATTATTTCCAATACTAATATATTTCATTTTGGCAACAGCAGATAAATAGCCATGTACATCAAAAATAAGATGAGTACAAGTCAGAATTTTATACTGTCTACAAAAAATAATACTGATTCACACTGATATCACTAAAAACAAAATGTATTAAAATATATACTGCCTTAAATCATTCAGGATTACATTACTCAGTTGACTCTTTATCTAAATACTCTCTTCGGTAATCAGAAGAGGTATACCGGAACCATATTTTGCAGTAATTAAGATACACTCATGTTAATAACAAGTGTGGCTAAAGATTTTTTCATACTTTATTATTTTACTAATAAGCCCATACCTTAGAGATTTGAAGAGAATTTATTCAATATGTCTGTAAAATTTTTCCAAAATAAATATATTGTGTGCATAGCAGACATTTCAGTATTTGGGAAGCTGCTTTGTATCTGTGCCTTCTTCCTATCTTTTAGGGAATTCTCTATGAGTCTTGACTGGAAGTATCTATTGTTGGTTATATTAATTAATTCTCAAATTCATTCACAGTCTTTTTGGTTTTCCCTTAAGGATTTATAAGCTGGATATCTAAATATCTATCTATCTACATATCTATCTATCTATGTATATTTTTTCTCCTTTTTCTCCTTATCATTCTATACAGGGTTGTTGAAGGTTAACTTTGTAAGTCTTTAAAATATAAATTATATATCATATGATTTCTGTAATTGGTCATGAAAAGGTACTGTGACTTCTCTCTCCCAATACTATATTTTAAATTTCCTTTCTAAATTCAGGTGGTTTTGGCACTTTCCCTAGTAGAGTACATCAAGCCATCATTTCTGAAGGATCCTTAATGGTTTTTACTTTTTAATATAGTCATTGCCGTCATTTTCCATTAGCATTTACCAGTGGTCATGGAAATATTGAAAGGCACCCTATTGTGTAATAGCAAACCAGTTTTCCTTAATAATTGGGATCAATCCAATCGTTCCATTCAGTGATCTGAGAAACCTTAAAATGTTCAGTCTTATCTTCAAAGTGAACGGAAGCATTACTGTGTTCCTTAGTGGAAATATTCTCTCTCTGGGAAGTAAGGTCTCTAGTCCAGAAGACCTCAAGGTTTTCAGGATAGAAAGAAAACATTCTGTAACTGGGTCACTAGGTAAAATAGTGAGAGGAGCCCCTTCATACCTTTGATTATTGAAGCCATGTATTCTGGCTATGGGTGGGGGGATATAACCATATAATATTGTCTCTAAGTCAAAGTACATACTACATCATATGAGACTACATCACTTTAAGCTGGCGTCTTACAGCTACCACCATACATGACTCTTCAGTAACCCATTTCATCCTTGTATTAGGTCAAATATGTCTGGGTGAGGGAGTAAGTAGTAAGACCAATTAATTCCAGAAGACCATTGCAGCTCATGCTGAGAAATTAGTTTCTTGATCAGAATCAATGCTGTGTAAAATCTCATGACAGTGATTAAAATACTCTTTGAGCTGCACATGGTGGTGCTAGAAACATCATGGGCATTGAAGGTAAATCCATATTCAGAATATATTTATATTCTAATAAAGTTAAATCTTTACCTGCTTTCTCGTGGTGAGGGTACAATGTAATCAACCTGTTTCCAAGTGGTGGATTCCCTAGGTGAATGGTGCCATACAGAAAATTTCGGTCTATGTAACTGGTAGATTGGGCACCCAGGAGTAGCACTGTCGGTGTTAACCTTGGTAATAGGTGGTCTATGTTGTTAAAGTCTTGTTAAAGGGATATGTAACAAAGTATTGTTAAAGGGATATTTCATCCCTACTGCCATGACTTCTTTGCTCATGGACCCATTGAATAAGCATTGGGATGGCTGGGAAAGAGGTTACTGACATTCATAGAGTGAGTTATTTGCCTACCTTATTATTTTGAGTGTCCTCCAAATTATATGCCTTTGGGTAGACATCCCCAAGTAAAATAAAATATCTTCACAGTCTATGTCCATCTACATACCTCTTGACTCAAGAGCTCCTTTCTCACCAGTCTTCCATTCTCTTTTCTTCCAAGTTCATATTCATCCAACCTGACCATGAAGAACCATTAACAAGTATTACATCAATGATGTAATCCATACTTCTTGTTATCTTTCAGTCTGTCCAAATTAAAATATACTGTTTGGATTTCTGTCTAGTGGGATGTTACACTTCACTACTGTCTTCCAGGACCATGTGGGGACTGTAAAACTGAAGTGTTCACTTTTAGGTAACATTGAGCATATTGTCCAGAATTATCTACAAAACAGTATAAGGTTTTCTTTTTTCTTCCCTGTCCATGAACCATAAAGAACTCCCCATGAGGCAAGAAACGTGGATTGAGAGAATGGATTGCAGGAGGAGCTGGTTTCAAATAACCCCAAACCACCTACTCATACAACTCATTTATATCTTTGGGATCTACCTGAGCCCAGTCACATATATACTATTTCCACTTGATAATGCATTGCTTTTGTTCATGCCCAAGCTTTAGCTTGGTAGATCAGAGAAAAACTAGTTCATGACTGAGAATTCAGACTTCATGGTCACCTGATACCCTATGGTTAGCATTAAGTCTTTACCAAAGCCAAGTAGCAAGTCAGAAGCTGTGTCTCATAAAGAGAATAGTTATCTGCTAAAGATGGCATAAGTAGTTTCCAAAATCCTTAAAGCTTGTATTGCAATTATGCTCTGATTTCTTGCCAGATTCTCCATACAGCATTCTTATTTGCCATAGATAATTTGAGTATCATTGGCTCTCCTGTATTATAAGGTTCAAGGGGAAAATCCAATTGCCTTGAAGCCTAGACTTGTTTCAGAGCCTTCTTTTGTGCTAAAAGAGCAAATTTGTAGGTAATTTGTATATAGATTAAAGTAGAACACACAAATGAAGTATATGTTGTTTTCAAATCCTGAACATCATGCCTTTTGTGTGTGTGTGTCTGTGCTAGGTTGTGTGAAATAAACTAACCTGTGTTTCACCTTGAATAATATATCTTGTGCTCCAGACCATTGGACTTCCAGAAACTTCATTGAGGTGATAAGCTTCTGAAAATTTGTGGCATTTATCTATGATTCCTTGGCTCACATTTGTCTTAATAAGGCAACTAAATTATCTACTATTTCCAGCTCATCCAAGATGTGGTCCTTGTAACTTTTTGTATGGAGAAAAATGGATTGGCCAGGTCAATATTTACAAACCAAGTCCAAAAGTCTATGTTGATTTATTCCAGTCAAAATACTGTAGCTGTATTATTGTCTACAAATAGAGCCACCAAATTCATTCTCCAAGATCTATCCAACTTTTGCACAGGCCAAATAGTCAAGTTAAATGGGAATGTGATTAAATGTTACCTCTCTACATCTCTACAATCTTTGATGACAGTACAAATCTTCACAATTCTTTAATATTTGAATAGGAAAGAAAAGGCCCAGTGACTTTCACTTAGATCTTGCTACCATCACGGCCTTTACCATGGGTCGCATAGCTAATGTACAGATTCTGCCAGTTGCGATGTGTATTTATTCTAATTATATATTGAAGAACTGGAAAAAATTGCTATGGAATCCACACACTAACCATCTAGGTGGCTACTGTGAGTTAAACTTGGGCTAAGACTTCAGGTTTCCCCTAATGACCATTAGATTCTGGTTTGACTGGGTGAACCATAGTTGTATTTAAGGTGGAGGAGAAATTTCCTGGAGATTTCTGGTTTTAAAAAAGCAATGCAGATTGCCACTATGAAATGGAGAAACTTCCCAGAAGCCATGGACTTCTAATCCATGAGAGCTGGTGCTACAGTGAATAGTTTCAGGATCCTGCTTACCAATTCAGTGGCTGCCAAGTTGAACACAGCACACCAGTAAAGGAAAAGAAGTCACTTCCTCCTACTCTGATCTTGCATTGGGCTTCCAATACTCTCTATTGGCAAAGTCTAACATCAAGCCAACTGGCAAAGAGAAATGTCCTGAAGGTCCAGCTCCAGGATCACAAAGCAAGGCAAAGAAAGGTAGATATAAAGCTGAGAAGTGATAAATAAATGACTGGCACAGATGACAAGGTTAATTGAAGGAAAAGTGTGTGAATAGATCTCTCAAAATAGATTTTAGAAAGGAAGAATAGTTATATCCCAGTAAGTAATAACCAAAAGACTCCCATTGCGATAATTATCAACCACAGAAAGTAAGCTTCTATGTGGATATCATTTGACCTCTCTCCTCTGCCAACATGGTATTTTATGAAATTTTAAGTTCTTTTTTTTTAAGGTCCACACAAATGGACTATCTTTTTCAATCCCTTAACTTTCAACTTATTTTGTGTCTGTATCTAAAGTGAGTCGCTTGTAGATAGCCTACAGTTGGATGGCTTTTTAAAAATCCATATCTGCTTTTACGGTGGTGAGTTTAAGAGACATTAATCTAATTACTGATAGAGTCTTATTTCTCCCTTTTGCTATTTGGTTTCTATAAGCCTTATATGTTTTGTATTTTACAATTTCTCTGTTAGTGCTTTCTTTTGGCTAAACTGAAATGATTATTACAATAAACATTAATAACAAAAGATTTTTTAAATTCACAGATATGTGGAAATCAAACAATATACCCCTAAAAGCCAGTAGGTGAAAAAAATCAAAAGGACAATTAGAAAATACTTTTATAGAAAGAAAACAAAACACAACAAACCAAAACATGTGGGATTCTGTAAAAGAAGTACTCTGAAGGAAATTTATAGATGTAAATATGTGCATTGAAAAAGAAAATCTCAAATTGATACCCTTATCTTTTACTTTGAGAAACTAGAAAACCAAAAGCAAACTAAACTAAAACATGCAGAATGGAGAAGACAGCAAATATTGAAGAATTTACACCAAACTTTCTCAAACTCTTCCAAAAAATATAAGAGAATACTTTCTAATTCATCCTATGAAGCCGTCTTACCAGATTAAGACAACACAAGAAAAAAACCACAGACCAATAACCCTTATGATGATAATCCAAAATCGTCAATAAAATACTAGCTAACCAAATACAGCAATATAGTAAAAGCAGTACACATCATGACCAAGCAGGATTTATTCCAGGAATGAAAGAGTGTTTCACATATATATGAAAATCAATCAATGTGAAAAACCATATTAATAAAATAAAGGACAAATCCACATGATTATCTCAATAGATGCAGAAAAAGTGCTTTACAAAATCTGCATCCTGTCATAATAAAAAACATTCAACAAACTAGGAATAGCAGGATACTTCTTTAATTGAATAAAAGGCATCCAAGAAGATATTACCAACATCACACCAGTGAAAAATTGAAAGTTTTCCCCCTAAAATGGGGACAAGAAAAGGATGTCTGCTCTTGCCACTTCCAGTATCATTGTACTAAAATTTCTAGCTAGAGAAATTAGGCAAGTAAATCAAATAGACATCCAGACAGAAAAGGAAGGAGAACCATCTCTATTTGAGATCTACATCATCTTATATATTGAAAATCTTTAAGAATACACACACACACACACACACACACACACACACACACTAGAGCTAACAAATAAGATCAGCCAAGTGGCAGGATACAAGATCTAAACACAAGTCAGTGTATATCTACCCAATTTCATTGAAGAATCTGACAATGAAATTAAGAAAACAGTTTCACTTCTTACACTGCAGGTGAGTACTGGTGCAGCCACTCTGGAAAACAGTACGGAGCTTCCTCAAAAAGTTAAAAATAGGACTCCCCTATAACCCAGCAATCATACTACTAGGTATTTAACCAAAGAAAACAAAAATACTAATTTGAAGGGATACATGCACCCCAATGTTTATAGCATCAGCACTATCAACAATAGCCAAATTATGGAAAGAGCCCAAATGTCCATCTACTAAGATGTGATATATATATATATATATATATATATATATATATAGATAGATAGATATAATTATAATTATTATAATATATAATATGACGTAATATGATATATATGATCATACACACACACACACACACACACACACACACACACGGTATGTGGAATTGAAGAAACAAAACAAATGAACATAGTGGGGGGTAGGGAGAGATGAAAATCAAGATACAGACTCTTAACTATATAGAACAAAGTGATGGTTACTGGAGGGGAGGCACTGGGGTGGGTAGATGGGTTGAACAGATGATGGCAATTAAGGAGGGCACTTGTGATGAGCAGCAGGTGTTGTATGTAAGTGATGAATCACTAAATCCTACATGTGAAACTAATATTATACTGCTAACTAACTGAAGTTTAAATAAAAACTTGGGGAAAAAAAGAAAACAGTTCCATTTACAATAGCATCAAAAGAATAAAATGCTTGAGAAAAGAATTAACAAAGGAAGTACAAGACTTATACTAATAAGTACTTATAATACTTATAAGTACAAGACTTATACCAAAAACTATAAAACATTATTGGAAAAAATTAAAGAAGAAATAAGCAAATGGGAAAACATCCCACATTACTGCATTGGAAAATAATACTGTATGTTGACAGTATTCCCCTAAACTGACCTCCAGATTCAATGCAACACCTATTAAAATCCCAATTGCTTTTTTTTTGGAGAAGTGAACACACTGATCACTTTAATGCATGTGAAATTTCAAGGGATTTATTCCAGCTAAAACACACTTGAAAAAAAACCCACAAAGATTCATACTTAAAATTTCAAAATTTACAAAGCTACAATAATAAAAAGATGGTGATTCTGGCACAACGATAGATATATAGATAATGGAATAGAATTGAGTCTAGAAATAAATCTATACTTATTTAGTTAATTGACTTTCAATAAGAATGCTAAGACCACTCAATTTGGAAAGAATACTCTTTTTAGCAAATGACCAAGAGATAACTAGACATCTACATGCGAAAGAATTAATATGGATCCCTATCTAACACCATATACAAAAATTAATTCAATATAAATATTTAAATAGAAGAGGTGAAACTATAAAAATGTTATAAAGAAACTTAGGTGTAAATCTTCATGACCTTGGATTAGGCAATAGTTTCTTAAATATGAGACCAAAAGCATAAACAAGAGGGAAAAAAAAGATCAACTAGACTTCATTAAAATTAAAACTTCTGTGTATTAAAGGACATAATCAAGAAAATGAAAAGACAACCCACAGTGTGTGACAAAGTATTTTTGAATCATACATGTGTTTATTATCCAGAATAAAGAATTCTTACAACTCTACAAAAGTTGAAGAACCCAATGAAAAGATGGGCAAAGGATCTAAATAGACATTTCTCCAATATATACTAATGGTCAATAAGCCCATGAAAACATGCTCAACATCATTAGACATCAGTGAAATTCAAATCAAAATCATAATGGGAAGCCAATTTATACCCAGGAGGATAGCTATAATTTTTTGAAGAAAAACAACAAGTATTGGACCCTAAAACATTGGTGACTGGGATGTAAAATGGCTCAGGTTCTGTAGAGAGCAGTTGGGAGAATTTTGACAGCTCTTCAATGAGTTATCATAGCACACAGAAATTCCATTCCTAGATATATACCAAGAGAGCTAGAAACATACATCTACACATAGACATGTACATGGATGTTCATAAAGCATCTTTCATAATAGCCCCAAAGTGGAAACAACCAAAACATCCATCAACTGATAAATTTATGTTACAAATGTGGTGTAGTTGTACAATGGAATAGTATCCAGTCATTAAAAAGTAATGAAGTACTGTTGCGTGCCACAACACGGATAAGCCTTAAAACATTATTGCTAACTTGGGATGCCTGGGTGACTCAGTCGGTTGAGCTTCCAACTTCAGCTCAGGTCATGATCTCACTGTTGGTGGGTTCCAGCTCCGCGACTGGCTCTGTGCTGACAGCTCAGAGTCTGGAGCCTGCTTCATTCAGATTCCTTGTCTCCTTCTCTCTCTCTGCCCCTCTCTGACTCCTGCTCTCTTTCTCTCTCTCTCTCTCTCAAAAAATAAATATTAAAAAGTTAAAAAAAACATTATGCTAACTTAAAATGAGATACAAAAGTCCACATACTGTATGATGCAATTTACATGAAATGTCCAACCAAAATAGGCAAATCTAAAGACCAAAAGTATTACTGAGTTCCAGAGACTGGGGAGAGGGAGAAATAGAAATAGAGGGAGAATAGAAATAGAATGACTGCTCAATGTGTATGGGATTTCTTTTTTGGGGGGACAAAAACATTATTTAATTAGGTAGTGATGATGGCTGAAGAACATTGTGAACATACTAAAAATCAGTGCATTGTACACTTTAATATTGTGAATTTTATGTTATGTGAATTTTACCTCAATAAAAAAGTGAAAAACGTAATCAAGATAGTTTTTTCTATATACACAATTATATCCACTTTATCAAGATAGTAATATTTCTTCTTTATATAGCCTTATATAATTTTAAATAGACTTCTTAAAAACAGTTTTACATTTATAGAAAATAAGGAGATACTACACAGGGTTCCTGATTACCCTACACCTGGTTTCTCATATTGCTGACATCCTACATTAATATAATACAATTGTTACAATTAATAATATTGATACTTTATTATTAACTTAAATCCATACTTTAGTCAGGTTTCCTCAGTATTTGTCTAATGTAACTTTTCTATTACATAATCCCATTCAGGATACCATGTTACATTTAGTTGTCATGCTTCTGTAGACATCTCTTAGCTGTAACATTTTCAGACTTTCCTTATTTTTGATGACCTTGACAGTTGTGAGGAGTACTAGTCAGTTATTTTGTAGGATGCCCCTCTATTAGAAATTTCTGTTTGTCTCATGATTAGATTGGAAATATTTCTGCTGTCATAAAAATTTTAAGAACTTTCTGTCTTGTGTGTATGTCAGAGGAATTAACTTCATTAAACAAGAGACTAATCAAGAGATTTTTTTCAGCTTTACTGAGGTATAGCTGACCAGTAAAATTGTAGGATATTTATTTTTTTTAAATTTTTTTTTCCAACGTTTATTTATTTTTGGGACAGAGAGAGACAGAGCATGAACGGGGGAGGGGCAGAGAAAGAGGGAGACACAGAACCAGGAACAGGCTCCAGGCTCTGAGCTGTCAGCACAGAGCCCGACGCGGGGCTCGAACTCACGGACCGCGAGATCGTGACCTGGCTGCAGTCTGACGCTTAACCGACTGCGCCACCCAGGCGCCCCTGTAGGATATTTAAAGTCCACAACCTGATGATTCGATACTTGTATAAATATTGAAAGGATTCCTCCCAGAGATCTTACTTAAATAATCCCTTCTCAATTTCTGCTTGGGCCGATATAGTTGAGGGACACTGCTCTCCTTTCCTAGAGGCCACGCTGTAATCCAGGGGATCTTTGAGTCATACTCCTTATCTCTCAGAGTCACACGGTGTGACAAAATATTCTGATCTCTGATGTTTCAGGAGAGGACTTTGGGGTCATATCCTCAGTATTTTCTCTACAGTACTTTCCTGTTAGTGGATTTCTTAATTTTGACTTCCTTTGTTATCTGGAAGGACTGGTAATTTTTCAAATTATCACTTCTAGGTTTTACTTATTTAACAATTATTTTCTCAATTTATGTCTTTCTCTCAAATTTTACTATAAGCAGCTAGAATAAACTAGGCCATATTTTCAACACTTAGCTTGAAACTATCCCCAGCTAAATATCACACCGTAGTTTATTCACACAGCCCCTGTTAGTGGATATGTAGTTTTATTCTATTCTTCTGCTATTATAAATATTACTGCAATAGAGTTTCTTGCGTATATGTCTTTTTATGTACTTTGTCAGTATGTATTTAGTATAGATTTCTAGAAGAAGAATTTCTTGATATAGGAAAAATGCATATGTAGTTTTGCCAAATTACTTAATTTCCCTCCATGTTTTTGAGTGATTTTGTACTATATGCTAGTACCTGTTCTTTAAGCCTTGCTAACGTAACATGTCAAACTTCAATCAATGTTTGGTACTCTGATAGATAAGAAATGACATTTTAGTGCAGTTTTATCTTGCATTTTATGTTATTGTAAGAATAAACATTTTTTCTATTACCAAAACCTCTTCACTTCTTTTTTGAAGAATATTTTCTCTGTGTATAGAATGTTTAACTTCTTTTAAGACTTTGAAGATATTATTTCATTCCAATATGGTTTTGGTTTTGTTCTTCTGTTTAAGGAATCTGGCTTCAACCCTATTGTGACTCTTTTGGGTAATTTGCCTTTTTTCCCTGGATGTTTTTATACTTTCTTTGTCTTTTTTCTTATTGTTTTTAGCACATTTACCTTGTTATGTGTAGGTACACTTTCTTCAATTGCTTCTTAACCTGAGACTTTTATATCATCATCAGGTTTTTAAGTTCTCAGCTATTATATCAAGCTTTTAATATTTCTTTTTTCCCCCTTGGATCCAGTAATATTGCATAGAACTTCTTTCTTTTACTCACTTATTTCATATGCTTTCTTCTATATATCCCATCTTTTTTACTTTTTCATGCCCTATTCTAGAATTTTTTTGAACTTTCATTCATTTCAATATTCTGTCTTCATCTGTATCAAATACATTATTAAACTCGTCTTTGAGTTCTTAATATCAGTTTCTGAATTTTTCAGTTGTAGAAATTTCAGTTGTAGAGTCACCCAGGCTTTGCAAAGTGTAATCTTTTATTTTTTTAAGTCAGTGGTTGAATCTCTATTATCTAGACTCCCTGTAAATACTGTAGATATTTCTATTTTATGTTGTTTCTCTTGGACTTTGACCATTGTAAAAGTGAGCTAGGGCTGTCCGCAGAAAGTATCACAGGCTAGATGGCTTACAGAACAGAAATATATTATCTCACAGTCATACAGGCTAGAAGTCCAAGATCAAAGCATTGGCATGTTTGGTTCTTTCTGAAGCCTCTTTCCTTGGCATGTGGATGGCCATCTTCCTCTGGCATCTTCACATGTTTTTCCTTTGTATGTGTTTATGTCTTAATCTTCGTTTTCAGAAGGACATAAATTATACTGGATTTGGTCCTATCCATACAACTGCATTTTACCCTAATTATCTATTTATAGACCAGATCCTATCTAATTTTTTTTTTCAACGTTTATTCATTTTTGGGACAGAGAGAGACAGAGCATGAACGGGCGAGGGGCAGAGAGAGAGGGAGACACAGAATCGGAAACAGGCTCCAGGCTCTGAGCCATCAGCCCAGAGCCCGACGCGGGGCTCGAACTCACGGACCGTGAGATCGTGACCTGGTTGAAGTCGGACGCTTAACCGACTGCGCCACCCAGGCGCCCCAGCCAGATCCTATCTATAAACAGTTAAATTCTGAGGTATCAGGGGTTAGGGCTTCAACATATGAATCTGCAGGGACACAATTTGGCCCATAATTACCACTTTGTCTTATTTCTTCATATCTTTGTAGGACTTATTTGAGACCTAAGATGATATTGCCTTTCTCTAGAGAGAATTTATAGTTGTCTCTGGCATGCAGCCTGTGCATCAGCAATTCCAGATCACCTTAATCAATACGTGCTGGAGTTGATTCAAAGCTGTGATTCAGTGAGGGCTAGTCTATTCCAGTTTCATCCTTACTCCTCACTCGTGGTCCTTTGGGGTTCCAATTCAAACAGGGTATTTTATCAGACTCTGTTTTTTGGTGGCTCTAAATCACAAATTCTGCCCATCTTGGTCCTTGAGTTTGTTGAAAATTTTGCTTAGCTTTTCAGTTCCTCACTCACTTCTTCAGGAATATGCTAATTATTCTTCAGGAAAAGTGGATACAAGTGCTGGACTTGCTGCATTGGGTTTTCCTCTTTACTCAGATCTTGGTCTTGAAATTCTCACTGCATTGCTAGTCCTCTGTCATCACAGACAGACAGATAGACAAATAGATGGATATAGATAAAGGTATAGATGTGCAGAAAGTCACATTTCAACTTTCTAATTACGCTGTCTGTGACAGTATTGACCGAAATTACTTAGACTGCCATTCCCAGGAACAAAATTCCACCCTACCCATCACTAAATAGGGTCAAACTGGATATGACAAAAATGGTACTTAAGAAAGAACAAATTCATTTTAAAAATTGGTTTTGTTTTTTCATTTCTGTATAATTCCAGTGTTAGAATTATTATTTAAGAGCTAGAAGATTAATGCCACTTTTGTATCACTTCTTTTGTTTGTTTTGCAACATCCCTATAAATACTATATATACTCTTAAATATCTTCTTCACTGGTTGATTTAGATGGATAGGTTGGATATCTTTGAGCAAATGAATTTGGTGGAGCAGTGTGTATATTTTAGGTGTTTGATAAAGTAACAAAATAAATGGCAAGTATACGTTATCTGTAGTATAAACAAGGTAAATGAAAGAATTTTCAGTTCTGCATTCTGGAAGTTTGTTTCTGAAAATGAAGTCTTCCAATAGTTTGAAAATAAGGTCAAAGTAATAATCTCTGTAAATTATTTTCAATACTTAAGAATCTTGTGTGTAATTTATTTTGTGTTTATTATTTTTAACAATGTGTAAGAAATCAATATTTTGTGTTATGTGAATATTTTATTAACTAAAAATGATAATGATGTTATTTGAATAGTCGGGATATGTATTTGGTCCATACAATTAAAGGAGGAAAAACGTGAAAATTTTATTATGCACCTAGTATTTCTTAAATGATAATGATTATTCAGATATGTTTTTATCAATTTCCTATTTACAATTTAATTTCCCTTTAGAAAATTAATAATCAAAATGTAAAAGGAATATAAAAGCCAGGCATTATTCTGAAATGACAGTAAGTGGCTTGATGAAGTTTAGTATTAGTTCTTTATATCTGTATTAACAAGGCAACATTTTAACTGAAAAGATAGTACTGAGTCAGATACTATAATACTTGGCTCCTTTTGACATTTGTCCATAAGGAAGTACCTGGTGAATATGGAAATATTCCGTATTGTAGAGAATCGGTACTCCAGAAATGCACTGCATTATGTCACTGTTAAAATTAATTACTTTGAGCACTTTATAAATTCAAAACTAGTTTTTTAATCAACAGATGTATCCTAATAAAAAGGAAATTATCATTCTGAAATGCCTCTAGTCATCCTAAAATAAAACTGTCAAAATCGATTATGACTTAAATCCAAATGAAACAATTACTTGCAAACTTAGGTTAAAGTTAGAATGTAATACTTCATTATTATAAATTATTAATGGAATTGTAAGGTTTTTTAGCAAAATAATCCAGTTCAAAGTGGGAAAGGGTAGCGACTCTCAACAAGTCAGTGTATTTCTTATATGGTCTTTGAGTGTAAAATACTAGTTCTCCCACTTAGTTCAAACTCATATTTAAAAAAATATTTTTTACCTGCTTATTATACATCTCTATTTAATTCACTAAATCCAGGTTTTAGTTCATTTTGAATTGAGGAAAGCATTTTACAACAAAATTTTTGGAAAAAATTTTATTACTTTGTATGTAAAATATGGTGGGGTTGGGGATCGATTTGTCTTTAAATTAGACTTAATAATATACAATAAAGTAAAATGACAGGATATGTGCAATTCACTTAAAAGACTCATGCATGTTAGAATAGTGTTAATCTTTGTTAGCCTGAGTAGTAACTGAAAAGGAGTGTGTACATTGGGAGGGAGAAAAGGGGAGTGTTGGTAATATTCTATTTGTTTTATCTGGGCACTGGGTCTGCAAGTGTGTTCAGTTTGAGAAAATTCATTTTGCTATAGGTCTACAGTACCTGCAGTTTTCTGTATGTATATTGCATACAGAACATGAACATTTTATAAAACAAATATAGTAAGATATGTAAATAAAGCAGGGTAAATATTGGTATTTATTGAAATTGGATGACAGTTGCAGCCTTATTCACAACAGCCAAGAAATGGAAACAATTTAAGTGGTTATCGAAAGATGAATGGAGAAAATATTATATATATATATATAAATATAAATGAAATATTATTTTGTCTTAACAAAAAGGAGATGCTAGCTTTTGCAACAATATGGATGAATCTGGAGGACATTATGCTAAGTGAAATATGCCAGACACAGAAAAAAAAAACAAAAAAAACTGGATGGCCTCACTTGTATGTGGAAGCTAAAAACATCAAATCTGTGAAAGCAGACAATAGAAAGAACAGTGGTTAGCAGGGGCTGCGGGTGGGGAGAAGAGATGGGGAGATGCTTGTTAAAGGTTACAGAGTTCGTTATTTTGTAGGATGAATAATTCTAGAGATCTAGTGTACAGCATGATGACTATAGTTAATAAAACTGTATTGAATCATGTAAATTTACTAAACGAGTAGATTTTAGGTGCTCTTATCACCAAAAATAATAAGTATGTGAGACATAATGTGTTATTAGTTTGAATGTGGTAATTATTTCATTATGTAGATGTATATGAAATCATCATGTCATACATCTTAAATATATCTAGCTGTTATTAAAGATAAGATATGGACTAAAAAAGGAGTTAGATGACAGAATATTTGGGTCATTTTAGAATTTCTTAGTAATTTAGAACTTTAAAGTATTTTAAAATTTTCAAAATAAAAAAAGATTTTTTTTAAATGACACAAGGCAGATAGCTGAGTCATTAAGTATTGTTGGCTTCCTGGCATGAGGGTTTTACATGGAAAATTAGCACTGTTATAATTGTATAAAACAATGGCTTGGGGAAAAAATAAAACACTTAAAAAAAACAACAATGATTTGGAACAAACATTTGGTGAAACACTATATGCCTTGACTGATACCTCTTCCTAGCATTTATTTACTATCACTATGACTCTGGGACTTCCCTCTTTTCTTATATGGGGTTCCCCAAAAAGCAGAACTCGGTCCTAGGAAGCATTATTAGGAAAGTGAAATCATATAGGGAAGAAAGTCAATAAAAGATGCGTTCATGAATGGGCACTGTTGTGGACAACTGGGGCTGAGACTTGATGACTATTCTCAGAGAATTTCCCAACCAAGGAGTGAAGAAGTTATTCACGAACAAATGTCCCTTATTGTTTGAAGGTTGCTTCTGTGGGCATTAACTCCCTTACATCTCTGACCTGCTCCTTGGTCTCAGAACTATTGTGTTTCTACAGCTAGAGAAAGCCTTCAGGCTAAGGTGTTTGAGGTAGGAAGCCATTCATTCATTCAATGCATTCCTCATTAAAACTGCAGGTGACCTCCAGGTTGGACCAAGAAACTAAGGCCAGAGACTTCTACAAATGCTACACTTTCCTATATAAGGATTTAACAAATGTTTGGAATGAATTAGTATCTCCACCCATCTAATAACTTTTAACTCATGTTTTGTGTTTTTGATTCCTTTTATTTTATGTGAAGTTGGTAAAAAAGAAAATAGAAATTTGAAACATATTGAATTGGGGATTTTGTATTCCTTCATGGTTATGAGTATTTTCTCCAAGATTTGGAAATAAGAATTCTCCCACTTTCAAAGTTGATGATATGTGTTGAATCCACCTCCATTTCATCTCTTTTGCTCTAGAGTGAGATTTGTATTTTAAAAGATTTTAATGTGATTCCGTCATTATCTTTATAGGTCTCCTGTAAGTGATAAGGACAGTTTAATTAACAGAATTCAAAATAACATAAAGAATACAAATCAAGGAAATTTCTTTACGACTACCAAGAAACATTATGAAGAATGATACCAGTCATTCTGGGTTGCCTACAGAATGGAAGTAGAGAAAATAACCTAAAGTGAAATAAGTTTAGAAAATTAAATGTATTAATCCCCATTTAAATAACGTGTGGCTAACAGGTGCCAATGCAGCCTTCTCCCTATGGGAAAACATGCAGAAAAAGACAAGAGTTAATAAGTAAGTGAAACAGACACAACCTTAGGCTAGAATCTGTGAGAAATTGGCATGCTTAAAATAGAAATCGAAATCTTTGAGGGGGAGAAGAAAGAAAAGAAAAGGAAACAACTATGGATTTAATTCTTGAGTGAAGTCAAGAGATTGACTCAAACACACACACACACACACACACACACACACACACACACAACTAAGAAAGGTGCTTTATCCATTCTCCAACTATATGGCACATTTCAGGTACTATTTGCAGAGGAAGTACCATAATACATGTATTCTGGAAAGTATAGGTACTATAAGTGACCACTGAAGAGGGGACAGATATAAAAGAAATCCCATTCTGCAGGCTGGGAATTATAATCTTTACCTATTTTCTTTGTTTTGAATCAGAAAAGCAGATTATGCAAGTAGTAGAAAAATTCCCTGAAGTAATAGACAATTGTACATGGCCTGCTCCTTATTAAGGCTCCTGTTGTCTGCCCTTTACTACGACCCTCCAAAGAGAATTTCAACATTATCAAGTAGAAAGGGAGCAGGACCTAACCAATCCATATTTTCTGTAAGAAAATTACATCCTGATAGATCTAAATTCCCTTTAAGAAGAAAAATTGGCATTGGGCTAATAAAAAATCAGTGCAGCAAAAGAGAAAGGGAATAGCACAGAGACGAGTGCATCCCTGACAATAATTTATTGCAAGATCTAGAAGAAAATTGTGATTACTTACATGACAAGGCTTAGGGCCTCACCAGTATCAGGCAAAGACAGAAGAAAATGGGATGAAGAGAAGAAAGCAATAAATGAGTTATCAAAGGGCTTCTAGGACAATTATAAATTAATGATAAAGATAAAATTTCCATTTGAGCCTGATGTGGATATCCACTGCTGTGGAAAATCAAAGCAACGATGTGGACCAGAAGCATGGGAAGTTTCCCAGAACACAGAGAAAAATGACAGATTTGATGAAAGAAAGTGAATACACACATAGTATAGGTCAAAATGAACGCATATGGATAGAAAAAAAATAGTGAAGATAAAGTAAAGAGTAGTTGTTCCCAAAGAGGATAACCAGACTAAACAGAGGAGACATAAATAAGAGAAAACGTTTCAAGGTTAAGAAAGGACTAACTACACATAAGGTATAATTTCTGGGAAAAATCCTTATCCAGATACATCCTGATAAAATACATGAATCACAAGCATGAAGTAAAAACACTGAAACTGCCTAGGGAGGAAAAGCAAATATCTGTAGTAACTAAAATATCAAGCTGGCCTCAGACCTCTCCTCTGCAATAATGAATGACAAAATACGTTTTGATTCAACAGGCATCAAAATATTATTAAAATATAGAAGACACACACACACACACACATATATATATATATAATTAAGAAAATTGGTTTCATATATTTATATACAAGACTTTGTATCTTACATTTATTTATTTATTATGATCTACATTAAAACTAACAAAGTAGACAATATGGTATGTCAAAAATAGAGTGAAACAGCAAATTCTATACTCAGTCCAAGAGGTATAAATCTAAATACTTTCATCAGTAAATAGGTAAGAATAAGCACAAATAAACTAATTACTCAGTATGAGAAGCTAAAACTGATATGCCAAAATTATCCCAAGTAGTCTAAGAGATAGGAATAAGGGAGACGTGAAAACTAACACAAAGACTTAATTAATTTGAAAGCATGAAATGGAATAATTGAAAAATTTGAAAGCTAGTAGATTGAAGAGACAAAAAAAATGCAATCTTGAGAACTTACAAAACATACACACTGATCTATATACACACAAAGAAAATAAAAGTACACATTTTGAGAATGAAAAAAGTGAGGTAAGCATAAATTTATCAAATATTAAGACTTTGCTACTCATAACATTGTATTTTAGTAAACATTCAGAAATACATTACTTACTATAATTCCACTAATTGAATAGACCAGCAGGGACTGCCCTTCAAAAATATGCAGGTCCAGATGACTAGCAGGTAAGCTTTTTTGTGTAATAATTTCTACCATACTCTGGAGTTCATAAAAATTATAAACTTCCCAGCTAATAAAAAAAAAAAACAATTTCAGACTAGTTTCAAATAAGAGTATAAATGAGTTACCAAAGGGCTTCAAGGACAAGAAAATTCTAAATAAAATTATTAGTAACTTTGTATGGTACTTTATTAAAGTCTTATATATTATGACAAGTGTGGGTTTTTTACTGAAACACAAAGGTATTTCAACATAATAAGCCCTCTGTGTCTCAGTTTCCTCATCTATTGACTGGATAATGATAGGTTCCTACCTAATACTGTGATTTCAAAGACTGAGTGTATCAATTTTAAATGGCTTAGATGTCTTGTTATATATATTGTATTGGTTGTGTTTTTCAGGAGAACCCTAACTAAAAGATCACTACAAGAAACCCAAGTTTAAAATTATCATAAAATAATTGTAATTATACTAAAACCTACTACTAAAACCAAAGGAAACAACAGAAGTTGGCAAAGATGCAGAGAAAGGGGAACCCTCTTACACTAGTGGTGGGAATGCAAACTAGTGCAGCCACTTTGGAAAATAGTATGGAGGTTCCTCTACAAATAGAACTACCCTATGCCTCAGCAATTGCACTACTAGGTATTTACCCAAAGGATATAAAAACACTGATTTGAAGGGACACATGCACCCTGATATTTATAGCAGCATTATCAGTAATAGCCAAATTATGGAAAGATCCCAAATGTCCATTGATTGGTGAATGGAGAAAGAAGAGGTAGTACATATATACAATGGAATATTACTCAGCCATAAAAAATAAATCTTGCTATATGCAACGATGTGGATGGAGCTAGAGTGCATTATGCTAAGCAAAATAAGTCAGAGAGATATAAATACCATATGATTTCACTCATATGTGGAATTTAAGAAACAGAACAGATAAACATAGGGGAAGGAAAAAAAAAAGCAGGGAAACAAACCTTAAGAGTCTCTTAACTAAAGAAAACAAACTGAGGGTTGAAGGAGGGGAGATGGGTGGGGAGATAGGTTAAATAGGTGATGAGCATTAAGGTGGAGACTTGTATTGAGCACTGGATGTTATATGTAAGTGATGAATCACTAAATTCTGCTCCTGAAACCAAGATTATACTACATGTTAACTAACTAGAATTTATATAAAAACTTGAAACATTAAAAAAAAAAACCCTAAAATAAATAAATAAGCTCTGAAGTTGACTGTAAGTTTCATATGATCAGTGCCCAAACGGATTTAGTCATTCATACTCATGCCCAGTATACTTGTTGACTACTTTTCCCTCTTGGGATAGTCTCTCTCTCTCTCTCTCTCTCATTCTTTTTCTCTCTTTGTCTCTATTTTTCTTTCTATCACTCTGAGTTATCTAGAGGCTTACCCCTGCACTGAGAATAAAGACTTTTTTTTTTTTTTTACACTGGCCTACAGAGTTCTTCATGAGTTGGTTCCTAACTACCGGACAGCTATCTTTCTGTTCCTTCAATGCATTAGACTCTAAGAACCCTTGTTTTCCCCTGTGTCTGTAGATCTCTCCTCACAACTTTATGAGGTGGGCCTTTTGTCTTCCAGGTCTGTCTCAAAATCCATTTCCTGATGATATTATCTAACATAATCCCCAGTCCTTTCATATACTATTACATCACTTTTTTGAGGTACTTATTGCAATCTGCAATTATCCTTGTTTATTTGTTTGTTTATTGGTTATTATCTATCTCATCCCATTAGAATATAAGCTTTTAAAACAAACCAAATGCCCAACAAAGGGAGCTTGATTAGATGATTCCGCTGAATCCACCCAGTGGGATTGTTGTTCAGTCATTAAAAATGCTATTGAAGATGAGCATTTATTGTGCAAGAAAGATGTCACTATATATGGAATGAAACAAGAAAGGATACAAAACAGGTAAAGAAATATATCATTTAAAATGTGTATCTTTAACAATTATCCCTTCTCCAAAGCCTATCCAAGACTTTTATTGTTTCAGGGCATGAGAGTTAGAGTGTATGCTCTTTTCAGAATTTTTAGATAGAGAATTTCTTTATCAACATTTTAAGCCACACTTCAGCATGTCAAAAGACAGGCATTTGCATTAAATATGATCAGTTACACACTAAGGAGGTATAGAATAAATTTAGTATGGTCAGACTATACTTTTTAAAAATAAAATAATATAGAAGAGAAAGGAATTGAATAGACTAGAAAAGAACATAACAAAATACTTTTGTGCAAAGGGTAATTGTATTATGAGAAAGAAATGTGTTTTGGATATGTGTGTGTGTTCTGAGTCAGGACAGAAAATATATTTATTATTGTGAGTTGAGGTGAATAAATGGCAAGAAAAGAAAGTTTGAAAACTCCTCCTTGCTTTCGTGAAGTAGAGGGGTGTGGTCAGATACATGCAGCACAGAGGACAGAAGTACCTCCCTTCCATTCTTCTCCAGGAGATCTCAGGCTCCCCACCCATACTTGGGAGTAGCTGCATCAGAGTAAACTTGAGATGGGAGAACTTCAAATCGAGTTTTCCTGGTTCTTCCTAGTTTCCTGAGAAAGTACATGATCACCTACATTTTAACAAGCATAATTCCCTTTAGCTCTCATGAATATTATGTTGTGTATTGGAAATGCAGGGACTACTGAGGTTAGTTGATTTGTCCGAGCTAGAAAAGTGATTCCATAAAGATTTAGAAGAACACTTTCTAAAGGCAGGGATCTGAATAGCAACCCCAGAGGTCTCGGCCAAATGGTTTTTGTGTACACTCTTGCCCAAGAGACAAATGTGAGCTCGTGTATTTGTTTTCTGTGGCTGTTGTAACAAAGTCCCACAAACTGGGTGGCTTATAACAACAGAAATTTATTCTCTTAAAACTTCTTGAGGCTAGAAGGCCAAAATCAAGGTGTCAGCAGGACCGTGCTCTCTCTGAAGGTGCCAGGAGAGAATGTGTCCTCACCTTTCTCTTAGCCCTTGGTGGCATCAGAAATCCCCTATTTTCCTTAAGTTGAAGATGCATCACTCCAGCCTCTGCCTTTGTTGTTGCATGGTATTCTCCTCTGTGTGTCTGTTTCTGTACTTTTTCTTCTAAGGACATCAGTGATACTGAATTAAGGGCTCACCCTGTTCCATTATGGTCCCATTTTAACTAATAACATCTGCTAAAAACCTACCTCCAAATGAAGTTCTGACATTCTGAGAAGACAACAATGGGAGGGGGCACTTTTCAACCTGGTATGGTCCCTGTGGTTCTTCCTCCCTTCCCTCTTCTGTCTTGTTGTAGTCTTCCTGGTTAACTTTCAAACTACTCAGCCACATGTTTGGCTGGTCTTATTTTCTTTGCCAGTTTTGTAGCACGCTGGAATACTTGACGGTTCAATCTCCTAGTTACTGCTTTCCTGCCCACGGGTTTTGTTTTTTTAGTTTTCCTTCCTTCAAGGCACCTCTCATGAATGCCGCCTAGAAACCTCCCACCCCCCAACCCTGCACTTTTTTGGATCTGCTCCAAAACTTTGAACTTGCATAATAATGTTTTTTTTTTTTTTTTCCTGAGCCACCATTAAGAGACAGGACATGGTCCTACCCCCTTACTAACCTAATTATACAAGGCTGGGGTGTGCAGCTATAACTAATATTTTGAAATATTATCTTATATTCAACTTCTTTCTCATTTCCTGTAATTCTTGCTGCTCTAAGCTTCCACATTTATCGAAGCTGAGCATACCTTCAGGGAAAGGGCAGAAACCAGGGAAAAAAGAAGTGTCAGGCATTCGAAAGAAAAAAGGTGTTTTTTTTTTTCTTTTTTTTTTTTTTTTTTTTTTTTTTCTGGGAGGACCTAGGCTTTAAATTATAAAGCTTTAGCTTGGAGAAGTCAGACCACAGCAGTTTTTCTATAAAGCAGACAGTAAGAATGTAAGATTGAAATGCGTTTCGTATTTCCTTCGGAAGGATGGTCAACTTTCCTCTGGCCTGGTGAGAGGCTTATGGTCAGGGAGAGTAGAAGAGCCCAGGGAGAGGAAGGAAAAAGAGATGGCAGATTTGGAAGATAGGGAAATGGATGTTCCTGAGGGGGACTTTCCTGTCCTGTCTTGTGATTGAAAGGGATTAGTGACCTTCATACGCTTTAGGAATTCCATGGTGGAGAAAACTTATTTTTTGAATCTTGCCTTACCTCTTGAATGAAAACACCTCCTTGAGTGTAAATTAGGGAATCTACAAAGAAGGAGAAATGTCAACATGGTATACACAGGTAAAGAGAGAATGAAGAGTAATGCTATATAGTTTCCCAATATGAGTGGGGTGGAGGAGATCTAGATTTTCCTGGTGGCTCCAGAGGGGAATGAGAAAGTTCTTCCATGGCAGGAAGTCTGAAAGAAGCCTGAAGTTGGAATGAGCCAAGAGCTGAGTCCTTATCACTCAAAGCCAATAGGTGAAGATGAGAGCAATGGGTGTAGCAGGGTTAATGGCAAACACCTAAAGATCAAATGGAAGACAACAATAAAAGAAGATACCTATCCCTAATATAAGGACAAAACATGAACCAACAATCATGGAGTGAGGACAAGGAGAAGAGCATGTGAAAGAAACCCTGAAAAACTGGGTAATTAGATAAAAGATGGTAAATTTTAAACCTAAGAAGGCTTTGTGCTTCCTTGACTTTTTCCAACCACTGGTTGATAGGAGTAGCTTATTAGCAGGTCGAGTTTAACTACAGAGAATGTTTAAAGTTCATATTATGTTCCGTTCTGTTATGTTATGGCATTTTATATTATATTAGTTGTATTAGTGATGTGATGCCAAAATGAGCCCAGCTCTGATTACGACCCAAATTTCCTTTCTCTTATTTCCTATTACATGCACATCTATAAACTGCTCCAAATGTAGAATCTTGGGGAAATTTTTAGTTCAACTCTCTTCTAGTCCTTTATAACATATCTGTGGCTTAATCAAATCACTTCCTTGTCAGAAACAGTGGGTTTCTTTATATTTCCACCACAAAATTGCTAATCCAACTTTGATGTTGATCTTTAATCTAGACTACTGGTGACCTAGAAGTGTAAGCATTACTTCATACCAATCTGTTATTAAAAGATAGTAACCCAAGCAAAAATGATAAGCAGAAACTTCTCTGTGTTAATATTTAAGCTATGGAGTTTTCCAAGGATACATCCAGGGATGTGGCACTTTCAAAAATAATCTTGAAGTAGAATTGTACTCTCAAATTTTCAAGTTTTCAGAAGATATTAAGCTATTCTGAAGTACTGAAATGCCAAACCATTACAGATAAACCGTAGAAAGACTTCAGAATTCAATGTGACTGGACAGAAATGGGACAGATGAACTTTGAATGAAAGCAAGTGAAGTAAAGCTTTTTAGAGAAAAGAACACTTCATCATACTTATAAAACCAAAGGTTCTGAGCTGTTAGCTAACCTCAAAGTGGAAGTGATTCAAGTTATTAGCCCCATCTAGTAATGCTCTTTAACAACTAACAATTATCAATAAAATATTGAGTAATAATATATTATTTGAGCACTATATGCCAGGTGCTGAGCTATTTATTTCATGTGTATTACTTTACTTAAACTCTTAGTAACCTCTTGTTCTTTTTGTTTTATGAAATACGAGAAATGTGAAGGTCAGAGTGACATCAGTGATTCAAGCCCAAGGCAGTCTGATGTCAAAGCTCAGACCTTTACCTACTATGTTACACTGCCCTGAACTGAACATCTTCTACTCTGGAACAAATCTGCATCTTTGTTCCTGAAATAGTGTCAGAATCGAGGGAGACGTGCCAGAATAAGAATAAATCTAGGGCAGGGCTACTAAAATTGTCAAGGCTATGGTATATGAGGGTACGCTTTTAAAAAATAATTGTGGGTTCAAGATACAAACTATAGAAAACATGAGTGGCTCACAAAATCCTGGAAGTCTAGATCTATTGACTAGCATAACTTTCTTAAAGAAGGAGGGCACATGAGGGAGAATGCTCTTGACCACATGAGTAAAAAATCTCAAAGATTTGCTATTTTTAAGATGAAGATAGAAATATCAAGACTATAAAGACCCTTGCCTCATGTTTTCTGCCTCTTCCTCTACTTTCCTGAGTCCTTCAGGTCCTCCTTACTGGCAGCCACAATATATCTGAGACCTTAGCCCCATCATCTGGTAACAAATTACCTTGGCATCCTCTCAAAACAGTATCAATATAATGAGCCTTTCCTAGGTACCTTTTTTTTTTTTTTTTTTTTTTTTTAATTTAGACCCTGGATTTACTACCTCTAGGGATTAACCTTGGGGTATTTTGTTGCTTCCTCAAGCCATATATCTCTCCTTGACTTCTCTCAGTCCATACAACGGGGATTTGCTGTGCTTCTTTATTTAGAATATTAGCAGTTACCGTTCTCATTTCCCTTTTTGTTCCCACTAAAACCTTGCTAAGGGACAGTCCTGTTTCCCAAAATGAAATCCTTGTCTCCTACTCAACACCAGTGTCTGTCTCAGTTCTGCTGTTTATGAACAAGTGTCCCCTACCTGCTTCCTGGAAATGACCAGACCTAGAATCCCCAATACTATGCTTTGTCTCTCAGAAGGTAAATCATGTCTTACTGTCTGAAACTGTCAATTCTAGGTGATGCTCCTTAGATTTCTAAGCTTGCATCCTGAAAGCTATTACTAAGTAGGAAAAAATAAAACTAGGTGGAAAGGCACTTGGCTAGAGGAAACTTACCAGGACAGAAGATTTTGTACCCTACAGGAATGGTTCCATTTTAGGGTTTAATCAGAGTGGATTAGCTTTCAAGAGAACTGGTCCATTGGACAGAGGTTGAGGGAGTGATAGTATGGGGTCTCAGGTGCATGTCTGAGCCACAGAACAATAGAGTTTGCCCTAACAGGTTTTGGAAATGTCAGAAATAGATTTAGCCTCAGGATAAAAGGATTAGGCCAGGGGTACATATACACAGACAAGAAAGGTATGATTCAGGGTGGGTTATAGTCCCAATAAGCTGTGATATAAACCAGGAATCTGTGACCAAGAAGACTACAGCACGCACAAAGAAGTGTGGGGCAACAGGTTAGGGTGTACAATTTCTGAGAGATTACCTATGTACTCCTGATGATTTCTACATTCTTGTTTGGTTTTATAAACAGGGCAGGGAATAGCGTATACGTGATTTAAAAGGGCCAGTGGAGGAAACAGGGAGTAACCATAGATAACATACAAGGCCTTGTATTGGCTTTGTGGGAAGAAGCTAGATTAGAAAGAAAGGGCAGATTTGCGCTAATATTCCAATTTTTCCCTACTCAGCTGTATCTCCAGAGTTACTAGTTTTTCTTCTTTCTGTCCCACTATCTTGGTGTATCTTGTCCCGAGCCCTGACTCCCTCTATGACATTGCCTCTCTGATGCAACCTAGGTTGGAATGTCATGCTCATACTGGAAAATGGAGATGGAAATTAAACAGAAACCATAGTCAATAAAACTATAACACATTGTTAAGGTAATTAGGGTTGTCAGAGGGGAGCCCCTAAATTTTCATGGCCCTGTAATTGCAAATGATAAAGTGTTCATTGCTCTTCTTGTTAGAGACAGAAGAATACTCTTGAGTGGGCCCTGGCAGTAATATAATGTGGGATTCCTTTGGGCTCGAAGCAACATCTATATCCACAATGCAAAATCCAAGAAGCTAGCATTCCATAGGTTATTTATACTGCTCCTATAGGAAACTGCTCTAAGTGGGCTACACAGAGTGTCCTGGGTCCGATTTCATTATAGCTCTTGGGCCTGTCTTCTAGAGCTCCTCTCCTCTAATAAACCATCTCCCTTCCCATCCTCAAGCCTCAGCTCAGGCTCACCACCTGGAGGCCTTCAGTAGCTAGTGCTAGGTGTGGCTGAATACATCAGGCCTGTTTGGTCAGAGCAGATATAAAATGCTGAATATCAAAAATAAAAATAAACTTATAAAATAATACCTTGATTGGTTGAACTGGCCTTTTTTTCCATAAATTATCTATCCAGGATTTTCATAGGAACAAAAACCCCTATATTAAATCCAGTGCAATTTTTTATTTTTACTGTCATGTTAACTGAATTAATGGTTGCACATAGAGTTTGCCACCCTATGCCCTAGGACTTTGTTGACTTATATAAAAGTTATCGTGTCAACAGAGATAGTAGTGCATGTGTTGACCAACACACTCTGTCCACTAGATTGTCTGTTTCTTAAAGTAAGGGATTCTGTCTGACATATTTTTGAATGTCCAATATCCAGAATTAGGCCTTGCCCAGAGTAGATACACCTGGCTGTTTCCTCAACTGAAATAAATTCCACAATGTCCAGGTTCTTTCCAAGCTCTGAATAGTTCATTCAGAAACTGCTGAGGGTTCCATGGGTGTAGGGTCCTTCCCTAGACAGAGGTGTGCACTACGTGGAAAATAGAGGCCCTGACTCCCTGAAGCTAACGTCCTAATGTTGAAAGTTAAGGAAAATAATCCCCATTAGGGATAGTCACTTAGTCTGGATTCCTTTGCAAATGTGATACACTGACATTCTGGGATATTAAGATATTTCAGTCTAGAGTCCTGCAAACACTCAAAGAGCAAATGATTCAATATGAGTCCCCCCACCCCTAAAAAAAAGGGATAGTGCCAACATGCAGGTGAAATACTACTTCAGAACATGAGCAGCTAAAATCTGCAAGTGTCTCATGGACAATATACATTGTGAGCTGCTGTCTGAGAGTTGCAGTTTACTGCCCCTTGAAGCTGCTATGCTGTACTATGCAGGAATGATTTTTTTTTTAAAGACAGATCTTCAGAAATTTAAGACAATTCCCACCCCCACCCTCCCCATACAAGTGGCCAGTGAGTGAACATCACTCATTCTTTTCAGAAGTGCCACACATTGAATTTTGCTTCTAAAATGACACTTAATTCCATCCATGTGAAAGTGGCATTTCATAAGGAAGGGGTCCTCAACACTCAGTGAAGTGTCCATTGGGACGCTTTCACCATCCCATTCTTGGAACCTATTCTTGGTTCCTCCTATCTTGGAAATCCAGAGGGTAAGCAGTAGATCCCACCCTACAAAGATGATATACATAATTCACCTAAGTGAGATAAAGGACCTTGGTGGAAACAACGGGGACTATTCATTTTCTCTTGCTTGGAGTTCCCTCCCCACAGCAGAAGTAGCAGGGGGAGAGGGAACTGCAGCACTAATCTATTATGGGAGCAGATAAATGAATACTATGCTCCAGATTTTTCATAGCAATTACTTTTGTAACACACGTATAAATGCACGTTTGTAGCTATTTTTATCACTTCCCTATCCATATGCTGTTCGAATAGTGAAGAATATATTCAAGAAAGTGAATTGCACGCAGGAAGCATTAATTATTGTGGTTATAGAAGCAAATCACAAATCACTACTATATTCCCAGTTTTTCCCTATTAAAATTGGGCTAAGTATTTCTACACTTGCTCCAAAGTAAAGATGCCTCGAGTTTTCGAATCCTTTTGTAACTGTATTTCTTAAGCTCCCCAAATATCAGAGCTAGCTAGCTAGCTCTGCCCCTGTGAGACACTGTCTTTCACAAAAGAGAAAAGATTTTCAAAGCAGTTAACTTTAGTAGGAGACACTGCATATTAAATAAACTAAGCTCTGAACTCCCAGTGTCTCCTCTCCTAGAGAGGAGAGGCATTTCATTGCCGCGCTGACCACAATTCCATTTAAAAAGGACGGAAATGGGGAAGAAACTGTGCCATTTCTAAGTGCCCTGGCCTGTTCTGCCCTTTAGTCAAGTAGAACGGGTCCTGGAAGACCTTGGGCGACGGGGAGGAGACGGTGTGTGCTGTAATTACCCTGGTCTAGGGTGGCAGCCGGCCCTTCGGCGTGCAAGCGCAAACAGCGGCGTCGGGCATGATAACGGTGGTCCGCCGCCGCGGAGCTCCCAGGGAGTCGGGGGAGGGCCTTGGCGGGGAAAGCTGGAGGCCGGATGCCGCCGGCCTCGCGGAGCCTCTTGGCGCTGTCCATACTGATGAGCTCCTCGGCTGACACAGGCAGGCAGAGCGAAGGCGGAGCAGAGGAGGCAGAGGAGGCGCGGAGGCAGGCGGCAGAGCCGCGCACCCGGCTTTGACGTCGCCCAGCTGCGGCTAGCAGCTCGCGCTCTCAGCACGTAGCGCACAACGTGACCACACACAGCCTCCCTCTCTGGCAGCCCGGCAGCCCGTCCGCCCGCTCTCGGCTTCGCCTTCGCCCTCCTCCTCCTCCTCCTCCTCCTCTCGCCTCCGCGGCGCGCACCCCCGCGCACAGCCAGGGATTCCGGCCGGCGTCGAGCCCTGGGCGCTCCGCCGCCTGGCCCGACACCTCTGCCGCAGCTGGGGCCCGAGCGGCGGCCACGCAGCCGGGTGTCCTCTTCAGGCGGCCGCTCCCGCGTTCACCTCTGGATGCCAGCACTACGTTAGCCCAGGCGGGGAACCCCTTCTGCGGCTCCCTGCTCTAAACTCCCGCCTGTCCCGACCGCCCCCACCCCTCCACCTGGCGGGGGCGGCGCGGAAGCGAAGAGGACGCGCGCGGTGCCGGTGGGCACGCGTAGACGTGTGTGCGGATCCGGTCTCGGCTTGGCATTCTCCCTCCCTTGCAAGTGGCGGTGCCTGGACTCTGCTTTCGGCTCCCGGAATCGGTGCGGCCGCCCGGAGCCCTCTCTTCGCTGGCGGGGCACTAAAGGCTATTTTGGAGAACGGTGGTGGCGGCGGCGGCGGCGGCGGCTGAGACTGGTGCCCGAGAGAGCTCCAGACGCACACTCTGCTCCTCTTCGGTCCCTCTCCTCCTTCTCCCTCCACCCCCCTCCCTTCCCTGCCTCCCCACCCCCGTCCCCCTGGCCCCACTCCTCCTCTTCCTCCTCCTCCTCTTCCTCCTCTCCCCGCTCGGAGATGCGAGCCTGTATCGTGTAACAGGATTGGCGTTGCAATGGCAACTGATGGAATGGGGGAAGGCAAGACAGCAGGGCTGGGGGCTCCGGACTGCGGGCGGGCGGGCCGCTGCCGCCGCTTGACGCTCCTCCGGGGACCTTCGCGAGTTACTTTGTAAAGGCGAATCCAGGCAAGGAAGCCCCTGCTCCGTGCCGCGAGTCAGAGGCCACTTCCTGCTCCGTGGCTGCCCGCGTCAGGCTTGCAGCGCTCGGCACCCCCGGCCCCTGGCCCGCGCCCGCCGCCAGCCCAGCGCGCCGCCGCCGCTGTCGCTGCGGAGACTCGAGCCCGCTACCCTGAAGAACACTTCGCCTCCCGGTCCCCTTCCCATCACGCCCCCTGCTCCTCCCCGGCGCCTGCGATTTTCCCAGGCGCCCGGTGTGAGTGCTGCGTGCCTGTGAGTGTGTGTCGGGGTATTGTGTTGTGGGAGTGTGTGTGTGCGTGTGTGTGTGTGTGTGTGCATGAGTGTGGGGTGTGCGGGGCTCCTGCGCTCCGCTCACGGCCGCCGCCGGAGAAGGACAGACGGACGGCGCTTCCTTCTTCGGCGAGCGGTTCCTGGGCACCTCGGCTCGGCCCGGGCGCGAGTGGAGCGCGCTCGGCTGGCCGCCGGCCTCCGGAAGGTCCCGCTGCATCCCCCCTGGGCTGGATATGTTCATGTTCACGTGAAGATGGATTTAGTGTACGGTCTCGTGTGGCTGCTGACAGTCCTCCTGGAAGGGATCTCTGGCCAAGGAGTATACGGTGAGTGCAATCGCGACGCTATCGTGACCTTGTGATTCTTGGGCAACATAGGCTGGCGAGCGAAAATGCACGACTCGCGCCGTTCCGGGGCCCCTCCCGGCGTGGTATTTGATTTACACTTCATCACGTTATTGGGAGCGGTGAGGAGGCAGCGAGCGCGCTGCGGGTTGGGTTGCGAGCCGCTCCCCCAGCGCCTCGGCTGGGGCTGGGAGTTGGGTCGAGCCGGCAACATTGCACTCTTGCGAACGAGTGGCTTTGCACTTGATTTATCCCCGCTGGGGAACGGAGCTCTAGCAGTCCTTGATTTAATAATGATTTGGCTCCTTGCATTGCCGCGGTGTCTGTGCCGTGGTTTCCCCCGAAGGGAAGCTCCGAATGTGACCCCAGTGAGCTCCCCATCCCTCTCCGTCTCCCGCCTCCTCCTTTTCTCCACCTTTTCCTTTTCCTTTTTTTTTTTCTTCTTCTTCTTGGTGAATGCTTACATGACTTCGTTTTCCGGCTCAGGAAGTGGGGTGACAGTTGAGTTGCGTTCTGCACCAGCGTTGCCATGAATACTGACTTGGGGAGGGGAAATAGCAAGCAAGATTCTCGGTGCCAGACACAATTAAGGGACATGTTTATGTGAATGGATGAGCAAATGCATGAATGAACGGATGGCCAAGTCTGCGCGTCTTGGCTCCGGGGCAGGACACCAGCTCGCTGCAACAGGAACACAACGACAGTTCTCTGGAAAACCCAGGTCTGGGCCGGTTAGGACCGAGAGAAGGGCGAGCTTGTTAATTTGGAGATTTTTAAGTCCTCAAGAGCAGATCTAGGTTCCTTTGCCTGTCAGCAGTTGGCACCCTTGGCTTTCGGGATTGAAAGATACACTCACTCACACACACACCCAGACTCTGGTTGAAAGGTGTCTCATTTCCTGGGACCAGCAGGCAGTGCCACAAAGGAAACATAACTTTTGTGATCTCAGAGGTATGGTAGGAAGGTTAAGAGAACAGCTATGGAGGGGACAGCGGCCAGCACTCTGCTACAACTCTCCTAGGGTCAGGGTGTGCTGGACACTCAACTGCTGCCTTTGGTATCACTCCAGGGTTTAGACCCCAGCACTGCACTGCTAGGTCAATGGCTGTCCCTGGGCAAAGGGCATGAGTGTTTGCAGAGGTTTCCCTGCAGACCCTGGAACTTACTGCAGAGTGGGTGCGGGTGCAAGGGGACTTTGAATACTTAAACTCTCTGGGAGCGTGGTGTGTGCCATGGGCAGGTGTGTGGGGAAGGAGGCAGGAGATCTGACCCAGCCTTTTTTTACTGTCTCTGCTGTGTTTTTCCTAGCTTGAGTGTTTGAGGCGGTGGTCAGGAGGGGGTTGGGAGGGGTGAGCTTTGGCCCTCCTGCGCTCCATCTGCCACTCTTCTTTCTTGTCTTCCTAGTTCCCTTTTTGGCTCAGGCCAGAAAAGTTTCACTTTCTCCTACCTCTGTGCATCTAAATTTCCCCTCTCTACCCAGCCCCTCTTTCCCAAAGGAAAGAGAACCCGCTTGAGGGGGTGGTGGTGATGATGGTGGTGTGTGTGTATGTTGAGAGAGATGTTGAAACTCCAGGCAGATCTTACTGCTTGGCTGACAGCAGGAGGTGGGGCCTTGAGGAGGGTAAGAATTCACTTACTGCTCTTTTGACTTCTGAACATCTTAGAGTGGCTGAGATTCTAGGGATAGAGGAATATTGGAGATAGAGCCTTATGAAGGAGCTGTTCCTTAACATGGGGGAGTCTGGATTCCTTTAATCCCATATCCAAGTCTTTATTTCTTTTTCATTTGTTCAGATCATTCCAGCTAAGAAGATTAAACAACAACTCTGTGTGTGTGTGTGTGTGTGTGTGTGTGTGTGTGTGTGTGTGTAGGAGATAATGAGAAGTTAGATTCAGGGATGGCAGGACATGCTGGAAGTGTCTGGATTAGAAAGGCATGGTACCATTTTCCTGTCACTTTTTGTCATTCGGATTATAAATCCTGGCACGGTTTCATTTTGGGCAGTGGAAGGGTAAGATCTAGGAGTGGGAACAAGTAGGAAACAGTTGCATTGAAATAATGCCCATAATGCTTAACAACAAAGGGGGATGCAGTTCTGCTACTGAACTAATCACTGTGATGAAGGTAGCGGTCTTTTTTTTTTTTTTTTTTTCTGTTTTCTTTTAATATTGGTGTGGCTATTAGGCATCTGGCTTGGATTAGAATGGGGTTTGTGTGAAAATTAATCCACATCCCTGGTCCTTATAAATGTTACAGCTACTAGGTGGGTGAAAAAATATATTTATGTATTAGTTTTTAAATATGTTTTAGCACAAGAGTTAGGTTCTCACAGTGGGAACCCCTAACCTTCAGCATCAGCCTCACCTGGAAACTTGTTAGAAATGCAAATTATCAGGCCCCTCCCAGACTTTCTAAATCAGAAATTCAGAGTGTGGGATCCAGCAATCTGTGTTCCTTACCTTAGGTGACAATTGTGATGTATGCTTAAGTCTGAGAAACACCGATAAGGACTTCAGATTTCATTGCTGTGACTGTGTAAATCATGACACCCTTCTTAACCTAAAGTAGTTTGAATTTTATTTGTCGAAATGTTTATAGTGAGTTTATGTAGGTATAAAATATTGGTCAGTTGTGGAAAGGACATAGACATAAGAGTTAGTGTAAGGTTATAAATTGTGTTTTGAACATATTATTTGAAGAACCATGAAAACGAATAAGTAAGAAAGCAGGGCAGTTATAAACAGAGACTTTAAAGATCTACATTGGAATTTCGCTACCATAAAAATCTGTGTCCCTTTATCCCTTTGTATTTGCTGATGTAAAACCATTCATGTTACACACAAAGTATTATTTCTTAATGTTTCCTTTTACTAGCTAAGTTAAAGGGGAAATAAAAATGGTCTTCTAGTTAATTCGGACAAAATTATTTCATTGCAGCCTCAAGTTAACTTCATGATTTAGAAATACGTCATTGCAACTTTTCTTTGAAATAGCTAGTCAGTCCCTTCCTTCATTCTTCCACTTCTTGGCTGGAAAACTCTGAGCGTGAAATTCCGGTTTTTTTTTAAGTAATTGAGAATATTTGTTTTAATGCACAGATTATATTGTTTTGAGTAACTATAATCTTATTCCTCTTGTGCACAATTAGCTTTGGCACCACGTTCAATACAAAGTGTGTTCTCTAGACCCAGGAACTTACTGTTATTTATCTTGGAATATTGTTTAGGAAACTTACTGCACAATAGCTGAGATTTGTGTATGTGTGGCATTTAGGTAAGGGAAATTATCCATCAGTTTATATCTGTCTGTCTATCCCCCATCAATAATTCTGATATCATTAAAAAAGACATTTAAAAACTGGCATTTTCCTGTATATCTCTTAACTGTCCCACACCAGAGATAGTATTACAGGGATATAAATTATTTGAAAACACTTCTGAAAGGAAAATTGGGAAAAAAATAATTCTTTATAACAAAGCAGCATTAAAAAAACATTCATGTAGACTTCCTAAGACAGCTGTTAAATATTTTGATGGATAATACTCATTTGGAGATATCTATATTTGTGTAGTTTTTAAAATCCATTTTCTTGAGTTACAGATTTGACTTTCTTGAATTTTAAAAAGTTATTTGTATTCAAAGTTTTTTCCTGAGAATACTCTTGGAATTTGAAAGTTTTGTTTTAGTTTTATTTTTACTTACACTGAAAACCAGAGTCCTTAAATGAACAGTGAAATGGTATCAACTTTTGGTATTATTTTGTTGGACTTCCTTTGTATTAGTTTTAGGATACCTGATTAAGCATAGCATCAAGGGTCATAATAAACCTCAGCTATATTTATACTTAACTGAAATACTTAGAGCCAAGCGATCAAAACATTTTCCTAGTTTTGAAAGTTTTCTTTGTAAGTTTTTGTGCAGTTTGGGCCGTTTTACTGTGTTTTCTAGAGATCTTAAATCTCTAGAATCATATATTGAGAATCCTATCTCCCATCGACTTCTCAGTTGTTTTGCTAAAAAAGAAAAAAAAAAAACTACTGTATTGCCACACACTGTATTTTTACTTCTGGCCTATCATGCCCTTAATTTCCAAGGAGACTCATAAAAGATTATAACTGCATTACCACAAGACAAATCTACAAGCGAAAAACAAAATAAAAGTCCATGTCTGAATGGTTTTTAATGGGAGCCAATCGACCAGTGAGTAGGTATCCTGAAATGGTTAATGCACCATCTATATAGTTCCCAGGATGTGCTGGAAATAATAAATAGAATAAGTTTATCAAACATATGTGTATGACAAATTAGCAAGCTATATTCACTCAATTCCAGTAATATCATATAATTTAGCAGTGACATTTTGTGTGGATAGGAAGGATCTGGAAGATAGTTCAGCCTGTCAGTAGGTCGAATCTGAATGGACAGATTGATCCAAAGGATAAGAGCGCTCTCGAACATCAGTTGACCATTGCATCCAGTCCCAGGATGTTGCCATCCTCATGGCAAAGTTATCCTGAGTGCATTGAATTGTGATTTTTGCCCATTTTGAGTTTGGAGAGGCCCTATGATCAGAGACTGCTTTTGGCTGAACACATATTTAGGGTGTCAGCCTATGGCAGGAGAGGGGGATATAACTTTAATAAATGTTGCTGAAAAAAATCAATCTACAGCTCTACCACATACAGCCAGCTCTTTCTCTGTTCCCACTCTTCGCCCCACTGTTCCTATATGCAATACACGTACACATAAACAGACTCATATTGTCACCACCTTGGCCACCATCATATCACCATCACCAAGAGTGGGCTGTCCTTTGTATCTTGGGATTATTTTTGTCCATTCAACGTTGAGAATTTGCATGCAAAGTGGGAAGATTATTTAAATAATATTACTTGCTCATGTCTTATAGATCCCTAGGAAAGTCCTTAAGTGGGCTATTAAGTATTTTAGATTGAGCAGGTTGTACATCAAGCCTAAGGAATCATTTTCTAGAGAATAAGTTAGAAAGGATGCCAGGGTGAAGATAATTAGGACTCCGATGTAAAAGTGTAGAGATGGAGTTCTGGTGAATAGAGATATCACTAAAGAAATCCAAGGAAAGCATTTTTCTTGGTCTTGATTTCTTGGATTAATTTTATTGTCTCTGATTCTGACTCTTCTTATTGATACTATGCAATTATTTTTGTTTTTGTTTTATAAGGTGAACCGCCTTAAATCTGTTTTGAGAAGTAGGCTACAAGCAAATTTTTCTGAAGGAATGTGCTCTGTATTCTTTCACAACTTACTCTTTTAGTGTGATTGTGGTGGGGCTTTCGGAGATAAGACCTACCAGCATGAGCCTTATGGGTTCAGTTTATGTCTTTTTAAGACAGTGTTAGGAACTGTGATTGTGGGGTGCTTTCTAGCTGTAGAGGTAATTCATCATTCACATTCTCTGACCTGGTCTTTATGCTTTGGGAAGAGTCTTGAAAGAGTTGGGTTTAAGGCTTACAACCCACAAAAGGCAGAGGCAGATAGATATACCAGCCTAGTCCTGGAACTGAGCTCTAGAGTGGTGCTTTCTGGCAGCTGCAGTAAACTAAGGGAATGTGCCATCAGTTCTGAGTTGAATTGGAGAATGTCGTACTCTCCTTTTTGGCTATTTTGGAGGGACAAGCAAAGTATTATAATGAGGGCATTTCAGGTATGAATAGGGTGAGCGTTTTCAGCTTCATTGTTATTGCTGTTAACTGAATAGTCCTACAAAATGAAATTTCATTTCTTTGTTTCAGTGACTGTCAGTGTAAATATACCACTTACATCAGACTGAATAAATGATTGCATTCATAGGAAACTGTGTCCTATTTTTATTTTCAAATCCAATTAATAAACTTTTGGGCCTATACAATTATAAAGTTGTGAGAAGAGACTATAAGATGTCATTAAATTTTCCCACTACTTTAAGACCCAATATGCCAGTCAAATGGCAGTCCTGTGTTGCTTGTGAGATTTCTTTATAGAAAGACATTTCACAACTCTTTTTTCCAGAATGCCAGCACATCCATTGGATGGATTTTTTTTCCCAACCTACTAATAAAATTTGTCATGTTGCATTATTGGGGCACACACTTATTTTCCATTTTATGCCAGTGCAATTCTATTTCTTTCTTTCTTCTGAAAAAATGTTTATTTATTTTGATAGAGAGAGAGCACATGCAGGGGAGGGGCAGAGAGAGAGGGGGCAGAGGATGTGAAGTAGGCTGTGTGCTGACAGCGACAGCCCAATGCTGGGCTAGAAATCAACAACCATGAGATCATGACTTGAGCCAAAGTTGGATGCTTAACTGACTGAGCCACCCAGGTGCCCCTCCATTTCTTTCTTACTATACCTCCTTACACTGATCCCAGTTAAGCTTTTTTTATATTGGTTTCTTACCACTTTTTCGAGATCCTATACCTTTTCTAAGCTTGGTTTCAAAACGCTTTATTTTCATTTCTGTTGATATCATTGATTTAATTCAGTAAGATGATGATTTCCATTTCATAATCCAAATCACACATTCCCCAGAAATTATAATCACAGGAAATTTCAAATATTAGGAAAATATTTTTGGGCTATTACACATTTACTATAAATATATTAATTAAAGACATTGTTACGTAGCAACAAGGGTTGTAGAAATGATGAGGTAACTTATTCTTTGTATCTTTTAGTGTGCTACCTTTATAGTTTTTCATAAAAGTAGGAGACATCAGTTTCTTACTGTTCCACTCAACACTCAACACTCAACTCAACACTCTACTGCTGTGTGGTTGACAGATGGGGTCAAGTATGTGACATGTTACCATATCTGCAAGCAGCCTGTTTTTTGTTTTATTTCTTTGTAATGAGAATGAGAGGGATAAAAATCATTGAGTGATTCTGTGGAAGGGGAAACATGTCTGTCTGAAAGAGGAAACGTTGATTCATAGCTAGGCCTCCCAGAGTCCTAAAGGACAGCAGAAAATGCAGCTCAGATCTGAAAGAGGTAAGTAGGAAATAGGATGCTAGCCAGAAATGACGGTTAGAAAATGTATCCACCCTTTAAGTAATGGGGAAAAGCAAAATAATTTTTTTTTCTGAAGTAATTAGAACTTTGTTCATGTGTGTCAAACAGAAGAAGTAAAATGTTTGTCATTTGACTGAAAAACATCTTCAGGAAGATTTTTCTGGTCTCCTGAAAGGGAAAGATGAGGAACTCTTAAATAGAGGCTATGGTCCTGCAGACCACATTATCCTTCTTACTAATTAATTGTATGACTTGGGTACATAAGGAGAGAGAGGCACAGATTAAGCATCAGGGCATTCTGTTATTTCTGAGTGGAACTGTGTATTGAGTCCATGCCTTGCCTCAGGTAGGTGTTCTCCTGAACAGGAGGGGGCTCCTGTGAGTATGTCCAAGGAAAGAAAAATCTGAGGAGGACAGGCAATTTTTCAGAAACTATGGCCAGTGGGAATTCTGTACAGATTCTGGACAAATGTAGGGTAACTTCTGGTAATTCAGTCAACAAATTAATGTATAAGTGCTGTGGTTAACGTGTAGCTGTGTGGTGTAAAGGCTGTGAACTGAAAGAGTTTATAAGTTAATTGAAGAGATAAAACTAAATGGGGAAACAGACAAAGTAAGGCTGTAAGAAATATATAAGTTTGTGCCTAAAAAACAGAGAGCAGTTACCGTTGATATTATGGATGGAGGAAAGTTGAAAAAGCTGATACATCCTAAGTTGAGCCTTGAAAGTAGGTTGGCATAATACTGATAAAGAAGGTGGAAATGCACTGCCACAGCACAGATCCCAGCTGTAGGAATCATGGTCCATAAGGAAAAATAACCCTAGAATGCATATCTAAGAAAGCTTAAGCTATTTCTCCAAAGTTTACCCTATCTGCCATTTAGCCTCCACCTTCCCCTGCAAAAGTCTGCAAGTCTGGGAAATAAATTTCATTGTGTGATATTCTAGAATGTGCTCAGATATTTATGTCCACCAAGATTTTGGATTTGGTCAGTTTGAAGCCAACTGACTGCTCATTAGAAGATAAGACAGTTATCAGAGCGCCTTGTTGGCTCACTCAGTGTGGAGCCTGCTTGGGATTCTCTCGCACGCTCTCTCTGCCCCTCCCCTGCCCACTATCTTTCTGTCTCTCTCTCTCTCTCTCAAAATAAATAAGGTTTTAAAAGAAACATTAAAAAAAGAAGAAGATAAGACAGTTGTGTTTAAAGTTCTGGCAACCTTGGGAAGCTTTGAACCTACACAGCAGTTCCTCTTGGACTTAAAGTCAAAGACTTTTCAAAGCCCTTTCAGAGTGTATACTACTTAGAAGCAGTGGACTGTGGGTCCAGAATGACTTGAAATGTCATGTTGATTTTTACAAATGTACAGCCACTGAGATGAATGCATTGTCATTATGAAAAGTTAGGTATGTGCTTTCATTATTGTTTTTTACCCTTGTGCAAAGCAGCAAGATGTGGTTGAAAACTTGAGGAATTTAGGCTTGCTTCTGGTTCAGCTGTGTTGCTTTACTGGGTGACCATGGACAAAAATCTTAATCTCTGTATCCCTCCGTTTCCACATGCAGTCAACTGTTAGGAAAGTGGGCTGTTACATAAAGGGAAGCAAGAATAAAAATGTATGGTTGCTTTTTTATATCTGGGATAGAGGGAGAGTGCATGAAAAGTGTTCTCCATCTCCTTAAGAAAGTACACTCAGGTGTGCTAGCAATTGGACCTCATAATAGGCCTGCCATTTGGTTCTTAGAACAGAGTACAGAACTAGTAACAGAGAAGAAGTAATTTTTTCTGGCAAAACATTCCAGTGTGTCAGTCTAGCAGAAAATAAGTGTTATATTTTAAACAGTATATCTAATATTAATATGTGCATGAAAATGCTATTGATATTGCATCTTGTGTGCACATATAATTGGTATTGCACCTCAAGCTAACCTCTTTCTCTCAATTTGCATAACCCTGGAATTTCTTCTACTGCTCCTTACTGGCGGGGGGTGGCAGTGGGGAACTGCTAACCCCACTCTCTGCCTCATTTACGAGCTCCACTGAGGGGCACCTGGGTGGCTCAGTTGGTTAAGTGTCCATCTCTTGATTTCAGCTCAGGTCATGATCTCATGGTACGTGCGTTCAAGCCCCAGGTCAGGCTCTGCGCTGACAGCCCAGAGTCTGCTTGGGATTTCTGTCTTGGTCTGTCTCTGCTCTCTCTCTCTCTCAAAACTAAATAAATAAACATTAAAAAAAAGAACTCCTTTGAATATTAGTGTAACTTAAACTTTATGTGCATGAGTGTATTTACATATGTGTGTTCAGATTATATATAAATCTTGCTTTTGTATCAAGGAGCAAGAATATTCTTCTATTTTTATTTTTTTTTAATGTTTTATTTATTTTTTTTTTAAAGTTGTTTTTTTTTTTAAATCTTTTTTTTTCAATGTTTATTTATTTTTGGGACAGAGAGAGAGACAGAGTAAGAGCAGGGGAGAGGCAGAGAGGGATACACAGATCCGAAGCAGGTTCCAGGCTCCAAGCTGTCAGCACAGAACCCGATATAGGGCTTGAACCCGTGAACCACGAGACATGACCTGAGCCAAAGCTGGATGCTTAACCAGCTGAGCCACCCAGGTGACCCAAGGAGCAAGAATATTCTTAATGTCCTCCTCTTTGACACTAATTGAAAATTAGCTGTCTATAAATGTAAACTATTTGAATGGAAAAAAGTAGGAATTACTTGTAAAAATATAAATATTTGATAGTATAAAAATAAAAACAGGGAAAATGAAAAATTATCAAATGAGCCTGTTGCACATTTATTGTGTATAGCGTCTAATTTTGGTCCAAAACTGACCAAAATTGCTATTTCTCACCTACTCAACTAATTGTTAAAAAAAATCTTTAGAATTAACCGAAAAGGTTGGAATTTTGTCAACATTAAACTGTAATGTATATGTACATATACGTATATATATATGTGTGTATATATATATATATATACATATATGAAAACATTTTTGTACTAGTGCATTTTAATTATACTCGACAAATACTGTATTTTTTGTGGGTGAAAGTTAGTTCACATAAATAATCCCTATTCATATCACTAATTAGATGGGAAAAATTAGGCTGTCATTTGAGTATCAGGATATTAGTTAGACATTCGTTGGGAATATTGGTCAGGTAACAATATTGGTTCCGTAACAAAACCAAAAGGTCATATTTTCTTAGGACCTTAAGCAGACAAAAAATTATTCGTTGAGAATAATTTTCCCCATTATGTGGAATGAACAGTGTTGACTTAGTGAAGTAAGTCACCTTAAGGACATACACAGGAGATTCTGTCGTGTGCACAGATTCAACTGATGTTTTGTGTAGTTTTGGACCTCAGTACCTCAGAATTAGTGAAGTTATTATCAACAAGCGATATAGTTAATATTTTTACTCTGCTTTTGAATTTGCTCCTTGTTTCATGGTTATTCTACACTGTTATTACGATTCTCCCCTTGTTCTTTTATTCATTATATTTATCATTTGGTTCAATTTTCACACTGGACTATTCCACCTGTACTGTTCCCCTGTGTAGAGCTGCTATATTAATTTTATTTTTTAAATTAAAAATTGTTTATTTATTTTTGAGAGAGACAGAGTGCTAGCAGGGGGAGGGGCAGAGATGAGCTGTCAGCACAGAGCCCCATGCGGGGCTTGAACCCATGAACCGTGAGATTGTGACCAGAGCTGAGGTCAGACACTTAACCGACTGAGCCACCCAGGCGCCCCTACTATATTAATTTTAAAATTTTCAGTCTTACTTCAAAATCAGTGCTCAATTTTTGGGTGATTTTATTCTCACTTTGTCATGTATAGATTCATCTACGTATCATTGCATAAGGAGATGCAAGTCTGTTCTGTCATGACCACTCCCTGCAATATTTAATCTACATGGTGACATCATTGCTGTGAAGATTAGGGTTTCTAAACTTCCCATTCTTTACCTAAGACAAGAATAACCCCCAGGGGGCTGCAGCCTTTTACTCAGAGGCTACTTATTCTCTGATTATTTCCTGTGCTTCACCAACAAACATCTCTCCAGTTGCAGCAGCTGGGGTTGAAAGTCTCTGCTCACTGTGATTTCATGATTTTACCATTGAACTCTATTCTAATTATATGTTATTTGGGTGAGCACTTCAAAAGCATCTAAGTTTTTAGTTTTCTATCATCGCTAAAAACAAACTTGTTCATACCTCAACTGTAAACTTACTTATGCGAAGGAAGTACTTTGAAACCTTTATGGCTTACCCACCTCTTCAGTTTCAGAGAAATATTAAAAGACTCTTATCTGTCTAGATATAAATAGATATGCACACACTATAAATGTATATTTGTATATAGAGCATATATGTATATGCTCTAAAAATATATTCACATATATTAATTGTGTTTATGTATGTGTGTATGTGTGAGTGTGTTTGTGTATTCATAGAGTAGGTGTCCTGGATTAGTATACGTTTTAGATTAAGCTGGAGGAATTGGATGGCTTTCCAGCTTCTCTTGCAGAGATGACTCTGATTCAGTGTTGTCAGCAGGGCATGCAATCTGTTAACTAACATTCGTTTTGTTTTTAAATATCCCTTTGTGATACTTTCATGTTCTTCTTGTTCACCAGTTTACCTTACCTCTAGAAACTTACATTACTTGTCTCTCCTTCTGTTTTTTGCAGTTGACAGAAGAGAAGTTTTTCTTAGCTGCATAATAGCACTACATGGTCAGTTTATTTTGTTTGCGGTACAGTGATGAGTACACTTGAAGCCCAGTGTCACTGGTATTCTGAGAAGACCATCCCCCGTGTCTCTTGGCCAGGTCTTTACAGTAGGTCTTTTCCCCTTTTTAGTGAGCTTTTAGAGCATCAGACATATCTGTATCCAAATGAGGATACTAAAATTCATCTATAAACTAAATTTAGGTAACTTGAATTATATGCCTTCTTTTTCTATTATTGAAAAAGAACTAAAAATAGGATCTAGTAATTTTTTTGATAAAATAACTGCTATTTATTAAGTGTCTGCTATTGCCACACCTTGTACTAGGTGCTTGTGCATATTATGCTATACTCTGATCTTTGGATGAGATGGATGAAAAATTAAATAACCACCATATAGTTACTTGTGCCTAAGTTTGGAATCATATATGAAGTATATGCAAAAATAAGTATTTGTGTATATTGCTATATGTATTATTAAGCTTTATTCATATATGTGTGTGTATATAACTTCCTATGATTAAAACATGCAAGTTAGCTCATGTGCCATACATGAAACTTACCTCAAACAGTATATATATGAAATGCAAATTGTGTGATAAATTCTAGCTTTTTGCCCGAGAAACATATATAGGCAGCTAAAGTCAGCATTTTATATCATACAGCCTTCTTTTTTAGAAAGAAAAGATAGGTTTTATAATTTTGTTTTTTTTTCTTTTTAGAATTGAAATGCCCATACTGAGGGCTCTCCCTGGTGTCATTTATTTTTGGACTGAAGGGATATTTTAAGCTTATTCATAATTAGTGACCTGTAAAAATGAAGACATGGCTCTACTAGATATTCTGCAGAAGTAGTTCTATTCTTCCATGTAAAATAGTAGGCATGTACTTATAAAAAATAACCACTGTCAACTGTACTGCTTTATTTTCCCTCAGGCTGATTAGCAATCACTGGCCTTGGTAAGATTAATAGTTAAATGTCATATTTGGCCTCATTTTGCCTTGAGATCCCTCCAGGTACTACTTGGGCTTTTTTTTTTTTTTTTTTTTTTTTTTTTTTGCTCAGAGTTAATTGAGGGGACTATATCAGCGGGTTCCTTTTTCTTAAAAATCTTGTTGTGCTCAAGAGGACAGTTGATTGCAAGCTCTGTTCTTCTCTTAGCTGCCAGTGAGCAACTGAAACCTCAAAGCTTACAAATTAGTGCAGTTTAGTGATTTGTTTTAGGCTTTTAGCTATGGCATTTGCTACCATAAAAGCCATTTTTCCTATGCCTTTTGAATGCAGTGATTGTGTCATATAGTATAACCCTGTACCATTCTGGCTATTGTGTGATTGATACAGAAACTGCTTCGATAGGAAACCATTTCAAGAGAGAACAGGAAAGGTATTATATTCGGCTGTAGTGCCATGCATTTCTAAGCAGCTGATGTTTTCTTTAACTGATAACCACCCCCCAAATTTTCAGAGGCTATTGAGCCTTTAGAACTTTAACTCTTAATTCAGTCTGGCTGCAAAGAGCAACGCCTGAGGTTCATTATACATTCACATTTCATTAATTCATTAATTCTTTAGGATGACTTTGTTGTTATTGTATTTTCAAGTCATACCTCTTTAAGAATGTGGAGAAATGTTAATTTAGGGAATTTTTCTCTAAGCAGTAATTTGCTCATACCTGAGCCAAATACTCAGAACTCTTGATATACGGTTTTCTGCACACTGAAAATTGTAATAATATTGTCAAATGGAGCAGGCCATCATATGTTTTGTAATCTTTTTTTTTAAAGTTTTTTTTTTTTTAAGTAAACTCTACCCACGACATGGGGCTCGAACTCACAACTCCAAGATCAAGAGTTACATGCTGTACGAACTGAGCTAGCCAGGTGCCCCTGTGTCTTGTAATCTAACAATCTCAAATTACACTGCAAGCCTTTGTAAAGAATGGATTCAAGGATGAGTCAAATCAAAGTTCAAAATAGTTTAATCATAGATTTTATGTTTTTACTACCTCACACATTTAACACTATATTTGGGAATACTTGCAGAAGAGAGTACACCCTGTTTTTGTCTTTCTCCACTTCCAGTCTTTGTATTTTGTGATACCTTAGATACATACTCTATTTTGGATGAAGGTGGATGGTGCCTTAAAGATTGAGGTATAAAATTATATACCTAAGATTTAAGTACATCTCTATGTTATGTTTTACCCTTTATTTCAGTAATATATAATGTTAGCAATTAATAGTCATTCAATTAAATGTCTAAAAAAGCTGGAATAGATTCTTAAACAAAATAAAGAATGACTGTGATTTTCAAGTATCTTGTGAAACCGGAAAATGCCATTTAAATATCTGTAGTTGTGACAAAACTTAAAGTCTAGATATTTTTAAAGATTATTCTAAGATTGCTCTAAGAATATTTTCTGGTGGCTTAACTATTGACAGCTTCTTATTCATTGTACGTAGCTGTCATCCTCCCAACAATTATCTTGACATTGTAGAGATTTTCTCATTGTTAATGAAAGACTCAGCATTTCTACAAATGGGAAGTTATTGACAAAGCAAATAAATGAAAACCATTAAAGCAAACTTCCAACATACTACTGTATGCTGCTCTGGGGGTTAGATATTCAAATTACACAGGGAGAGGCAGGTATCTTAGCCTGGTCATAATATTGGCCTGGAAACAGGCAGATCGCACTGGAATAGATTTATTGTTATTACAAGAAATAGTTGGGTGTAGGTCATGGGGACTGGTAGGATGGATCAAGGCAGAATGAGAGATGTCATCAGACGTTGGCTTCCTAGGAAATGAACACTGAGGTGAAGATTCACATGCCAGTCGTTCATTAGGGAGTGCTGTCTGTACTCCCTGTAAGGGAAGGAGGGAGCCTAGATTGAGTAGAGGAAGAAGTTGAACCGTGATTCAGTTGCAGCAGAGTCCTAAGCTGAGCTGATGGGAACTGTGAAGCTGGGATGGACCTTCAGAGATGTTCCAGATAGAGGAAAGTTCCTTTCTACCTACTTTTCTACCAATTGCGAGATGTGTACTGCCCCTGGGTAAGATGGCTCCCTTTAGTAGAAGGCAAATCCTGGGAGGAACTCAGCTGTAAGCAATCAGCAGGCAACACTCTTAGGAGCTGGGAGAATGAATGTCTTTATGTAGAAGGGATTCTGAATAAAACACATTTTCTACATGTCACTCTTTATGGTTTTCATGTTTGGTTGCTTATGAGAGTTCATCCCATTGGAGAACTGGTCCTCCAGGAGCAAGTTTCTTTTCTTAAGGAAATATAAGAAGAAAGTTAGTGGGATGAACGTTAGCCCCTGCTACTGTGCCTGAGCTCAGAACCACACCTGATATTTATCATCCCCGCTTTTCTACCACCCCTTCTAGGAGCCTCCTACCTGCAGCTGGCAGCTCTGAAGTGACCCTGAAGAGCCTGGGATCATGGTTATAATGCCCATCTCAGGCTGCTTCCACAGATACTGCATTAGTCAGTTTGCTGTCAGGATCAGTAGGGCAGCATAAACAGATACATAGACCAGGGTCCCTGGGTACTAGGTGTCATCTTCCCTTCACATCGTGTTACAGCAGTCTTTCCTTTTCTTAACAGTCAGACTTAGTTATTCCTCCCTGAAAGGCTACTCCTTTCTTGGCCTGTTTATCTTCAGCACATAGTGGCTGGGTGGCAGCTGTCACAAGAGTTCAGGGCTCTCAAGAGTTCAGGGCTCTTGCTGTTGTCCCTGGGGAAAGTGTTCCCCTCTGGGGACCAGGACATCTTAGCCACACAGAATTTAGAACTCTAGGGACTGAGAGCACAGGTACCCCATGTAGGTTACTAGGAATGAAGTTCAATGGGGTTCTTGGACTTGTGTATTCTACTTACTAGGGACACAGCTCCACATAATGGTCATTAATTTAGGGCTATATCAGGTCCTAGGCGTGTGGTGCCCAGTCCACTCAGGCCGTTGTCTCCAAGCTGCTACATCAGCTGCTCCTTCAAAATACTGTTCTATTTATTCTGTCTGGCCAGCAGCTTTGGGACGGCACATGATATGATAGAACCGGTAGATTTTATGATCATAAAATATACTCATTGCTGTACCTTTTTTTCCTCTTGAGTGGATCCCTTTGTTTAGTACAATTTTATGAGGGCTCCCATTTGGGTGGATCATATATTCTGAAAGCCCTTGGATTGAGGTGCTTGCTGATTATAGGCAGTAGATTATAAATCCATACCCAGAATATCTTTCAGTTCTAATCAGGATGACTCTGCCCCTTCATGTATGAATGGGGTCCAGTGTAGTCAGTTACCACCATAACAGCTTGTTACTCTCTTTGAATGGTATATATCAGGGTCTCTCTTACTGGTCAGTTCGTCACTTAGCAGCAGCACTAGCTAGATAAGCCTTGATGGCTGGGAGCCTGTCTATGCTGCTTGCTTTGTGCATGTTGCCTGTACTTTTCTCTGTGGCTGCTTCCTTCTTGCACCTGTTGAACCAACACTGTGGTAACTGATGGCAAGCTGACTGATGTCAGCTGGTCAAGTCATTCTATCTATTATGCTGTTTATTGCCTTACTCTATTTATTGCTTTAATTACTACTGCTCTGTAAAAAGCCATCCCAATGTAGTGGTATAAAATGGCCATTTTATTATATTCATGGATTCTGTGGTCCAGGAGTTCATACAAGGGACAATCATAATGGCTTATCTTTGTCCCATAACTTCTGAGACCTTACCTGGGAAGACTTGAAAGCAGAGGATGAGTTGACATCTGGGGACTGGAATCATCTGGGGACATCTTCACTTACATGTGAGGTAGTTGATTCTGGCTGGCAGCTGGGACCTCAGCTGGGTTGGCAGATGGAAAGCCTACAAGTGACCTCTCCATATGGGCTGTCTCATATTTGGGGTTCATCACACCACGGTGGTTGAATTTTAAAAGCATGTGTCCCAAGAGGGTAGAAGTGGTCTCTTGATCTTACCCAGGAAGTCACATGCACTGATTCTAAAGTAATCTGTCCTTTGAGGCAGAGATACAGGTCCACCCAGGTTGAAGGGAAGGGACTATAGGTCTTACTGCTTGATGGGAATAGTGTCACGTTCACCTTAGAAGAAGGATTTCTGGGATTAGAGAAATTGTTGCAGGCTTCTTTAGAAAATGCAGTCTGTTACATGCCTCTTTCATGGTGGAAGCAAATACGTGTAAGACAAAGATCTGTCAACTTTATGCCCATTCCCATAGGTACATTTGAATGTCTCTTCCCCTGAGTTATTGTTGCTGATATTCTGTTATTTCTCTTTCCAGTCCTCCAACCAACCACCCAGCCAGTCTATTCCCTGCTGCCAATGAGTGTATATGTGTGTGTATTCTCCAGCAACTTTTCTTTCCACATGAAGTGTATGATCACCAAAGCTCAGCATATTGAGTGGATTTCCCCTCATTGCTGTCTTTGAAGGAGCTTCAGGGCAGGTGCAGTACCTCTTTAGTTTGTGACACATATCAAGCCAACCCATCTGTGGAACATTATTGGACATGGTGGTCCCATATGGGACTTTTCATAAAGTCATGGGTATGAGTTGAGGGTAATGAGCCAGTGCTCTTTACCCAGGGTAGATGTAGGGGTCTGGACTGCCTTGCTTACTTGTGCATTCTCTGTCAACTTGTGTTGGGTCTCAGATGTACCATTTTCACCCAATAATGGGTTGCTACTGGACCTGCTTGATCTTACATCACTTAACTGACACAATCTAGCTTATAGTAGGCATTTTTGCTTATATAGCCTCTTAATAGCCTATGGTCAGGTATTCTTCCTGAACAAGGCCCAGTAGTACATCATAAACTAATTTTCAAATGATTTATAATTCTCTGCTGCAAATGGCATGGGCTTCCTCAAAAACCTTAGGTGTCTATGTCGCAATTCTCTTTCTGGGACTTGCCTTAAACTCTGCATGGTGACTTCTCTCACCAAAGATACTTCTAATAACATGGAGTTTGTGGGGTCATATGACCCAAGCTTCAGGATTTCTTCAGTGCAAAGTCTTTGACTTTCCTGGGCCTCACTCCAACCCAGCATCTTTCTGTGGGACATGGTAAGTAGGTGACAGCAGTATTTCCAACATGGGGTATGTCCCTTCTGAATCAAAAGAGTCCTGTTAGGGATTTTGCTTCTTTCTTATTAATGAGCAGTGTGAGATGCAATAATTTGTTCTTTGGAAGAGTTGTCCTTGCATTCCTGAGGTCTTAGACACCTAAAACTTTCACTGATTAGGTGTTTTCTGTCCTCTGCACGTGTCTTAATGCCTGTAAAGTACTTGCTGCTTTTTGCTTATGTGGCCCACTTAATAAAATTTATCGATATAATGGATTAATGTAATATTTTACACAATGTTCAGTAAGTTCAGATACTTTCAGAATAGATTATGACAGAGAATGAAAAACTTACAGTCTTGAGTCAGCATGGTAGAAGTATACTGCTGTTTGCTCTATATGAATGAGAACTGCTTTTGGTTCTCCTTTTTATTAGAGATGGATAAGAATGTGTTTGCTAGGTCAGTTGCCAAGTACCATAAAGTTGTATCCGTCTGTTGTAGGAAAGATACCACAACTAGCCAAGCATCTACAATTGGGGATTCTGCTTGGTTGAATTTGTAGTGGTCCTCTCTCATCTTCTGGCATCAGTCTGGTTGTATTGACCTGACTAGTGAATAAAATTAGGACATCATGCCTCCTTTAGGGTTTTAAGCATGATGCTAATATCTTCCATTCCTCCCAATAAACAATGTATTTGTGATTTGCTGTCTTGATTTAGGGTTGGGATAATAGGCATTTTAGAGAACCCCCTCACCCTGGCTGCCACTCTGCTGTTCTTATGATTAATTGGCCAACATTGCTTCTGAGGCTTAAGTGCCTCAGACTGGCCTCTGTTATTTAGAGACCCTGTTGTTACCACTGCCATCAGGGAATCAAGTTCCATATGACATCTCCTGGTGTTTATAACCTCAGCAATGTGGAGACCCCCTCACCCTAGCACTCACACCACTCAGTTGGTGAATTTTCTGGCTTTAAGTAGCATAAGCACTCAAGCTTTACCACTTCTGTTAATCTTTTAAAGAGTCTTTGTTAGTCACTGCATGATAACAACACATTGTTTGGCTTGCCCCATTTCTAGAAAGCCTGGAGATAATGAAACAATATTCATACCTCCTCTTCCCTCCCCCAAATAACCAGTAGTCTTGGTAAAATTTTAAAATGCTTCATTGTCTAACACTGACCAATCATACATTTGATTTCCAAGGGGATTGTTATAGATCAAATTGTGGCCCCAATGCCATATGTTGAAATACTAACCCCCAATGTGACTATATTTGGACATAAGGCCTTTAAGGAGTTAATAAAAGTTAAATGAGGTCATAAGGGTGGGACCCTCATCCATTGGGCTGCTGTCCTTATAAAAAGAGGAAAAGACATTAGGAGAGTGTGCTCTCAGAGGTGAGGGCACAGCAAGAAGTGGCCATCTGCAAGCCAAAGAGAGAGGCCTCTGGAGAAACCAACCCGTGGATTTCCAGCCTCCAGAACGGCAAGAAAATAACTTTATGAGACACCCAATCTGTGGTATGTTGTTATGGCAGCTTTTGGTTTATATACAGGGGTCAGTAAAAGAAAGTGACTACAATAGCACAAGTCCATCCCCCTTATTAGGAATAAAATACACTCTTATGATCTCCTTTTCTATTATGTAGAACTTTTCTACTATGTGGACTTCTACTTCACCTAATAAGGGTGTTACTTGCAAGTAAGATTTGCAAGGCTTTCCTTCCAGTGTCATTGCATCATTTCCTGGGGTCCTCACAAGGATGTTGATAAATCCTTTATCCCACGAAGATGCTCCCATATCAAAAAAACTCTCCATTGTTCACCTTTATATGCTTTCCCATCTTATTCCAGCATCCTCAGGATTCATTTCTGTACATACTCTTTTAGCTCCTGCTAGTACCTATTGGCTAAATCCATTTCCTTCAGAGCATAGTGGCTTTTCTTCCTCAGAAATTTTAACATCTCCATGGCTGGATTATGTAGTAATTTAACCCTGGTTTTTGGATTAACTGCCAGTAGGATGTGTAAGAGTAGATTCTAAGGGAGAAAAGTGTCGTCTTGCTAGGCAGAAGTCTCTGCATCAATGAACTCTGTTTTCTGACTTTATGTTCCATTCCCTGTTGACCCAGAATCCTCAGACTCAGTCCCAAAGTTACTCTACTGACTCTGCAGGCAATGTTCTATAGGTTCTGTGGCTCTTGTGGGCGTTGTCCTTTTCCTCTCTTTGTAGGCTCAGCATATCACCAGCCAGTTGTGATTTATTCCTGGTTTTTGACCCATTAGGCAAGAGAGAATGTGGTGGCAGGTCCTGAGTGGGGCTAGTGTCCTCTTGCAGAGAATTGTCATTGGAATTGTCTTCAAGGAGGAAGCAGGAAGCACTAGCTTTGGACAGGGAGGAGTGTACCCCTCTGTAGGCACACAGAGTCCAGAGGGGCCTGATGATCAAGATTGGTGAGTGTATCAAACCTGATGTTCATTTCCTAGATTTCCAGGCTCCACATCTTCCCAGTTAAGCCCTTTACTTTGATGTAGCCTACTTTCCAGGTAGATTCAACTGTATCCAGAGCTCCTTACCTTATAATTAAGTTCTGGACATGATCCCCTCAGGATTCTTTTACCCTCTGTAGGAAATGGTATGGTTTTCGTTTACCGACAAGGAGGCTCTCTGGCTTTCCCAGTTCACTTTAAACAGATGATTGTATTAGTTTTCTATCGCTGTTTTCACAAATGATGACAACTTAATACTTCAATATAATTTTTGTTACACATCTGTAGGTCAGAAGTCTGCTCTGTGTCTCACTGGGCTAAAGTCAAGGGGTCAGCAGGGCTGTGTTGATTTCTAGAGGCTGTAAGGAAGAATCCACTTTCTTGTCCTTTCCACCTTCTAGAGACTGCCCTTATCTCTTGGCTCATGGCCTGTTTTTCCATTTCTAAAGGTCGTACTGTTGCATTTCTTTGTTCCTTTCTTCCTTCCGTTGTCACATCTCCCTCTCATTACTTTGGTCCAACCCTAAAAATCCAGGATATTCTCTCTGTTTTAAGGTCAGCTAGTTAGCAACCTTAATTACACCTGCAACCTTAATTTCTTTTTGTCATGCAACCTAGATATAGTCACAGTTTCAGAGAATTAGGAAGTGGACATCTTTGGGGAGAGGCAATTTTCTGCTAAACACAGTAAAAAAAAAAAACAAAAACGATGTCTGCTTCCCATTAGCTTTCTCAAATGCGTGCGTAGTTCCCAGAAATAACCGTCTGATTCTATTAACTAGTTACTCCAAACTTTCAAGTATCTGAGACATTGTACACCTTCCTTTGGTAGATCATTTCACTTCAACTAGGTAAGACATAGATAAATTACATGGAGCTCAGGCACTCTCCATCATAGATCTCAGCCAATCTCCACAAAGAGCTATTGTTTCTACAGTATTCACCCTGGGATAAATGAATTTTATTCTCCTGGGAGATTCATTAACTACTCTTGTTTAGGTTTTTTGTGTTTTATAGAAAATGAACTTTTTTATTCTGAAAGACCCTAACTATGGCAATTTCAGTTCTTATGGTAATATATTTTTTTGTCCATCTAAGATTCTTACTGGATAATAAGGATATGCCACTGTAGCACTCATAACTACCTATGGGTCCATGAATTGGTTGTTAGAAGTTAGGGGATGAAAATGGAAAGAAGATGGGTCAGACAATACCTTTCTTCTCAGCCTGAATTTGGCTCAGAATTTCAGCTCCTCTCTGTGGTGTGGTAATGTCTTGGCCAAATGTGCCGGCTCTTTAGGGATTTTTGGCATCCTTATTTCTAAGTTTTAGGTATAGTCCGTATTCATTTACCTTTTTTGAAAAATTGAAAGTTATATATTTTCTTTCCACTATCAGTTATCAATTTTTGGAGAAGTGTGTGTGTGTGTGTGTGTGTGTGTGTGTGTGTGTATCTGTATGTGTGTGTGAGAGACAGAGAGAGACAGAGAGAGAGAGAGAGAGAGAGAGAGAGAGGAATGAGAATGGTATCAGAAAGATCTTTGCAATTTTAAAAGTTATTACAGAATTATAAGATACTATCTCCTTATCCACCCTCTGTTTTCTTGGTTTGCTAGTATGTGACAGGACTTATTTTCCCTCAAGAAATAATTATATAAATTTGAAAAAAATTATTTAAAACAATTTTAATGTCATCTTTATAAGCTTTAAACTTATAAATTAAAGTCTAATTCTGTTTAAGAACATAAAAATATTATAAATGTTGAATAAATTAATATTTGAAGATAAAGGAAAAGTACTTAGTGAATTTCCTACCATTGGAGTTAGTCTTCTTTATATATAATTTAAGAATATTTATGTGTCATCTGATACTTTTATTGGTTGTTTTGTATATATAATGAAAGTTCAGGTTTCTCTGTGAATAATTTATTATGTCTAATAGAACTTTTGTTCTCAGGAATAATAGATGAGAAGAATATTGGCCATATTTAAGTTTTCTGTAAATAACTTACCTTGCTCCAAACGAATGTGAGATGTCCTAATAGTACTTTATAGGAAAGGAAAATAACGATACTTTCTAACAAAAAAATCTTACATATATAACGCTTCTCTGTATCCTTAGCTAGCGCTTCCTCTTCTTCTTAATTGTAAAATATCACAGATTCTCAGAGTTCTGTCCTTGTCCTCCTTTTTTTCCATCACTCCGCACCCTGTTGCCTTAGGCGGTTTAAATATCATCTCCGTCTAATGACTTGCAAACTTGTACTCCATATCAGATCTTTGTTCTGGGCTCCAGACAAATATAGGTAATTGCTACATTCACATTTCTATTTACGTTGCTTAAGGGCATCAAAATTAATATGTCAAAAGTTCGACTCTTGATCTTTGCCTAAATGTTTCTCCTCAGCCCTCCCCCTCTCATTAAAGGTCGGTCACCCATGTCTACACATGTGTTTGTATCATTCACCTGAAAAGTCATACTTTTGACTCTGGCCTCTCCTCTACACCCCTATAACTTGTCTATCACCTTTATTGTGAATCATGCTTGCAAAACAGATCTCATGCCTACTACTGCCACCATGCTGATCTGTGCTATTTTTGTATTTCGTCTTTGTAGATGCACTGGTTTCTCAACTGGTCTCCTCCAGCCTCTATAGACAGCCTCTCTACCTACTTCATACACCTCCATACATCCATCCATACACAAAGCCTGCATGATTTTTGAAAACATAAATCAGATTATGTCACTTCTTTCCCTTAAAAAACATTCAGTAGTTTTTCATTCCTCTGAAGATAAATTTCAAACTTGCCATCATCCTTGTACATTAAAGATGTGCCCATCTCTAGCGTCATCTTGAATTGCTTCTTTCTTTATGCGTTTGGTGGAGACACAGTTGTTTTTATTTCACCCCGTAAAAGCGCTAGACTCCTCCCTGCATTGTACATGCTTACCTCTTGCTCTGAAATTTTCTTGCCTGTATTAGTTAGGGTTATTCAGAGAAGCAGTACCTATCGGATGTCTGTATCTGTATCTATGTATATAGTGTAAGAGATTTATTATAAGAATTTGGCTCGTGTGATTATGGAGGCTGACAAGTCCTAAGATTTGCAGTTGGTAAGCTGGAAACCTAAGAGAGCAGATGATGTAGTTCCAGTCCAAAGACCAGTAGCCTTGAGACCCGGGAGCAACCAACATTTCAGTTTGTGTATGAAGACAGGAAAAAACTGATGTTTCAGCTCAAAGGCAGTAAGGCAAGAAGAGTCCCCTGGTATTTGGGGGAGAGTAGCCTTTTGTTTTATTTAAGCCTTCAACTGATTGGATGAGGCACACCAGCATTAGAGACTGTCTGCTTTACTGTTTATCAATTTAAATGTAAATTCCACAGAAACACCAAATAACTGGGCACCCAGTCACGTTTACACATAAAATTAACCATCACATTCCCCTTCCCCCTCTCAGTTCCTTCTGCTTAATTCATCCTGATTTGTCAATTCTCAGATTAAAAAGAGAGCAGCCTTTTCATGACCATCTACTGGATCTAAGTTCACTCTTAAGCCTGTCACAGCTTTGTCTATCTTATCTCTGAGTGCTTTTTATGATTTATTATTCTATATTTATCTGTGAAATAATTTGTTTGATATGTGTCCTCCCCACTAAATTGGGTGACCCAGAAGGACAGGGACTGCTCTGACTTGTTCACCATTTATACTGTACAGAGCACTTTGTAGTTTGTCTGACAGAACAGTTATTTTCTTGGGGCTAGAGAATGAATGGGTAGATTCAGGAATGAACTCAATTTGTCATAGATGTAGTCATTGAAGTCTTAGGATAACAAACAGTAGGAAAGTTTTTCCTTTGTGAAGTTAACCATTTCCTCCCTCATTCCTTAAGAAGAACAAATTACCCCATAGGTCTTTTGGTGAAAATCCAAAGTTACTCTGAATCAAAAGGACTATAGAAATAATGATTAAATTATCGGATGAGTATAAAAATATTTTGTATAATTAATTTTAGAAATTTTCTAAGTCTTGATATTTCTAAAGAATTAAGTGTTCTAGATATAAGACATGAGGTTGGAAGACATATATTAACCATCATTGTTAACATGGTGGCTGGCTCTAGTACAATGATTGTTATTTGTATAATTTTAGGTAAAAATATATCATCTCTCCTCCATTTCTGTTGGTATTCCAAAGAAAATTTGTCTAAAGATGTTTTAATGAAGAAGTATTGAACACATATGAAAAAAGCAAAAAATTAAGTAGCGTATTTTATGAAAACTTCATTTACGTTGATATATACTTCTGAAATGTGTTCTGTGGAGAGCATTGTGTCCAGTCTTACTCTGCCTGGAAAAGTTTCCACTTTCCAGTTCTTGTCCTGTCTGCCATTGTTCTTTCCTAGGACACCAAGCCACTCCAATCTCATTCTTTGAAGCTGAGCTTTTCTTACACTTGTGTTTCAGTGCCTTCACTTAGTACTTAATTGTTCTCTTTTTTTTTGTTGTTGTTCTTTATTTACTGTTTGTTACAATTGTTCATTGAGCAGATCATCATTAGTCATTATATATATAGTATATTACTTTCTAGACTTTCAGGGAAACAGTCCAAAAATTACAAAAATGATCTTTGTCCTCAAAGAATGTGTGCTCTTATTGAAGAGACAAAGAAGTTTACAATCATGTCTGTAATAATACCATTTATTGAAAATGAACTATGTAGTAGAAACCTTATTTTATAATTTTTCAAAATACTTCTTTAATAGTATCCCAGAATTCAGAGGTAAAAGCTGAGTCTCAGACAGATTGTATAATTTGTGAAAAGTTATGTAGCTAATAAGTGCCAAAGCTGAGATTAGAAGCTGGAATGTCTAACTCTACAATCTGCATTTATGTCTCTTAACAGTGTGAAATAGCACATCATGACATAGGCAGAGAATCGGAGGATTTACATGAAACACAGTTTGAAATTGTGTGTATGTGAGTGGGTGTTGAGGACACAATCTGACATGATAGTCATAGTGTATTGTTTTCTAGGCTTTTAAAAACGTGTCTGTATTAATCATGACTACTTTACAGAGCTGAAGAGAAGCTAAAAGGATGACAAAGATGCTGCGGTGCACACAGCTGATTTTCTGTTTCGTTATATTTGATGTTTAATGTTCCAGAACTTTTAAAACCTCTATAAACGATATATTTGGGACATGTGGATATTAAATTTCTGTGTTATTTTATGGTAGGAGAAAAGAGGCCCACGCCACCGTACCCTGCCAATAGTATTCTCTGCATAGAATAGTGTATTTGTCGAAATGGGTAATATGAATACTTTTGTGCACAAAAGGAGATCACTTTGTCTGCAGTGTTTATAAAAGATTAAAGTTTGTTTCCTCAGTTCCATTTAACTTACCCAGGATGAGATATCTTATGGCATCCAGTCCCTAAGTCAGATGATCAAGTGGAATTTAAAGGAATTGTGATTTTTTTTTACCTTATTAGCTTGTATCCGATGTTCTTACATCAACCTTACAAAGATGCATGCAGTGCTGTAAAACAAATAATTCCATGAAAAAAGTCCACATGTTATGGTTGATCATCCAATATAATGCACTGAAATTAATAAGAAACTTTTGAGACAAATTTCCTAAGGTGCAGCTTTAAAATATATGTGCAGACTCAAACTACACTTGAACAATTAAAAATAGATGTTTTGATCTTCCTGGCTTGTGAGTGGCATGCAGTTGGCAAATGAATGAAACATTTGTATATTCATTTAAGATATTGGAACACTGCATGTAATACTAGAGCTAGAGATTAATCCAAACATTTTCTATGGGCAGCCAAATTTCTTGTTAGAGGGCAATGTGTTTTATTAGTAAACCACTTCTGATTTAGATAGTCATGTAAATTGCAGTGCAGGAGAGTGCTCCTAGATAGTTGAGTTATACTTAGTCCGACGGAAGTAGGGTATTCAAACATTATTCATCAGCTGTATACATGTTAGAGAATGTGGACTTAAGGAACCGGGAGACACAAGCTTCAAGATTTCAGATTCAGGAACAACTGATTTTTATATAACACTTCTCCGTGATGCAGTCACTCCTGAAATCAAACTGTCACCTACCTGATATTTGTTGAGCATGTGCCAGACTTTGTGGTAAGGGTTGTAAAACATAAGATAGTGTATAATAATAACTTAAAATAATTGAAATTGCTCTCATGGTAGGTTAGGTGCTTTTATATAAATATATACATGTTGTGCACTGTGATGAAGAATGTGCTATTGTTATCCCCATTTTACTGACTATGATACCAAGCTTAGGGAAGATAAATGTTATATCCAAGTTCACCCAACAAATAGGTGGCAGATGAGGGATTCAAACCCAAGTAGGATGACTCCAAAGCATGCATTGTCATCCACTTTGCTGTTCCTTCCATCTCAGATTAAAACCTGAAACTGAAAATCTGGAAAGAAGATTATATACAGCTTAAAGCTGGTTTTACATACATAAAAAGCTTAAAGAAGTGAATATATAGATTCCTAAAATATTTTTAAAACATTTTTTAAATGTTTATTTATTCTTTTTGAGAGAGAGAGAGAGAGAGAGAGAGACAGAGACAGAGACAGAGAGACAGAGACAGCATGAGTAGGGGAGGCGATAGAGAGAGAGAGGGAGACACAAACTCTGAAGCAGGCTCCAGGCTCTGAGCTGTCAGCACACAGCCCAACAAAGGGCTCAGACTCACCAACCATGAGTTCATAACCTGAGCCTAAGTCTGATGCCCAACTGACTGAGCCACTCAGGCACCCCATTTCCTGAAGTACTTTTTTAAAGTTTATTTTAAGAGAGAGAGGGAGGAAAAGAGGGGAGAGGGAGGGAGGAAGGGGGGAGAGAGAGAGAGAGAGAGAGAGAGAGAGAGAGAGAGAGAGAGAGAGA
>NW_024412396.1:24771358-24853296 GCF_014898765.1 Herpailurus yagouaroundi | reverse complement strand
AGAGAGAGAGAGAGAGAGAGAGAGAGAGAGAGAGAGAGAGAGAGAGAAAGAGAAAGAGAGAAAGAATCCCAAGCAGGCTCCTCACTGCCAGCATGAATCCTGACTCAGGGCTGAACCCATGAACTGTGAGATCCTGACCTGAGCTGAAATTAAGAGTTGAAGGCTTAACAGACTGAGCCACTCAGGCACCCCAAATTCCTGAAGTGTGTTTTTTTTTTTTGTTTTTTGTTTTTTGCTTTTTTTTTTTTTAATTTATTTTTGGGACAGAGAGAGACAGAGCATGAACAGGGGAGGGGCAGAGAGAGAGGGAGACACAGATTCGGAAACAGGCTCCAGGCTCCGAGCCATCAGCCCAGAGCCTGACGCGGGGCTCGAACTCACGGACCGCGAGATCGTGACCTGGCTGAAGTCGGACACTTAACCGACTGCGCCACCCAGGCGCCCCCCTGAAGTGTGTTTTAAGAAAAGTTGCTCCGTAACCTTTCCTAGACACGTTTTTAGCAAGTAAGAAAAAAAAAAGGTACATTGTATGTATCAAATATCTTGGTATTTGACATTGACTCTGTTTCAGAAATGAAAGTTTCTGCCTTCAAGATGATAAAACTAAGGAAATTTTTCTCCTTTTGTGTTGTATGTTAATCTTTTTTGAAACAATTGGCAGTTATATTCTGATTAGATCTTGTTTTGATCAGTGAAGACTTTTGTTAGTGCTGGTACTGGATTTATGTGAACTTAAAAAATTGTGTAATAATAAAACAGACATGTCTACCTTAATTAAATCCTAGAAAGCAATTTTTTTTCCGTTTGGAATTTTCACGTGTAGGAGAAAATGAAGATGATCATACAGAAACTCTTGCAGATAGAAAAGAGGCGAAAATAGTTTTTCCAAAGAGTGATGTAGTTTTACCGAAATACAGCTATTAGGATCGTTTGAGGGTGAAGGGTACTTTATTCTTGTAAAAACCGTGCATGAATATCCTATTACTGCTAGAACAAATGACTATAAACATAGTGGCTTAAAGCAGCTCAGATTTGTTATCTTGTAGTTCTGGAGATCAGAAATGTAAAATGGAAGGATCTTACAGGGTTAAATCCCGTGGATCTGCAGGGTTGGGGCTGTGTTCTTTCTGAAGGCTCTGGGCATGAATCTGTTCCCTTGTGTTTTCCAGCTTTTTGCCTGCATTCCTAGGCTGAAGTCTCCTTCCTCCCTCTTCAAAGTGAGATTTAAAAAATCTTTCTCCTACTCTGACACTCCTGCCTAACTCTTACAGGAATTCTTGTGACTCCCTGGGATCCTTCCATTGGAAGATAATCCAGGATAATATTCACATCTCAAGATATTTAATTGCATCTGCAAAGTCCCTTTTGCTACATGAACTACTAGGTTTCAGGTATCAGGGTGTAGACATCTTTGGGGGCCTTTAGTCTTTCTACCACAGCCAGATTCTACAATATAGACTACATGATTGTTTTCATATAAAAGCATATCTTTATAATTCTTATTGCATGTGTATAGATGCTTTAATAAAGTAATTTAAAATTAGCCGTGAGAAAACTCACCTGCTCTATACTCTGATCTACTGAATGACCTTTTAATGGCTCATTTCCTCCTTTTCACTATGTAAATTATACCCAACAAGGAGAGTGCTTGGTAATGAGCTTTTAGTGATTACTGGATTAAAAAAAAGAAAAAGACCATTTAATCAGTTTCCCTCACAATTTTTTTTTTCTGTTTAAATAATGAAGAATGGAGAATCAACCATTCCATTTTTATTTTAGCACTGGATTTTCTTTTTGGTTAAAAGGAAAAAGTGAAAACATTTTTGTTATTCTAGTAAAAGATTATTATCATATAAAGAAACTGCCGGTCAAATTATGACTTCTTGATATTTTTATGTTTACAGCAGAGCTTTTAAGGGGGAGATTAAGAGCTTCCATCAAATATGTTAACAGTTGGTACCTGCTTACTTCCCATATTTTGAATGGCTTGTGATAAAAAGATGCAAGGTTTTATTCCAATAACTAGGATGCTATTCTCTTGCATATTAAACTACTTCTCAGAGATGAATGTTGAGGAATTATTGGGAGGAAATTGCCATTTCATATTTACATCATTAGCCTCCCTACAGTAAACCTGATGGGCTTGAAGAAATCGGTGATTTGCATATGCATATACAAAAATGGTGAATGTTAGTGATTTCTGCATCATTTTTATAATGATTGACAAGAAGTACCAGAAATGTTAAAATAGTCTGTTCATTAAATATCATTTCAACTCGATAGACATTTTATTAAAATGGTATAATGTAGTACTTTAAAATATTTTCCTTTTTTTCTTTTGCTTCATGAACAGAATTTAAAATAAATGAACATGCACAGAATCCATTATATATTTGACTGTTTTTTTTTTTACAAGTAAAATATGATTTCCTATCAGCAAAGGGAAGGAGTGTAGTCATTGTGCTTTATCCAGAATAACAATAATAATCATAACAAAAGTTCATTTTGCACTTACTGTTTGGCGGGTACTATTCCAAGAACTTTATATGCATACATACATACATACATTGTTGTCATTCTCATTTTATATATAAGAAAATGAGGCAAAGGCAGGTTAAGTCTGAGTTCCTTAACCAGTAAATAACAGCTTGAGTTTGAACCCAATCTGTTTTTAGAGTCTGAACTCAAAACAAAATAACTCATTGTATTTTAAAAATATATTGTTAAACAGTAATTCTAATGAATATGTGAACAATTCCCTCACAGAGAAATTTTCTGTTGTTAGATTTACAAAGTTAACGTTTTCTTTAGTTAACAGAGGCCGGAGTATGGAATTTACAACATTTATGGTATATAATGTAGGTATTTAAGAGCTGTGAGGAGCAGTGAGGGCTCTATTCTGTATGGTAAGGGTGTAGGAACACTGGAAGGAGGGAAGGAAGGAAGGAAGGATATGAAGTTGTGTTTGCTTAGCAATCTGTGTGAGGTTGAGAAGATGTTGATTTTGGAAACAGATATATCTGACAGATAATGAGAGGGAACTAAAGCTCTCTCCAAGCCCTCCTGGATGTAGGTTCTTGACTATTTTTTGTCTGTTGGAAAGTCATGTTTTTGAGCTTATTTTGTTATCTTAAAGTGCATACCTGTTTATTTAGCACACATAGTTGTAGAGTGCTCATTATATATCGGGGTGCTCTAAGTGCCTTGAGAATATTGATTTATTTAATTCTCATGACAATCCAGTGATATAAGTACCATAATAATCTCCATTTTCCTGGTATGGGGACCGAGAAGGGAGAAGTTAACAAATTGCCCGAGGTTGCCAAGATAGTAAGTGGCAGACCTAGGAGTTTAAGCAGTGTGTTTCCAGAGTCCATCCTGTTCATAAACAAATCTATGAAAACAAGTTCCTGTTGGGAGGGGAGCCTTTTCCCTTCCTGATTGTAGCCCAGTTTACACTTTTTCCTACTTCCCTGTCACACCTGGAATAAGATAATTAAACACTGTGGCACCCTTCCCCCGCTCTGCATCCCCTGGGTTCTAGCTTTTATTCTCATGTACAAATGTACTGATTCTTTTCTCTCTTCTCCCTTTGTTCCTATCCTGGCCTCTCCTTTCATCTTTCAGAAAAGTTGGAGAGAGTAATGGACACGTAGACGGATTTGTATACTGTACTTCTAAAGTGGGATTTCATGTAAAGTACCTGAAAAACTTAGCTAAAGTTGTCACATGAGAATGAAGTATTACAGTATAACTTTCTAATCATTTTGTATCAGGTTATAGGGTTATCACAATACCAACCTAAATTGATTTGTAAGAGGATTAAATTCTTCTGATGACAAATAACTAGTTAGAGGACAGCCAGCCACTCATCAATCTTTCTTTTTTTTTTTTATTTTTTTAAAAAAAAATTTTTTTTTCAACGTTTATTTATTTTTGGGACAGAGAGAGACAGAGCATGAACAGGGGAGGGGCAGAGAGAGAGGGAGACACAGAATCGGAAACAGGCTCCAGGCTCTGAGCCATCAGCCCAGAGCCCGACGCGGGGCTCGAACTCACGGACCGCGAGATCGTGACCTGGCTGAAGTCGGACGCTTAACCGACTGCGCCACCCAGGCGCCCCAATCTTTCCATTGATTCCTTATTGAGTTTGATTTGGACTTTCCAACTCTTAGTCATCATTCAGCTCTCTATTCAAATACTACTTCCTTTTGGTATCACTTTCCTCCTCTGGAGTTTCTCTCTCACTCCCCCCTTTTCTCTAATACTTGACCCTCATTATAGTATTTTCCTTAATTTACCTTTGTAGTCACATTCATACTCAGCATCAAGTAGGTAGAAATGGTGAGACATCCTTAGAAGCATTCACTGACTCAGGGATTACACTTCCAGAGCGGGCAGAATTGATAATATAAGTGAGGAAGCAATCGATCATGCTTTGGAATCAGACTTACATATACTTGACAAAGGGACCTGTTTTATTATTTGCACCAGGCATGGTAATATAGGCATCAAGATAGTGATCTGTATCCCTGATTGTACTGTGGACTTCTTGGCTTGACTCCAAGTATATCAAGATTAGACACATTTAATTTGTATTAGATGCATGCATATGTATAGGTGCATTCATCTATGTTTGCAATTTCTTAGTTGAATAAATAAAACTAAAAAATTGAATGTATGTTTGTTCCATTCACTGGGAATACTGAAATGAATAGCTTGCCTTGAGGAGCTACTTGAGTGGGAAAGACAGAAAAGTAAAGAAACAATTGCAAAATTTGTTTACTCAAGAAATATTTGATGCATACTTTTGAGGTGCAAATCATACTAAGCTCTGTATATATAGTTGTAAACCAGGGAGGTGGTGCTCCTGCCTCTATTGTATATATGCTGTGATGTTATGTGATATGTGCAATGAAAGAAACACACAAAGGAAATGACAATAGCACAAGACAGGAAGTCTTCTTAGAAGAAATGATGTTTGAGTGGGTGTTCATAAAAGCATCAGTAGTATTGACTGATGAGAGTAGTATTGACTGGGGAGAGTTTATTTCAGGCAGAAGGACCAGCCTGTACAATAAGGTGGCCTTTGGAAGACTGTAGATGGGAAAATTCCTGGAGAGTGTATGGATGCTGGTGGCTGAGAGAGCAGAAAAGAGGCACAGAAGATGGCAAAAGAAGAGGTAGGGCCCTTATGTGGAGCTTTATATGATATGCTAAAAATTGAACTATAAGCATTCTAGAAGGATGTAGGAACGTCTCCACAGATTTTTAACAAGTAATAGGACATAGTTCTCCCTTAAACAACAGTAGCAACCACAACAACATGAAGGGCAGTCACGTGAAAGACGATTAAGGTATAACTGGAGACAAGGAGGACACTTAGTCCTTGCAAGAAACCTGGTAAGAAGTGATAAGGCCATGAATTGACAGATTTATGTTGATGTTAAATGAGGGAGGACTCAGTGAAGAGGTAATCAGAAGAAAGAGCCTCTATATAGAATTTGAAAACTGGACATGCATGGTTAGAGAGGATAAGTGATTCTCCAGTGCTTGGTGTGTGTGGACTTCATTTCTCAAGATGTAGAATGTAGAACAAGGGGCCATAAGGATGAAGGAAGAAGAGATGGGGAAATACATGATTTATTTTTGAATATGTTGTGTATTACATATTTAAAGACACTTGAAGTGAGCATACCCAGTGGTTAGGGACTATGGCTCTAAAAATCTAGGGGAGAAGTCTGGCTTTGGGTTACGTAGAATTAAGCTGAATAAATCTGAGGGTGAAATAGTTGGGGAGAACTGTGATTTTTGCCCCTTTACTGAGGATTGGGGATTACAGGCACCAGAGGGCCTCACACATGGTGGGCATTTGGTGAATGTTTGCCTTACACTCAGTCCCATCTTCAAGGAAGCACAGAAGAGAAAGTTCTCTTTAAGGTGCTAAGAATCACCTTAGGTACTGTTTGTTGCTGAATTCTCTCATAGCAGAGCTGGATTTCTAAATGATCACCTTCCTGTGAATCCTCTCTGACCCTCACTCCTATTGCTCAGATTAAATTCATTTAGAATGATTTCAGCTTCAAAATGGATTTTACATTGATATCTAAAGATGATGTCTGCACACACATCTGTATGTACTCTGTGGATGTGCACAGAGTTATTGGCACTAATTTCCTCACTACTGAGTATTTCTGCCTTGGATGTCAGGGGCTTCATCTAAATTCTTTGTGTTAGGCATCATTAGGCCAGCTTCTGTGACTCTGTTGTAGCTTTGAAGACCGTAATCACATGCTCAAAGCCTGGCAGGAGTTGATTGAGAATGATGATGACAAAGGAGACAGTAAGCAAAAGAATCAGAGTTGTGTCATTTCATCTCCTTGGGTAACCACATAGACATTTAATCTGAGCGTGTTGCTCTTTGCTTTGCCAAAGGCAGTGTGGGAACAGAGCTATGCAATTAGCATGATAGTTCATTCAAGAAGAACAATGAAATGAGACCAGCTCGCATGTAGGATTATATATATCACATCTGAAATCTGACATTTGCCCTATCTAAAACTATCTTGCAGTCAAAATTTGAATCACATTTTCTATGGTGACTTATACTGGTTTATATTTCATATAATACACTACATGAGGGGATTTTCATGAGGAGCTGCACATTTAAAATAACACTGTTTTGATTTCTTAGAGGTGGAATGGTATGACCTTTCTTGGGAATTTTTTAACTTTTCAAAGTTCTTTCCTTGAAGTCTGTACAGGGATATTATTCTTAGAAAACTATTTAAAATTACAATCTATACTATTTATTTTGACCATTTGGTTATGTTATTCTAGAAGGGACTAAGCCATAGAAAAGAGGTCATTTTCTCTCAAGATATTTTGATATTTCTCTCAAATTCATTTTCTTTTATTGACATTTATGCTGATCAGTTATTTTAAATAATTTAGTGCCAAAGTTAGTTTATCCTTAAATGGTCTATACCAAATTTTTAACTCTGGGCATCTTAACCACAGACAAAACCAGCAGCACATAGTGGGTAGAGTTAGAAATCCTGGGTTATTTTACTTGGATTTGAATTCTCTTTGTACCTTAATCCAGCTCGGTGATCTTGGGTAATATGTCATTTAACTGTATAAACTCATCTGTATGTATAGATATGTTTTATCAGACTCCATTCCCTTATGTGTAAAATGTGAATGTAATACTAGATTTTATAAAGTTGCCTTGTAGACTGAAATGAGAAAACACATACATAATACATAACACAATGCTTAGCACATTGTAGGTACTTATACATTTCTTCAGTTGTTTGAAGTTGTTGGGTTTACAGATGCACATGTTCATTTATTAATGCTGGTTTGTGGACACTAATGTCTTCAAATTCTATGGCTGCCTCTAGCTTTACAATAATTCTAGTAGAGTTTGCTCTGATGTTTGATTCAAATCTAGAAATCAGCAAAAGCTCTCTCCTTCATTTGTCTTCAATGAAGACAGATTGGGTTACATTGTGGTTTCGTACATTTTTTTTTTTGAAGTTATACTTAGAAGTTGTTTCTTTTAATAGTAAGATTAATATTCTGTGTTATCTTTTTGTTTTAGTTCAAGTGATACCTTTAGGAAGATATCTTTGTTTTAGGAGATTTTAAATCTGGGGGAAACAAAGTACTTGAAAGTACTATATTATCATGAAAAGATCAGATGTAATAATAAGATATCTGTGTTATAAGAAATTGTTGTCTTTTACTGGCAAGCCTTATTCACACATCACCAACTTTTTGAAAAGTGTTCCTGTTTATCATGCTTCCTCATAGTTGCTAATGGAGAATTTTAAAGTGGGCAACTTTTAGGGCACCTGGGTGGTTCAGTGGGTTGAGTGTCTGACTTCAGCTCAGATCATGATCTGACGATTCACGGGTCATGGGTTCAAGCCCCACGGTGGGCTTTGTGCTGGAAGCTTGGAGTCTGGAGCCTGCTTTGGATTCTGTGTCTCCCTCTCTCTCTCTGCCCTTCCCCCAATTGCAATCTGCCTCTCTCAAAAATAAATGAACATTACAAATATTTAAACACTATAATATTCTTTAAAAAAGTAAAATAAAGTAGGCAGAATTTCAAATGAAGATTTGCTAGGGCCTATGCTTTATTGTCAATAGATTTAACCTCTGACCTCCATTCTTTTAGATTGTCTATTGCATAAGGTCTGTCTGCTTCTGCCTTCTCTAAATTGATTCCTTTCCCACAATTTTCTTGGATGTCTCGTACACTGCTTTGGATGAAACATTCTCTGGAAGGTAACAACAAGGAATGGATATTTTTCTTGACAGAAAGTCAGCACTTAAGGCCCCTATTGTTTCTGAAAAATTTGAGTTGCCAGATTACAAAAATTAACACTAGTGATTTCAAGGACCATTGAATTTTGGGGGTTAATTGTCTTCTATGAAGATAGATTTAAATTAAATAATGACCATAGTCCTCTCTATCCATGCATTGATTTTTTTTTGTATTTGTACAGGGAAGATATTTGCACTCTTGTATCAGAGTATATTTAATATGTAAGGGACAATGACAACTTAAGACATTTGACCTGTTGAGGTTTTTTAAAAAATAAATTCATGTCTCCTTGATAAACTGTTTTTTGCAAAATGATGCCTCCTTTTAAAAATTTTTTGTAAGCCATCTGTTGTGCATTAGATACTGTGCCAGACCATATAAAAATTAAGAACAAATAGATTGATTACATTGCATTGATTTCTGTTATGTGTCTTATTTAATCCTATCTAAACTTACAATCTAGGTATTTATCTTTTTTATTTTATTTTATTATTTTATTTTATTTTATTTTATTTTATTTTATTTTATTTTTTAGAGAGAGAGAGAGCTTGTGTGAGAGAGGGGCAGAGGGAGAGGAAGAGAGAGAATCTTAAGCAGGCTCCAAGCTCGGTGCGTGGGACTCAAGACCCCGACCCCAACCCCAAACCATGACCTGAGCTGAAATCGAGAGTAGGAGGCTCTGCTGACTGAGCCACCCAGTCTCCCCTTTCCTATTTTGTTAATGAGGAGACTGATTCTCAGAGAAGTAAGTGACCTGTCTAAGGTCAACTTTAAGACAAGTAGAAGTCTAGGACTTTCTCTTAGGAGAACAGCATAAAATTTATTTTTTGGCCATAGACTTTATAGAGTACTTTAAACAAGAAAAAATTGTATAAAACCTGACTCTGATTAAGATGGAGTAAGAATGGTATTAAGAACATTTATATGTTACTCACTACGTGTCTGTTACTGTTCTAGGTGCTTCCCATCTATAAGCTATTGGGTAGGCATTATAATTACCCATAATAATAATGTAAATGAGCAATTTGAAGCACAGAGATGTTAAGTGACTTGCCTAAGTTCACATAGTTTAATAAGTAAGAAGCTGTGATATGGTTTCAGAGTCTGTTCTTAAATTCAGTTTTCTTTCACATTAATGACTTCTTTTGAAAATGATTCAGTTAAAGGACCGGTACATAATAATGATTTTGATAGGAGAATCTATGAATGGTATGTCTTTTACCTAACATCCTACATATTCTTCATTTTCACAAAATCAGAAAATAAAAATAGTTTTCATGCATTGTAAACTGTGGCTGAATAACTCACAAAGTTAAATAAACTGATATTGAAATCAGTCTTTCTAGCTGAAGTCTATGGTTTAGACATGAAAAATAGAGGTGATCTTTTTATTTTACAAAAAATGAAGCCCAAAATAGGGTTTATAAAACCAAAAAAAACCACATTTTTTTTTTTTTATTTTGCTGGAGACCAGTCTGAAAAACAATTTTTTTTTTCAGAATAATAAACTTCTGGGACTGACTTTTAAATTTGGGGAACTTTAAAAATGGACAGATACTATAACAAATATGCGCATTTCATGGAATTTATTAAAAATGACTATTCATGATTATACAGCTCTAAAATTAATGCTTATCCATATTCTCATCTGTTCCTCGATATGAATATATCATTTTCATAATTGAAATCGGTTTATATATAATATGCTTTTTATTTGATATTATATAGCAATGTAATGCTTATGATATAATTTTTATTTTAAGGGCTGCGTATGATCTGTCATAATAATAAAATGTTTCCTTGTTTTGTTTGAGTATAGTTAGTTTCCAGTTTTTTCCCCCTTTTGGGAAATACCAGAGTAAACTTCTTGATGCATTTGACTTTTTTGTTGTTTCAGAGTATTTATTAATGTTAATTTCCAGAGGGATGAGTACTGGGTCGAACGATACAAAGTACCTTATTTTTTTTTTTTTTCTTAAAGGATCCATTTACTGGCTGGGTCCACATTGCTCTGTATCTCATCTTAGAAAAGGACAAACAATCTCTTTTCAAACCTTTCACTTTCACAGTATGTATTTCAAGATACAGAATTTCTCATCCAAAACTTTTACCCAGTTAATGTAGTTGGCATCATCCCTCAGATTACAAAAGCTCAGGGATCTTGTACCTAACCTACAGGATGCACTTTTCAAGGTGATTTGCGTAAGAAATAATCCAGGGAAAAGGGTCTGCTTTATGGTTAAGGTGGATTGCAAACTAAAAATTGCAGTGTCTTTGTAGCGACATTATAATTCTGCAGCTTAAACTCAGTATTTGTAAAATCAAGTGTGCAGTATAGTTTACTGTGGAATTTACTGATATGACACCGGTATTTCAAAATGTATCAGAATTCTCTTCTTCAAATTAAAATGTCATTGTTTCTTCTCTACGCTTATTGAGTGTTTTGGCAAAGGTTTATCAATGAAATTTTTCTGATTTTACATTTGCTAAAATGTGTACACATAAACTAGCATCCCAAATTAAGGATACAATTTAAATTTAATATTTAAAGATTATTCCTGAGTGATTTAGTTAGCACACGACAGACACACACAGACACACACAACGGGTATCATTCCTAAGGGAAGGAACATGGTGCTTTGAAAAGTGCACAGGTCATGCCATTGGAAAGGTTTCTTTTTCCTTCTGAATCCCTTGCTCTTTTACTGAACTATGGTTTAATGGGTGCTATTGTAGGCTCAGCTGTGTGCCAGATGTCAAGAATTCAATATTAAATAAAGTGGACATGGTCCTGACCCTGAAAGAGCTTCCATATGAGTGGGAGATGATGAGAAAGATAAAAAAACTTTGTCATTCTGTATAATGGGGACAGTGACAGGAGCTGGAGAGGCCATGGTGAGAACACTTTGGATGCTGACCTTCAGTATTTCTGGGGGTCATTGAAGGCTTCCCAGGAGCATGTGAATAATAATATTCACTGACAATATGTGCCAGGCAATGTGCCAGTCGCTTTAGCAGCGTGTTTTCATTTCTCATTTACACAGTTCTGTAAGGTGAATATTTCTATTATCCTCATTTCAAAGATGAGGTGACTGTGAATTAAGTTCACAGGGTAAGAAATGAGAGAGTCGTGATTCAAAACGGGCTGAGTCCAAAGTATAAGCACCTCCTGTTGAATTAACACCTGAAAGATCAGGGCAGTGTTATCCAGAAGGAGAGAGTTTGGGGAAGTGCAAAACAGAGAATAGAGTTCTAGGCATAGGAAAAAAAAAATACAAAAAACAAAACAAACAAACAAACAAACAAACAAAAAAACCTGTGCCAAGCTGTAGAAGCCAGAAAAAGCATGACGAATTCAAGGAACTTGAAGAAGCTCATTATGGATGTTTTTTGGAATCGGAAGGAGAGAAAGCACGTGAGATGAAGCTAGAAAGGAAGGTAGTGATCAGCCCACGAAGGACTTTTTAGGCTAAACCAGTAAGGTTGAACCGAATTCAGACTTAGTCTAGCGGAAAGCAGCCTTTGTGATTTTGGTGAGAGTAGATTTTGAGCGTTGGGGTAGAGATCAGCTTGAGACAAGAAGGGGGGAAGATGTCACCATCCATTGTGGATAAGCTGGTGAAGAAGTCTGGCTGTGATGGGTCTAGATATAGAATAGGCTAAAGGGTGGTGACAAAGAGAGGATTTTTTTTTTGCTTGTTTTATTTTAAAAGATAGGAGAAGGTTGAGCATTTTCAATTAGTAATGGGAATGAGCTGAGAGGAAAGGACAGGTTGAAATTAAGGAATAAAGAGATGACTGTATATTTAAGAAAGTTCCAGGACAGGAAATGGAGGTGGGGAGGGATAAGGCTGATGTCCACCAGAACTCAGGTGGAAAGCATTAGCATTAGTTATGGTGGGGGAAGAAGGTGGGAGAGGGAGGAAGAGAGAGAAGGGGAGAGAGAGAGAAGAAAACAAGTAATCTTTGGTGTAAGTCAGGGAAACAGTGAAGGGGAAATGGGTACAGCTAAGCATCTAAGTTAAAGTGGTGACAGGCTGAGGAAGTGCCTGTATGATGGCTTCTACTTTCCTGGAGAAATAAGAAATGCTTATATTGAGAAATGATCATATAAGAAGCAAGGTATTCAGATGCTCCAGAACAGTGGTTGCCTGCTTTGGCACACATTAGAATCACCTGAGGGACTTCTGCATTCTGTATGTGAACAGCAGTCACCAGGCTGTTGAAGTTGGAATCCCTACAGGGTTGGATCCAAGCATTAGTATTTTTAAAAACTCTATAGGAGGAGTGCCTGGGTGGCTCAGTTGGTTGAGCAGCCGACTTTGGCTCAGGTCATGATCTCACGATTTGTGGGTTCGAGCCCTGTGTGGGGCTCTGGGCTGACAGCTCAGAGCCTGGAGCCTGCTTCGGATTCTGTGTCTCCCTCTCTCTCTGCCCCTCCCCCACTCATGCTCTGTCTGTCTCTCTCTCTCTGTCAAAAATAAATACACATTAAAAGAAATTAAAAACTCCCTAGGAGGTTCCATTCTATAACTGGGATTGAGAGCTATTAAGAGGATTTTTACATTTCTTTACAAAGTGCAATAGAGCTGTCTTGCTCTATGACCAAGAGCAGTTACTTAACTTTTCTGTTTCATTTGTTGAATGGGGATAATGGTATTGACCAGACATGGTTGCCTTGAGGAATGGTTGAGCAAACGGAGAAAGAAAGCTAGCACAGTCTTTAGAACCTGGTAAATTCTTATAAATATTGGTTTTGTTCTTCTCTGTATGCAAGTAGAAAAGAATCTTAGAAATGTATTCCATTTCTAGTATCTGGCTGTTCCATGTACTCAGGACATTAGGGACAGCTATATTGACTTCACTGGAATTAAGGGAACAAATTCTTGATGTCCCTGTTCCCTTTAGTACTATCACAATAATCCATTTTCAGAGTTACCACAACACAAATGTGTGTATGGCTTGTTTTGATGTTTGGCTGGGTTTTTAATATTCAGGCCCCTGAAAGTATAGGTTTCTTCCCAGAAAGTCTCTGATATTGTAGAGATAATTCCATAAACACAGAAAAAGAGATTTTTACTAAAGAGTCATGAAACAAGAATAGTCAGTAATAAACTTGTATTATCTGTCATTGTATCCCATAAAATTTGACACATACATACACACACACACACACACATACACACACACATATGCATGCACACACACACACACATGCACACACACACACACACACACACACACATACACACACACACCCCATACATATATAACCACGCTTCATCCTGAAAGTGGTTTCTGCAGTATGAAAATAAACTTATGGAAGCTATTCGTTTCCCCGTGTAATTCATACTTCTAAAAACAAAATTTTGAGGTTTACAGTAGAGAAGTGGTTTTTATTTGCTCCCCACTACTCATTAAGGTTGACTAGGCTTTTGCTGTATGCGTTTTATAAAGAACAGTTAAGTGGCTCCGGGACTTTTTTTGTTTTTACATATGCTTGTTATATGTGTATGTGTAATTTTTTTCTTTCAAAAAATGGCATATATCCTTTTTTCCCCTCTGAGCAATGTATCAGAAATATTGCCTTGTATCTAGATCACATTCTGTGATGCCTCGTCACACGTTCTTGTGTTTTTTAATATCCTCGTGTCTCAGATTATGGTCCAGAGACCAGCAGAATCAGGGTGATGTTAAAAATGCAGGCTCTCAGGTGTCATCACAGACCGCCCTGAATTTGAATCTGCATTTTAATGAGATCCTTTGGGTGATTTGTGTGCACAGTACAGTTTGAGAAGCCCACATACCTCAAGGGAAGCCTGTTCTTCCCAGGTAGATATTTTCTAATGAGCTGCAGAGGAATAAGGTGTATATTCTTTTAGAAAAGAGTTATGTCCCTAATTTTAATTGCTAAACTACAAAATATGCACAATTGAGATACAAAACAAAAAGTAATGAGTTAAATTTTAGCTAGGTTGCTGAAAAACAACTGCCAAAGTCAGCTGGATAATTCTTTTATTATAATAATAAATATTTATATCTTATTTATATCTTCTTTTTGGTATAAAGGCATCTTTATACAAATTTCTTATTCTGAAAGTAGTTACATCTTTATCCCACAACATTTATGCCTTTAGAAGGGTGACCTTTTATTTTCTGGAAAGGTAAACAAATCACTGTGGTGTTGTACACATATGGCACATTTACTCTCTATCATTTCCTCCCTTGACATAAAACCATCTTCGAAAATGTATTTGTTCTCTTCTGGCAAATCCAAACCACGATACTTAATATTAAAGACACCTGGACAGTCCTGTACATATATCTGTAAACCACTGCTCAGTTCAAATTAATCAGAATTGCTATTGATATAACGCTATTGAAAGAACCATAAGGTACCCTACTAAGAGCTTTAAAATTCTTTTTTTTAAATTATTTATTCATTTATTTATTTAAAAAAAATTTTTTTAACGTTTATTTATTTGTGGGACAGAGAGAGACAGAGCGTGAATGGGGGAGGGGCAGAGAGAGAGGGAGACACAGAATCGGAAACAGGCTCCAGGCTCTGAGCCATCAGCCCAGAGCCTGACGCGGGGCTCGAACCCACGGACCGCGAGATCGTGACCTGGCTGAAGTCGGACGCTTAACCGACTGCACCACCCAGGCGCCCCCATTTATTTATTTTAGAGAGAGAGAGAGTGTGTGAATGAGCAGGGGAGAGAGGCAGAGGGAGAGAGAAAGGGAATATAAAGCAGACTCCACACTCAGTGGATGGAACCCAACACAGGGCTCAATCCCATGACCCTGAGATCATGGCCTGAGCTGAAATCAAGAATCAGACATTCAACCAACTGAGCCACCCAGGCGCCCCTAAAAATTCTTTAATAATAGTGTATACATATTCACAACACTGATATGCCACATGTTTTATCTATCATTTTAATCCATATGGAACGCTAATATTTCTTGTCACAGATGGGTTTGCTGTGAAGCAGACCCTGAGACAGAGTTCAGCATGCAAGATGTTTGTTAGGACTGGCTCTGAGGATCAATCCTTAAGAAGTGAAGGGATAAAAAGCATGAGTGAGTAGACGGAGAAGCTGAATGATGATTCTGTCCTGTGTCAGCCTCTGTGGAACCCGCGGAGAGCTCTGGATGTGGGATGACTTTTCAGTACTGTCTTAAGGTGAGGTGAAGGGGTTCGGCCTTTAGACAACCAAATGCAAAATGTCCCAGAAAGGAGGTCAGACCTTAAACAGTGGTTTTCTTCAGCTGTTGTAAACCCCCAAAGTGAGCTCACAAGGGAGGGTCTTCTTGCAACACTCCCACAAGTTTGGGGAATAAGTCTTCATTCCTGAAGAGGGGGGATGTGGGTGGTATATCAAAAGCATGATCATAATTGTCGTTAAGATGTAAGTCTAAAGTAATACAGGATCCATCAGTATCCCTGGAGAATCAAAGAAAGGTTAATGCTGTTCTGCATAGTTTTAATATTAGGCTTTCTGATTCATCTTTGAAAATTGATGACTCATTAGTGAGAATCCACTATAGGAATTTCTGTGGTGTTTAATTCTTGATTGTTCAAAGCCAGATAAAATCGTGATTCTCCACAATAGTGATGCTTAGTAAAAGAGTCTTTCAACTCTGAGCTCTGCCCTGTTCATCACTGAGTCTACAGTGATGAACAAAACCAACGTTGTCTTGGGCTGCATGGAACTTATGGCGGATGTAGAGACAGACATTAAACAAATAGTCATGTAAATAAGTAAAAATAGTTATAAATGTTGATAAGCACAGTCAAAGGAAAGCAACATATGTTATGAGAAGGGATGGGAGGTGAATTTAAAAAAAAATTTTTTTTTAACGTTTATTTTTGAGAGAGAGAGTGCAAGCAGGGGAGGGGCAGAGAGAGAGGGAGACACAGAATCTGAAGCAGGCTCCAGGCTCTGAGCTGTCAGCACAGAGCCTGATGTGGGACTCAAACCCACAAACTGTGAGATCATGACCTGATCTGAAGTCAGATGCTTAACTGACTGAGCCACCCAGGTGCCCAAGAGGTGAGTTTTCTTAAAACTGGGTGAGGTAAATGACTCTCTGAGGAGTATCATAGATGAACAAAGGCACCGGTGGGGAGAAGAGCACTTGAGACAGAGAGAAGAGAATATGTTAAAGCTGAGAAAGAGTTCAGGTTTGCTTCCCCTTCCCCGACCAGTGCAGGTGGCATAGTGGGAAGAAGAACAGTGTTACCAGGTAGGTAAGGCTGGAAAACTGGGCTGCACAAGCCTGGGTAGAGCCAGTGGAGGCTATTGTCCAGAATTCAGGGGGCAGGTATAGACTGTTTTTAATAATGCAATTAGGTTTACATTTTTTTAAACAACACCCTAATTGCCATGCAGACTCAATCAGCCCTCAGACTGAGAGGTAAAATATGCTTGAGCAAAACTTTAAATATTAATGAGTTCAGCGGTGCTGGTGAGGGGCAGGAAAGGATGCTAGAGTGAGGGAACAGTATATTGGAACTTAAAGAGACTTGAAACTCTGTCTCAGGTCCTGGGTTCCTGTGATTAGCTTTATAAGGCTAGTAGAGGAGCCTGGGGTTGAAGAAAGGGCAGAGGCTAAATCCTAGGGACTTAAAAGTAGAGGTTGAGGGATTTTTCCTTTATTTTGAAAATTATCAAGCACTAATGAATGCTATAAAGCAGAGAAATGACAGTCTAATGAACCCAATAGATAACTCTGATAGCATGTGGAGTATGATTAGAGAATGGTAAGATTAGAGAAAGAGAAATAGTTAGGGAGACATTTCAGTAATCCAGATAATAACTGAAGGAGGCTTATTTTAAGGCAGTGATACTGAAGAAGGAATGGAGCTTAGAATATTAAGTCTAAATATATATATATATATATATATATATATATATATATATATATATAATTGAAAAGAGTAAAAATATATACACATATATATATGTGTATATATTTTTACTCTTTTCAATTATCAATTTTATTTAATAGCTAAAAGTCATTGAGCAGTTTTGATAGTTGGAAAACACAGTTACCCTAGTTAAGACCTGAAAATACAATATTAAATTGTGTGTAACATTGCTCATTGCTCTCAGGGATGTTATAAATATTGCCATTGGTATGTTATTAGGAGGTAAGTAAGTTTTAATGTAATGTCTAATGTAAGTGTTTTTTTATGCTTATTTATTTTTGAGAGAGAGGGAGACAGAATGCGAGCAGGGGAGGGCAGAGAGGGAGGGAGACACAGAATCTGGGACAGGCTGCAGGCTATGAGTTGTCAGCACAGAGCCTGATGCGGTGCTCAGACTCATGAACCGCAAGATCATGACCCTTGCTGAAGTCGGATACTTAACCCACTGAGCCACCCAGGCCCCCCTAAGGTAAGTTTTTTTTTTAATTTATTTATTTTGAGAAAGAGGGAAAGAGCCTGAGCAGCAGAGGGACAGAGAGAAGAGGGAGACAGAGCGAGAATCCCACCACTGTCAGTGTGGAGCCCAGCTCAGGGTTTGAACCCACAAACCATGAGATCATGACCTGAGCCGAAAGAAAGAGTTGACTGAGCCAGCTAGACGCCCTAATGTAAGTTTTAATAGGAGACTAAGTAAAACATTGTTGTACAAGTCTTTTATCTTTTAGTGCAGCAAAGAATCTTGCATTCTGAAGTTAAATGAATTTTTTTAAGTGCCACATTGTTTAGTATTATCTGTGTTCTTTGTCCTCTTGCTGTAAATATAAGAAGTTGGACCAAATTGTAATAAAGACTACCATGGAGCCTTAAAATAAATCATTCCAAGATGAACAAAAAGCGATCTCAGGAACAATATACCATAACCTTTTTTTGAGAAAGTAGCCATAGATTTCAAGAGACATAGCTTTTAAAGTTTTTTATCTGCCACTTACTAGGAGCAAAATCTTGGGAAAATCATTTAATTTGGGGGACTTACGAGTTGATCAGAGCAAGGAAATTGCACTCACTGCACAGGCAAGGAAACCAAAAAAATTGGAGTTTGAGTGATTTGTTTAATTTCACATGCCAAGGTAATAGTCGAAACAGGTCTAAATGAGGGTTCCATTTAATTATGATTCTAATAGAAATGCCTATATGGGCAAAGGTGAAATCAATCTGTACAAAATCAACTTACCCTGTGTTTGAAAACAGTAGTATATGGTGCCCGCCATATTGTCCACTTATTTCTATGTAGTACATTCTTTGGCTTATCTGAAAAGCATTTATTAGGTGTAAAGAGGCTAAGCAGAAGTGTATATTTCCCAGTTTGAGATCAAAGGAACTAAATTGGGTTTGGCTTCCACCAGTTCAGTGTGACCTCAATTTTAATTTAAAATTAGAAGCACCTAGGAAAATTGTTTACCATCTATTTCATAGCCTGGAGCTTTATTCAACTGATTGGATGTAAGAATATTCATTTCTTTTCAGGTCCTGGAACCAACCCTTTGGTTCTATTTATATCCTTAAAATTTGATAAAATGTATGTTTTTTTTCTTAAGGGTGAATCAAAAGATCTCTAAAGCAAAAGAAACAACGATCTTTATCTTTACTAGATTGTAGTCATATTTTTTGAAGTTTACAGTGATTCAATTAAAACAATGTTTGTACCATATAGGTAGACGTTAAGGCAAAAGCAGTGCCTCAAAAAGGGATGTTGAAACTGACACAGATTAATAACTCCCTGGAGGTACAATGTGCATGAACACATTTCTCCCCTGAATGACCGACCAGAAGCCAGTCGTTGGACTGTGGTCTGGGAATCACACAGAAGAATGTGTTTGAGATGATGGGCAATTTCAGCGTATACTAAGGTTTGACATATGGGTAGTCCTCTGCATCTGTTTTCACCATAGATTTCTGCTGAAGAGGCACATATCAGAGTAGTAAGCTGGGTTCTACTTATAAGCCATCACAAACTCATCTTGGGACCTTAGGCAAGTTGTAAAATTTGCCTAAATCTCAGTTTTTTCCAGTTAACAAAATGAGGATATTAATACTGGTTTTCCATTACTCAACAACATAGTAATGGCAGTCAAATGAGGTATTTTCAATGGATGTGAAAGCACTTGAAATAAAGGAAAGTGCTATGCAAATAAAGTAAAAATAGTCTCTTAGATCACTTAGGTCATGCCTGTGTTTGGTGGTTTCCAGAGAGCAGTGTTTAATACATTCTGTTGATACTGGTAGATAGCAACTCTTTCAGAGAGTATATGGAACCTGAATTAAAAAAAGAAAATCCATGCTTCAGCTTCACTGAGACCTTCAGTCCCCTGAAACTCTCCTTTTGCCATATCTAGGAGTAGAAGCGCTTTCTTTAGTTTCCTGACTTAAACGTCATGGTCCACGGCAGCAGCCACATCCTTGCCAGCGTCTGCATTTCCAATCCCTTGTTGGCTTCAATGCAACCATCTGGCATCAGCAGCTACTCTGGCACAAGCTACCTGCCTGCTTCTCTGTGACTAAAACCAGTCCGAGTGCCACTTTCAAAAATCATACCATTCTGTAGATCAATGCCACCCCAATTCTGTGCTTTCCAACAAATCAGCAACAGTGTCTAGAAAACATTCTCAGTCCCATCAGCTTCCGTACGGTTCTCTGTAATGAAGACATCGGGCCTTATGTAACTTCCTGAAGATCAGCTTTATTTCCTCCATCCCTTTTAGTGACAACAGATGGTTTTATCTGTTTCCTCTGGGAAATAATCATCATCAGCTGCTTGCTCTACCTGAAACATTCTTTCCATACCCACATTTTCTCTCCTTCATCTACCTGTCTCCCATTCATTCTTGAGGCCACATCCTAAAGAAAACTTCCTAAACACCTTCTGTGGGTTTCTAAGTCACTGCTTTTCCACATGAAGGACGCATATAATTGCTGCTTACTTTTCATTATTTCCCCATCTCCATGAAGGCACATTTGCCTCATTCACAGTTGTCCCCTTAATGCATATCACTGTTTGACTCATAGTTAAGTGTTTAGTAAGTACTTATCGAATAAAAAAGTGATGTCATCATTCCTTTTTCCCTTCTCCCTCTGTACCTTGTTCTTCTTCCTACTGTGGCTCTCTTCAGGTTAACTTTTTGTTACTTTTTCCTTTGACTCTATTTAATAAGTATTTATTAAGCACCTGTCACTCTTCTAGACACATCAGGAATTACTATTGAGACAACACATAGTTCTCTAATTTGAAGACTGTGGGAAAATGAAACAGATACATGTGGAAGGTTGCCAACTTGACAATAGCTCACATGTGTTGATTGTTTCCTGTGTTGCCAGCAGAATGCTTATCACCATTCACATTATCTCATTTAGTTATCACCATAAACTTATGTACTATGTATGATGTACTGGTTTTCTCTAAATTATGCTGCAGTAACAGGTAATCTCCAAATTTCAGCGGCTTACAACAACACAAGCTTATTTTTCACAATACGTGTTGGTTGTGGTTTGGTTGTGACTCTGCCCTACCTTGTCTTCATTTTGGAAACTAATCAGAAGAAGGAGCCCCTGTTTGGGACATGCTGTTCCTGTGCTCACAGTTCATTGGCTAAGGCAAGTCACATGGCCAAGTCTGATACCTATGTTTTGATGTGTTGTACCTATATATAAATGCTGTTTGCTAAGGGGACAAGGTCAAGAAAATTACATGAAAAGAGGAAAGAATTTATGATTAATAAGGAGTAGGCAGGATCCTCTGGGTGTTTGAGTATTGAGAAAAGTAAGATGGAAGAATGGTGAAGAATAATTCCTCAGGACTAGAGCTTACATGTATTTAATAGTTTAGGGATCGGTGAAGGGGTTAGGGACAGTGAAAACAGGAAAACAAAGTTCAGATAATTAATGTGAGGGTCTGAGTGGTGGGAAAGGGGGTTGGGAGTTAATGAGAGTACTAAATAATGCGACATGTATGGATTCAGGCCTAAAGATCTTTGAATTTGGCAAGTAGTAGGAGGGTGACCGTAATTTCAAATGATTTGTTCCATTTAACTAATCTTCAAATATTTGTTATATTAAAGTATGCTGGAAGTAAATGACTTAACCTGATCTTTAGCATTGGGGATGCTCAGTGATGACAGTTGTATTTAAACGTTAGGTGACAAATAGTGGGCAATTTTGCCTGCACATAATTGTCATTTGTCTTGATTAGAGTGAAGGTGCACCTCAGCCAGCCTGATTCTGACAGAGTGAACACACATATCCAACCATGAACTGCTGGGGTGGGAGGAGGTTCATGTTTGCTGTTCCAAAAGACTTGGGAGCCACTGCCTTTAGTTGTTTCATTCTCCCCTCAAGGCTTCATCCTGCATGCAAATCATAAGGGGGCAATTGGCTTCTTATTGTCTTTAAAATTTTTTTTGACACTTGAGGTGCCAAGTGTATATGATAATCTTACCAATTTCAAATAAGTGTATACAAAAGTTTTCAGATGTAGTTTAAGGCACGGTTAGGCACAAAGCGTTTAGGTTCTTGTGCTCTCTCATTGTTATTTGAAGAAGGAGGAAAAGTGGTTGTAAGCATGTAAAATATACCTATGATTAATTGAAATGTATTACATGTAATCAAATCTTTATGATTTATGAACTTAGAAATCAAACTTAAGTAATTTTAAAAATTATTACCATTCGTTTTAAATCAAGTAATGCTTTCCATTTCTTTTGGGAAAGAAGTATATACTGTATTGATTTAGTGTGATATACTGGAAAAATGAGAAATAAATGTGTTATATTTATTTATTTATTTAATTTTTTTTTAACATTATTTATTTTTGAGACACAGAGAGACAGAGCATGAACGAGGGAGGGTCAGAGAGAGAGAGAGAGACACACACAGAATCTGAAACAGGCTCCAGGCCTTGAGCTGTCAGCACAGAGCCTGATGTGGGGCTTGAACTCACAGACCTCGAGATCATGACCTGAGCTTAAGTCGGACGCTTAACCGACTGAGCCACCCAGGCGCCCCTAAATGTGTTACATTTAAAATTTAGACACTTGGGGCACCTGGGTGGCTCAGTCGGTTAAGCGTCCAACTTTGGCGCAGGTCGTGATCTCACAGTTGATGAGTTCGAGCCCCACGTCGGGCCCTCTGCTGACAGCTCAGAGCCTGAAGCCTGCTCCAGATTCTGTGTTTCCCTCTCTCTCTCTCCCCCTCCCCTGCTCCTTCTCTCTCTCTCTCTTAAAGATAAATAAACATTAAAAAATTTAAAAAAGTGCAGACTTTAACTTCATGGAGTAATTTAATTTGCATTTGCTTTTATGTATGTTAACATCAACATGTAGTATACTATATATCATATTGTTCCACTTGTCCTTGAATATGCCACAGTATCTTAACTGCTGTTGTTCTAGTTCAAAAACACAGAGAAATTAATATTTATCTCTTGAATCAGAAACAACGATTAATACATGAATACATTAATAATTAAACAGTGATGAAACATTGATATTAGCTTCTTGATAATTCATTTATTTCTAAAAGTTGGCATTTGTTTCGTGCCTTGGTTGTCTTGTTATAGGCACTGTTAGATCTTAATTCATTCCATTTTCAAGTATTTATATCTCAAATATCAGCATTAAGTCAGGGATTATAGATACATCCATCCCAGAATGTCCTGAGAACCTTTTGTTGGGGCTTCTTCCATGGCTAAGATATGAAGCAATGTTTGGGACAGCAGAATCAAGTAGATGGCTGTATGCTCTAATGAGGACAGCAACAGATCAGTCTGTGGATCAATCATGTTCCACGGGGGAGAGTGAAGCATCTGTGGCTAACAAAGTAATAAGTGAAATTACAGTCGCATTTAGTATCAGTGTTGAAAGCCTGTTCACATATTGACAATGTGGGGAAAAGTGTCCAATCAGATGCTGAATTTGTCAAAGGAAACAAAACATAAAATTGCAGCCTTTTTAAATGTCAGTACCTGGCTTGAAAAGGCCATAAGTTCCTTATGTTCGACCTGAGTACAGGGAAGTTCCTACTCATCTCTGAGTCTTGCCGTTGGTCTCCTGAGAGCCTTTCCAGTCATTCTGAGGTTCTATCTCTGCCAGCATAAAGCTTGAGCGATGTTTCACTGTGCTCTTTATCTACCTCCTCATACACACTCTGACTGAATGCACAGCCCTGATTCATGGCTACTTCTGCCCTTCATTTGATAGGTGGTTTTAGAGAAGCCTTTGATTTGCCTATGAAATTGTGAATATAAGCTTTAATGTACTTCAAGCTCTTTGCTTACACATTCAAAAAAATCAATCAGCCTGTCCTCTATTAGCACTTCTCAGAGTGATGATGACACACCTGGTCGCTGTTCCATGAAGAGTACGTTCTTTATTCATGTGACTTCTATTTTGAATATTATTATTATTGGCACTAAAATTATTAGGTATTATTTATGAGTGTCTAGTTAGGGTCTAACACAATGCTAGGTGTTTCACATCCATTTTTTCCAGCCATCTCAACGGGTTCACAGAAAAAGTCTTGCTATGTGTATGTAAAATTCAGAAACTGAGGCTCCAAGATTATATTAATGGATCAAAAGCAGCATAACCCAGAGATTTCCATTCCCCAGGTGTGTGCCAAGATCTTGATTCTTTGAGCCTTTGAACATCCATAGAGAGCCCCTGGATGGGTCTCATTCTGACCACCACAGAAGGGTTTTTTATTACTTTCAGTGTGCTTTACAGATGTGGTCCTTCACTATGAATGCCATCAATAGGAAGTTTGGAAAGCTTCAAAACGTACTCAGTTGTGGTACAAGAATTTCAACTCAAGCCTGTCTAAATTCAGAGCTGTATTATTTTGCCTTCTCATGGCTGATTTTGTTTTTTTTTTGTTTGTTTGTTTGTGTGTTTTGTTTTGTTTTAAAACTGAAGCTAAATTTATTCTTTGAGTTTAGGGTTTTTTAAATTTTATGGATACTTAAAATACTGGACAGGCAGTTGTACCAAAGCAATGGAAAGAAGAAAGCCAGGGGTGCCTGGGTGGCTCAGTCGGTTAGGTGTCTGACTCTTGATTATGGTTCACATCATGATCTCACGGTTTGTGGGTTTGAGCCCCACATTGGGCTCTGAGCTGACAATGTGGAGCCTCCTTGGGATTCTCTCTCTCCCCCTTTCTTTCTGCTCCTCCCCCACATACTCTCTCTCCCTCTTCCCTCCCACCTCAAAAATAAAATTTAAAAAATTTTAAAAAAATCTTAAAAAAACCAGAAAGCAACCCAAAGTAGTAGGAATATGTAGTAGGCCTTCAGAAAGATTGCAAAGATAAGCAAGCCACAGTGCTCACTTACAGCAGTCTTTACTGTGGCAGGCATTGCATCAAGAAAGGTATAAACGGAGAGATTGAGAGAGTATTAAGAAAGGATTCATCACTTTCAGGGAAGCGATTGATTGGTGGAAACATCCTGATCGATACCCAAGCATACATGCGTATCAGCCTATATTACAAATTATTTCACATTTAATGTTCCTTAGGCTCTTCCCAAATGCCAGCATTGTTCTGATATAAATCTTGCATTAATCCACTAATTTGTGCGCAATGAACATGAAATGGTTTGCCACCCTCCAGTTATGTTGTTTTTTAAGATGCTTGTAACTCCATTTTTGTCTCTGTATATAGTATTTGATGGGCGCATAATGTGTTGTATGCAAATACATAAATAATATGCATTTGACTTAAGAAACAATAACTACAAGTTATTTTGCACCAAGCAGTCCAGTAACATTTATATTTTTACAACTCACCCATAAAGAAATGGTCTTAGGAGAGAGTCAACAAAGAGTCCATCTCACTCTCTTTTTCTTTTGCTCTTTCTTTTTCTCTTTATATATATAGTGGTTGTGGTGACTGTTGATACCAGCATGCAAGTTTATCATTTCCTCCTTTATAATAGACTAATAAAATTTAAATTTGAAATGCTTTATTATTCACCTATCTCGTCAGATTATATCTACTCTTATCTGTATATACAAGAGTGTTAGATCGTTTGGAGGCATAAGAGTTAAACTTCAAGTCTGTCCTTTTTCAGTTAGGTCATTTCAACAGTGATGCTTTAAAATCAGTGCTGTCGAATAGAACTTGCTTTGATGATGAATATATTTTCTGTCCAGTAGGATAGTTGCTAACCACATTTGGCTTTTGAGCACTTTAAATGAGACTAGTGCAACTGAGGAAGTGATTTTTAATTGTTTACTTTTTATTAAATTTAAGAAGTCGTATGTAATTAGTGACTAACTAGTGGACAGGGTAGCTTTAAGTGATAGATCAGGTCATGTTAATAAGGCTTTGGACAAATGTGTGTACAAATAAGGAATCTTGCAGTCCATTTAAAAATGTCTGCGTTTTTATGTTAGGGTTACTTAGGGAAGATTTTAGAAAATCGGTGGGGTTTCAGTTACCCATTTGTGTGTGACAACCTTCAAAGTAACAGAAGTCACTGTGTGGCCCATTATATTGTGCTTAAAGCAGACCCAGTAATTAGCAGGAGAAACATGGAGAAGAGTGTTTGGAAATTCAAACATGCCTCAGGGAAAAAGGTTTCTGAGTTAAAGTGGTACCAGCCTCAAAGCTACACTGGCAGGTGGGGAAGAAAGGAACAAGAGTTTAACATTGTAAAATTAGATGTTTTTTGTCATGTTAGCCCAGTGTCTAGATAAGTAATAAATCGCCTGTGTCTCAGAAATTTTTATAAAGTAGCAAAAATGCATAAGCGGATACTATTAAAATAAACCCTCAAAATAGCTAATTCAGAGTTTACTGCCAGGAACAAAGGAATCTGGGAATTTTAGCAGTGCCTCAAAGGCAGAGCAGACAATGCACAGACATCACTTTGATTCTTCTGTCAAGTTTGACAGTAATGCCCCATTATATTTTACTGTAGACTTGAAAAGTCAGAATCAAATGTATTTTAGTGATAACATTGAAACGCACAATGCTTGTTGGTCTTAGACTGAGGTTTAAGTGTCCTGATCACTTCTCCTTCCCTTTCACTCCTTCCAGGGGAGGTGGAGTGACTTTTCTTCTTGGTAAGATTGGAGGGAGAAACAAGGTTTACTCTTTAATGTTCCCAGGTCCCCCACTCTAATGCCAAAACCCAGCTCAAAGGGTGGAGGCTCAGATTGATCCACTGCTCTCAGTGTGGACATGGTTAATCCATACAGTTCCCGGATCAGCCTCAGGAAGCCCACTCACTGGCATATATGAGCCACATATTTCAATTTCAGTTTTATCAACAGTAGAGGTGAGGTTTGGTCTTACTTCCCAGTTCATAACTCAGGCGAAGAAGAGAGGTGATATTAACATATTAGACTCCTTTGAAATCTCATAGTTCTCACCTGTGCTGGGGAGGAATGCGGTTGAGGGCTGGAGATGGTCCATTAGAATCATTGGAGTTCCTTTCTCAAAGTGCACTTGTTCTCTTCTTTCTCTTCTCTCTCTAGATAACCTCTCACTTCACCTCAGCCCCTGAGAGTACCCCCATTGAGAAAGGGCCTACATGTTACAAAGACCCAGTTACGATTTTGCTTAGAGTATATTTTCACACCCCATCATTCATATTACACTGGGCTATTCTACCATGAAACATCCTGTCTGTTGACTTGGGCTAATCCCTCAACACTTAATGTAGCCATTGATCTGGGTAACTGGGATTGTTCTTAAAATGCTCATGAATTTCAAATGCTACATTGATTTTAAATAAGTATACATCGTTATAGAGTGGTTAAAATCATTATTTTGGTAGGAATTAAAAGCACTAGTAAGTTAAATGTTATTTTTTAAATCATTTTATATTATATATAAATTATATATTTATATAATTTTATATTAATTCATTATATTCCTAAGGAGGTCAAGACAAAATAAATGTACTTGTCTTTTTGATGGCTTTAGATATAAAAGAAAATCTAGGAGCGCCTGGGTGGCTCAGTCGGTTAAGCGGCCGACTTCGGCCCAGGTCATGATCTCGTGGTCCGTGAGTATGAGCCCTGTGTCGGGCTCTGTGCTGACAGCTCAGAGCCTGGAGCCTGTTTCAGATTCTGTGTCTCCCTCTCTCTGACCCTCCCCCGTTCATGCTTTGTCTCTCTCTGTCTCTAAAATAAATAAACGCTAAAAAAAAAATTAAAATAAAATAAAGAAAATCTAAAAAATAAAACAACAACAACAAAAACAACACACCAGGAAGATGGATCAACCTTGCTATAGGGTATTTTTTTTACATTTATATAAAATTTTCTTTCCAAATGAGTTATTAATAAGGTTTTAATCAGCCCACCAATTGGAGAGTGTACTTTGTGACTACCAAATAATGATGATGATGAAATTAATAATAATAATATTAAACTCATAGAATCCCTACTGTGTACCAGATGTAGAGCTAAGCTCTTATAGGTATAGAGTTTTAAAAATCCAAACCCCACTTGAATTCAGTATGATTATTGGCATAGTTTTATGGAAGAGGAAGTTCTTCTTTATTACTTTATCATTACTTTATCACTACTTTATCACTACCAAGCCTTAGACACATGGATATTAATGTCTTCTGAATGTTCTGACTGGATTAGTTGATATTTGAGATAAATAAAAAAAAAAAACTTCTACCCTTATTATGTACCTGTTCCTTCTTCATTTACATAGAAAAAACTATGAGCCAGTAGAGATTTGGTCTGACCAGGTAGTGTTTTAGATGCTTGCTCCAGTGGAGGGTTCTAAATCAGAAAGCTTGACATTTTTTTACTTGCAGACATTTCTAAGGATTGCTTAATGGTGGACCCTTCTAATCAACATGGATACATGAAAGAATAGTGTATTAGAATTAATCTGTCATTACTCTGTTAGTTATCACAATGAATATGAACATAAATAACATTAATATATAGAACAGAGCCAGTGTTGGCCTTAAGTATGCTTTCTGCTCTCTAAAATGGAGTGAAATGCATCTGAGGGAAAGCATTGGTTTAAAAAGTGAATAACTGATTTCTGGCCAAACTTAGCCAGAATTTTATTATGGGGAAAAAGTTTTTGTGGACCAAAGTACATCAACTTTGTTTATATACTTTATACAATATTGACAAGTTTGTGTGTGTGTGTGTGTGTGTGTGTGTGTGTATATATATATATATATATATATGTATATATATATATATATATATATATATATATATATATATATATATATGTATTTCCTCTGGAATGGCATACAAATTTTCTCTAAAATGGCATAAATTATGTTTTCAATTCCTTCAATTAAGTTATAGAAGCCATATTTAATATAACTCCAAATATAGCAAAGATGCTTTAAATGTGTCCATAGTTAATAAAAGAAATTTAAAATATTTCATATAAAAGTCTAAGTAAAATAATTCTAGTAAGTACATGAAGGTTTATTTTTAGTGTGATGTGAAAAGTTAACCATATGAGATTGAGATCTTTTACAAGTGAAGAAAATGATATATTCATCTTGTGTGATAAATGTTGACATGGCAGAAGTGTATTATTCACAAAGGAAATTAGGAAAGTTATGTATAAACAAATGTGTGTGCCGAAAGCATACACAGATGACACATGAACAGTGTGGGGGTTAGGGGCACTAACCCCTTGTGGAGTAGAAAACTGGCATGTAACTTTTTGACTCCCCCAAAACTAAACTACTAACAGTCTACTGTTGACCAGAAGTCTTACCAATAACATAAACAATTAATTAACATGTATTTTGTATATTGTATGTATTTTACACTATATCCTTACAATAAAGTAAACTAGAGAAAAGAAAATGCTATTAAGAAAGTCATAAGAGAAAATACATTTTTAGTTCTATACTATATTTATTGAAAAATAATTCATATGTAGGTGGAACCATACAGTTCAAACCCATGTTATTCAAAGGTCAACTGTAAGTCCATATTTTAGAATGCTTGGATGTTATTGGCCCTAACAGTATGAAGTGAATCCCTCTTTCATGATAAATAATACTATAGCAAATTCAGGATTTGCTTTTTTGTGTGTGTATATGTTTTATATGTGTGCATGCATGCATTTTATGTAACAAATTAAGTAAAGTTGCCTGCAAAGTGTGAGTTCAGAAACTCTCTCCCAAAACATGTATTCTCTCTTGGTGTATGTTTGAAATTCCACCACACAGCTTACTTTATTTCTTTGTTTAGAACTTTGCTAATCGGCTAATATGCAAAACTCATTTGTTAACAGATGCTTTAGACAGTTTGCTGTCTAATGAAAACAGGTCCAGTAGGATCAGACAAAGCTGGGACTGACCCTTGCCAGTGGCTGGCTGAGTGGCCATAGGCAAGTTATCTATTGTATAAGGCCTTCAATTTTCTCCTTAGGGAAATAAGTTAACAGTAATTATTTCAGAGTTGGAATGAAAAAGAAATGAAAAAAAAAAAAAAACCTATAGCAATTATCACTGTAGCTGGCATATGGATGGTGCTTAAAACTCATTGTGAATGATTCTGTGAAATTCTTCCCTGACGTGGATTCAAAACTAGGTAATTAAGGAAGGAAATCATGGTATCAATAGGTTTTCAGAGGACACTCAGAAAGAAATGTCAGCAAAGCCCAGGAAGGGGAAATCCTATAGTTAGACTGGGTCTCTTTTTAAATATGGTCAGACAGATTTTCAAGAGAACATTTGCTTAACAAGTCATGAACCAGCCCCATATTTTAAACTAGATGTGAATTTTATTTTATTTTTTTTACCAGTGGAAATAGAGTATATTTAAAGTACACTTTACTTTCTGTATATGCTATTTCAACACTTCTTTTTGGGGAAGTGTTAACCTTAAAAATAAAACTCTCAGTTATGTTACCTGTAAAAATGGGCTTATTTGGGAATAGAGAATCGTAATTCTGGACAAGAAAGTATGGCAAAACCCTTGGCAAGTCCAACAAAGAAAGGAGAGGAATGTTATGTTATTTTATGGAGAAGGAGGATAAAGCTGAGAGGGGTTCGCTTTGAAGGAAAGTCCATTGGAGAAAAGGAAGCTTTCAGGGTGATGATGGAGGGTTGCAGGGTTCATCGATTTCTTGTAGGAGATGCAATGTACATCTTTTCCTGTCATGACTTGTAATTGATGACCCTCTCCTGTTGACCATTCTTCTCTTGGGTTTTGTAATTGACAGTTCTGTTGTAATTGACATTGAGTTGTATGGCCCTTCTAGCCTTGGGACTCCACTGTAGTCAGGTTTCTCTTTATTAATTTTCACAGAAAAAAAAACAATACAGATAGTGCTTAAAGAGCACAAAGAGTGGCATGTTATTTGGAGAAGATTTAACACTTTGTAAATAACACACTCAAATAGTTTTGCATACCCAATAGTGAAAAAAATTAAATAGTAAATCTTGTTTAAGGAGCTTAAAGACAGTTCACTCTTCGGTGTTAATAAAATTGAAAATTCACATGCCAACAGTTATAACCTTGGACATCTGGAACTTTGGACAGCTTACAGAAGTTATAGACCCTATTTTTTTTGTTGTTAAAACTTATTTTTGATAAACATTTCCATTTTAAAGTATTTTTAAAGTAAATTTTTAAGGATTTTATGTATTTGTTTATTATTTATGAGAAAACGCACGCGCAAGCACACATGCAAGTGGGAAAGGGACAAAGGAAGAGGGAGAGAGAGAATCGTAAGCAGACTCCATGCCCAGTGCAGAGCCCCACACAGGGGTTGAACTCAGGACTGTGAGATCATGACCTCAGCCAAAATCAAGAGTTGTGTGCTTAACCAACTGAGCCACCCAGCCACCTCCATTTTAAAGTATTTTTAACATAAATTGTTCTTTTACATCTTTGGTCTTTTTGTAAGGGTGTGTAAACTTGTAAATTGTTTACATGAATTCTAGGCAATAAGCCTTTATCCTGCACTTACTAGATGTTACGCTCCATTCCAGAGATTGGTAATTAATAAAACACATAAAACAGGTACATAAACATATATTTAAAATACAAAATAGAATGTGGTTAGTGCAGTACAAAAATGGTATTACGGTACAGATTAGAGGGACAATTATTTCTTGAATTAAGTATTCAACTTGTAAAGCATTTCCAAATAAGACAGCCAGTGTTTTCCTTTCTAAATGCTATGAAACTAGGCAAATAATTTTTATATTATTGGTTCTATGCTACCAATGTCTGTGAAACATATGCTTCCACTCTTGGGAAGTGATAGGCTATGGTACATCTCTCCTGAATATAGGTGAATACAGGTGAGACACCGCTTGCTCCCCAAGATGCTGAGAGCTCGACTTTTTTATGTGCTATGTTGGATTTGTTGACCAAGACGAACAGGCTGTAAAACAACCAAAAATGTTTGTTTAGGGTTTTAGAGATTGCATTCTGGGAGATACAGAGTGGGTGAAAATTGAAAATATGTTCAAATGGCAAGTGGAGCCTGTGGGCTCATAGAGGCAAAAACTATGAAGTTACATAACTTGCTTTGAAGGAATTATGATTGGTGCTGACAGAGTTAAACTGACTCATACATGATTGGTTATTTAGCTAATAGATGTTACATTATCTGTATTTCAGTCCAAAGTAGAAATAAGTGTTCCAGAAGCTGGTCAGAGGTGCAATTGACAAAAGTCAAAAGTTCATGATGTTACAGAAATTGAACCAGGAGATGTACTTAGGTCCTCCTTCCTCAGAATCCTCCCAGTCCTGTTTTGAATGAATCTCTTAGCAATGCTTACTTCACTTTGGAATCTTCTTTTGCAGGTTGTTGGCCAAACAGCTTGAAATTAAATTGTTCTACTGTTCCTGTGCCAATTAAAATTTAGGACAATTTGGTCACACTACTGCATTTTGTTTTCTTTACTCAGTCTTCCTCGTGTTACAACCTTTCCCAGCACATGACATTCTTCTTACTTATTAAACTGCTAATAAAACTCTGAAAAACTGGTGAATTATTAAAAAACAAAACCAAAAACTAATTCTTTGTGGTTCGTGGAGCAAGGCATTTCAGATTTGCGCAAGATGTGTGCCTTCTGATTCATTCACAGTAGCTCTCTTTGTCCTACAGACCGTTTCTTCCCAGTGGGGAACAAATCATATTATACATCTTTTAGGTATCCTGTGTGCTGTAGGGAAGGGTGGTGCCTATTCACAGTGCTGGGGGTGGATCTGCTGACACAAGGCAAATAGTACCTTTAGTATTTAGCCTCAGATGTAAGGTTTGAGTTGGAGGCGCTGATTCTGCGTTGATGTACACAGCTAGGTCTCAATTACCTCTGCTAGTGGAGAGGAGAGAGTGTTTCATGCCCTGACACATTGTTTACTAAAACATGCTTCCAACATACAGGATGTATATTTAGCTTTTGGATTAAATTATGTCTTTTTCAGTGGATAACATTTAAAAATGGATTCATGACCATATCAAAGCTTCGCTTTCTTTTCTGAATAGCGGTTTTGTAGAAAAGGGAAGTGATTCCAAATGGTGTTGTGTGTCAGAAACTACATGGGATTGATTTTAGCCTGGGTACGAAGCCAACTCTGTACTTCCTATCTAGTTCATTTACCCATTTATTCAACAGATTCATGTATTCTACGTGCTAAGGACATAGTAGTGAGCAAGAAAAGGAAGTTCCTTATTTCATAAACTATATCCTTTAGTTGAAAATAAAGAAATAAAATAAGATATAAAAATATAAGATAGTTTCAGTTAGTGATTTGCGCTATGTAAAATTTTATAACCAGATTAATATGTAAAACACTATCTGGGGCACCATTAGAGAGAGCAATTGGAGCCTGCCTCCCTGAGACAGCAGTGTGAAGGAGGAGACTTGGATGGTCATCAGGAGACAGCAGTGAGAGTGAGAAGAACAGATCTGGGGCAGACCAAGGCCGTGAAAAGGAAGCAGAGAGTTGAAGGACAGGAGATATGGGGAAGGAGCTAGCTTCCTTAATGCATGACGTGGAGTACATATGTGCCGTCTAATCAAATAGCAATAGAGATGTGAGAACCTACTGTAAAATATATTTTTCTTTCTGTGGGGGATACTCACTCTTCAGTTTGTGAGAAGGAATTTCACAAACCTCCCTCAGAACTCATGTTAAAGTTATTTTTGGGAATTCTGAAATTCATTTCTTTCATTGTAACCATTGTAAACCGTACAGGACTATGAAGATGTTACATATTACCTTAATTTTCTTTCTTTGGACATTTGCTGGGTTGATTTGATGTGACTTTCCTCATTCTTGTAAATGATGTTGTTCTATCTGTAATGTCTTATAGAAAAATAAGGATACAACAGTTTCTAATATCTCTTCTGTCTATCACGTGACTCATACAACACTGTGGGTCTGTATGCCCCTCCTATAATTATTCCCTTTTACATTTTACATAAATTCCTTGTAGTAATAATCAAAGGTGTTTGTGTGGGCATGTGCACACAGACTCAAACACATATGAATTGCCACTTACCTATTTTGCATCTTAACTTTTAAGTGGAAAAGTAGTGATTGCCTTCATTTTGTCTCATTGAAGTTAAATAAATTGATGGGTTTATGGTAAGTGTTGTGCTACTTATTAAAAGACTTACTTGTCAAATACGAAGAAATAAACCCAAAGATGCTCTTGTGACTAGACATATGTCAATAACATTGGTATCACAAGACATTTTAAATCATAGAGAAAGAAAACAGAGAGAGTGAAAGAAAATGAGACAGAAATCAGGGTATAGTAGTTGTCTGTTCTTCTGTAACACACCATTCCCCAGTGCAGTGGCCTAAAAACAATTCATTATTACTAGTGACTTTGTGCGTGGTGTGGCGCTTCTTCTGCTTGTCTTGTCTGCGCTCTGTCACGCACATGCTTCAGCAGGCAGGTCAGCTGGGGTGACGTGCTTCTCTGCATGTCGTCCTTCAGCCTCAAGGAAGCCAGACCATCTTTTTAAAAGCTTATGATCTCTGGGTTGTGAGAGGATGAGAATGAGGCTTTCTTAGAAATTGCAGGGTATCATTTCTATGAAAATCACAAGGCTGGCCCAGATTCAGAAGGTGGGGTAACAGACTTCCCTTCTTGATTAAAAGATCTGCAGAGACTATGTGGCCACTTTTTAATCTGAGAGAGTCAGAGTGAGATCATGATTAAAGAAGAAGGAACAGGGGGTGAGTGGTGCGGGGTAGGGAGAAAAGAGGGAAGTAAGAGATGGGAAGGAAGTGAGAAAAGTGACATTTGAAATACCAACGCAAAAGTTGCAAGTATTCCTTCCATGTTTTATCCTGAGTTGGCTCAATTACATGTCTGTTCAAAGTCTTCCAAGGGTTTGGAGACAGTGGGCCCAGAGCAGAAAAAGGAAATGAGAAAGGGGAGAGTGGGCAGAGAGGGAGACAGATAGCATTACTGAGAGACGAGTAGGGGGTCCTGGAAATGAACCCGCATCTAATTTTAGCTCAGTCATTGGACAAAATCAAAGCATTGGTCAGGCAGCGTATTGCAGAATATAGATCTCTTGTGAGTTCAGAGGAGGAACCGGGCACAGGAACACTTTCCAGTGTGACATCAAGTAGTACCCCTTTTTGAAATAGCTCTTCGTTGAGCAGTGGTGATTTTATGTCTACTGTACCTAATTTGAGGGTGTATTCTCATGCTTTGGACTAATGCATCACTGCGTGGAACTGGTGCAGACTGATGTATTAGTTTAATAAAGCATTCAAATGAAATCTGATAGTTTCATTAATGTTTGGGAAAGGATTGTAAAAGCAAAATCAATTAGTAGTGAGACAGAGGGAAAATTAGGATCCCTTTATTTAAATCATTGAAGTGGAAAGAGTAAAAAATACTGCATATCTCTCTCTGCTTCTTGGCAGACAAACTGGATTGTTGCCTAGACAGCAGTGGTCCTGATTCTTGTTTGGGTAGATTAGGTAATAGACTCATTAATCCAAACCCTTAAATTGCCCAGATGAACTTGAGAAGATAAACAGGCTTCTATGGCTTTGTGTGGGCAATAATGGGTGGAAGTCGTATGTAGATTCTACTTAACATATGACTTGTGGCCTATGTTTTTTTTTTTTCTTTATCATTTCTTTTTCTTTTTTTTTTTTTTTTCCAACGTTTATTTATTTTTGGGACAGAGAGAGACAGAGCATGAACGGGGGAGGGGCAGAGAGAGAGGGAGACACAGAATCGGAAACAGGCTCCAGGCTCCGAGCCATCAGCCCAGAACCTGACGCGGGGCTCGAACTCACGGACCGCGAGATCGTGACCTGGCTGAAGTCGGACGCTTAACCGACTGCGCCACCCAGGCGCCCCTCATTTCTTTTTCTTTAAGCTTTCACATTCATCAAGTACTTCAGTTGGACTCTAGAAATAATATACAATGAAAACAAAGTTCAAAGTTCAAAACCTAACTTTCTGCGTTCTAGGGCCACTCCTATCTAGCACAACGTATTTCACAGTCTCTGAGCCCTGCACAAGGGGAAGCGTGGTGATGGGTCTGTTTCTTCCCCAAGGTGTATCTTTCATCAGTCCTTCAAACTGTTGGTTTGGCCATTGGAGGCCTCCAGGAGAAAAGTCCAAGAACTTTCTCTGTCACTTTTATCCCTCAAGGGGACAAAAAAAAAAAAAAAAAAAAAAAAAAAAAAAAAATCCTGTTCGAAGTTTTCTTTAATGAAAATAGTTTTCCATAGAGACATGGTAGGAAATTAAACATACACAAATTTCAACTTAGTAAGAGAGGGAACATAGGATGTCTCCTCTTCCTCCAGCTTTTAGAGGAATTGGAATTGTATTTTATAGTGCTTCGGAGCTCTGTAAACACCCTCAAAAAATGAAGTAGAATTATTCTGGTTTAATGAGTGGTTCATCTGATCAAAGGGAATGCTCATCCCTCTGGGCACTGTCTGATCTGAAAGCAGGCCATAATGAGTGCTTTCACTGCACTCACTCTGTACTGGGCCTCTTGGTCTCCACGGCCCTTTTGGATTTAGAATAGTGGGTACTCACAAGGCACCTTTGTGACTGGGCCTGGCAGTCTGTAGGTTAGTTGTTCAACATAGTCATTTCATGAAAACATTAAGTTGATGGTATAGGATAGAAGCAAAACATGTAGCCCTAATTTAAAAAATATTTTCTGGGGCGCCTGGGTGGCTCAGTCGGTTAAGTGGCCGACTTCGGCTCAGGTCATGATCTCACGGTCCGTGAGTTCGAGCCCCGCGTCGGGCTCTGTGCTGCCAGCTCAGAGCCTGGAGCCTGTTTCAGATTCTGTGTCTCCCTCTCTCTGACCTTCCCCTGTTCATGCTCTGTCTCTCCCTGTCTCAAAAATAAATAAAATGTTAAAAAAATTTAAAAAAAATTAAAAAAAATAAAAAATATTTTCTGCTTAGATATAAAATAGTCATAGGTTTCCATGGTCCTGAGAGGAGCTTTCTCAGATTAACTATGTAACAAAGATAGTGGCATTCCTGTTCTTACCATACGGGTGAATTACCTATGGTGGTCAGACCTACAACAGTACATGGTGACTCCAGGAAAATAAGCCTAAGCCAAAACTCCAAAGCCATAGGAGACAATATAATTTTTGTACTTGAATGTATTCAAGATACTTTACAAGTTCAAGTTTTATTAAAGGTGATATATTAGTATGGGCTCACACATACACAAGCTTGCTTTTATTCCCACAACTATGTATACTCCGAGCGAACACATCCAAGCACTATTCACTTATGTAGCTGGATTGTGACCTTTGACCTTGCCTCAGATGCCATGGAAACTGGAACAAAAAAATCTTTTACCCGCACTTTTTAAGAAGAAAATTTGAGTCTCTTCTCAACTATGAATGTAATTCTGATAGAGTCCTGTCTTTCTTATTTAAAAGAAAGATGTTTTTTATAAAACCATTTAGTTTCAATGTTAAATAATGGAAAAGGAAATGAATATAGCTATTTTATTCTGAACAAGCAGACTAGTACTAGAAAATAGGTTTATATGTAACAACCCTTTATAATTTAAGGGCTGTACCTTAAACCCTTGCTGTCTGACATTTTATAGTCTTCCAGAAAACAACTGTGCTGGATCGATACATTTATTTTTTTCTTCTCTATCTGGGATATGGAGTATTGTTGGGAAAGTCCCAAGTGTTGATTTCTAGCACAGCATACATGTGGCCTTCACCTCAAGGGTCCTTGATCTTGCTCTGTAACCAGACCAAAGCTGTTGTAAACAGTGGTGCCTAGCTACCCTCTGCAGTTAGTAGACACCTTCAGTATTTTCTCTGTGCCTTCTTCTGTTTGACTCCTCAGATCTACCTGATGGCATCAACTACTCTGTAGAGTTAAATGGTGTTATCAATGTGCAACATATTTGGTGCTCAAAAATATATATTAAATTGAATTCTTAGTATTCCTGTTTGACTTGTATCAAATATCTGTCAGCCTGGACTCTCTCTGAAAATCTTGTGAAGGCAGACTTAAACTGTTATTCTATATGGCTATATAGTCTTATAGATGATAGGTATTTTGTGGAATGTATCTCTGCATGTGTTAAGAAGTTTCTAGTAATAACAGCATGTCATTTTGCTATCACTAAATGAAAATTTCTTGTTAAGGTTACCCATTAAATCATGGAAAACTTACTGGCTAACATGACTTTTTTTCAGTACTCGAAAATGGCTTTGATTCAGCTATCAGAAAGACTCTTAATTTAAAGGCGTCTCTTAGCAGCAGTGATGGAATTATACCAGTTTAAGTGCACTCTTTCCTGCTCTTTTCTGGGATCTGAAATACAGATATGCATAGTTGATGTGGTTTACAAGGAGGGGGATGATGGAGGCTGTGCATCCCCACCTATAGGTGTTGATGTTTTTTGTTTTTTTTTTTTTTTTTTTTTGCCCTGACAGTCTGAGACTTTAAAGAGTCAGCACTACTGAGAGCCCTAGAGAAGGTGTGGACACAATTCCTATTACATCCAGAAGCAGCCATGCTTTAACTCAATAAGAGTTAACTCAATGAGCCATCATTAACTCAATAAGGGTTAGGTAAAGTATTAAACTATCCTCCTGGGACAATATATATATATATATACTACATTAAAGGAGAAAAAAAGCCACCATAGTCATGTAGCATATATGGCCACAAATAAAATATATTTTATTTCCTTGTAAATTTGAATTATAGTTCTTTATTCTGTTGTGGTATAAACTAAAAAAGAAATCAGTTATTATTTTCCCTCTGTGGTAATAATATTACTTGGGATATTCAGAACATACTATCTATACTATACTATCTATACTGTAATCTATACTATAGATTTAGGCCATCCACCTAAATCTGTATTAAATTTTTACTCTTATTTGAATGTATTTTTACATTTCAAACAGATTTATTCTTCGTTTCAAAACACAGTGAGGTGAGTTTATAATGACACAGAATAATTCCTCAGTAGACTTGATGCCCAGGCCTGGCTCTATACTTATTCAGCTAAGTGACTTTGAGTAGGCAATTAATCCTCTCCCAGCTTGAAATACTGTGAAAGGAGAGGGTGGGAGCAAGATTATCTTTAAAATTCCATTCCAACTGTAAATTAATACAATTTTTTTTTCAACGTTTATTTATTTTTTGGGACAGAGAGAGACAGAGCATGAACAGGGGAGGGGCAGAGAGAGAGGGAGACACAGAATCAGAAACAGGCTCCAGGCTCTGAGCCATCAGCCCAGAGCCCGACGCGGGGCTCGAACTCACGGACCGCGAGATCGTGACCTGGCTGAAGTCGGACGCTTAACCGACTGCGCCACCCAGGCGCCCCTGTAAATTAATACAATTTTAAAACACAAGCTTGCAAAGTGTATGAAAAAGGTATTGTATTTTCCAGTTGGAGAAATTGAGGCAAACAAAATCAGTTACTTATTTAAAGCCAGTTTTTGTTTTGTTTTTTGTTTTGGTATGGAGTAAAACTCTTGATGGAGTTAAATGAAAAACTCATGACTCCTTATTCTAAGCACATGCCACTTTCTACTACTTGGAAGAAATATTGAATGCAGTAAAATACTCAGCCTCAGCTGTGTGTTAAGTGCTTTGAGTTCCGTGTATTGGCTTTTCTTTCTGTGCCTAAGTATACATCAGTAATTATCTTAATTTGATTTGCTGCCATTTGAATAAAATGGAAGAAACCAGCACTTGTCTTAGTTTCTAACTGACTTCATTCTTTCCTGCTAGCAGATTTTCTGTCTAGTTCTGTTTCAGATGGAATGAGTTGACAGATTCCTTTTAAGTTAAAATCATTGACTCAATTATGGAATATCCTTCTTGTGCATAATGATGTTGTGTAGCATACTAGCGGAGGACAGACATGATGTTTTCCCCAAACGATCGAACTATCTAGTTTAGGAGATTAAATTAACTGATGGGGAGCAGAGGCTGACCCATTACTGGTGTAGCACCTCAGCTCTGTGATTTGACCTGGGATTCTTTCTACTAACCTGCATTCTGTTTGACTATTAAAAATAACCCTTTCGGGGCGCCTGAGTGGCTCAGTCAGTTGAGCGTCCGACTTCAGCTCAGGTCATGATCTCGCGGTTCATGAATTCGAGCCCAGCTCAGAGCCTGTAGCTTGCTTCATATTCTGTGTCCTCCTCTCTCTCCGCCCCACCCCTGCTTGTGCTCTGTCTCTCTCTTTCAAAAATGAATAAAACATAAAAAAAAACAACAAAAACAAAAACAAAAAACCTTTCTTACATCTAGTGACAGAGAATTGTCTGAGTTAATTGTGTCTGTGGAGAAATGCCCTGAACCACATTTGTATGGGGAAGAGTCTAGAGCTGATTGCAGCTTTCTTTTTTAAAATTATTATTATTGGGGTAAAATATACATAACATATTATTTATAATTTTAAGTATTCATAAGTATACAAATACAGTAGCATTAAATACATTCTCAGTGTTGTATAACCATCACCACTGTGTATACTAACAACTTGTCCCCAACATAAACTCCATAGCAATCAAACATTAACTCCCCACCTCTTCTTAACCTCTGGAAACCTGTTTTCTGTGTCTCTGATTGTCTATTTAGGTACTTTGTATAAGTAGGATCATACAATATTTCCCCTCTTGTGTCTGGCTTATTTCACTAAGCATATTTTCAAGGTCCATTCATGCTATAGCATGTATTTTGGTGGATAAAATATACTCAACCATATATAACATACCACATTTTGAATACCCATTTATCTGTGGACAGACACTTGGGTTATTTCTACCTTTTTTTGGCATTTGTGAATAATGCTGCTATGAACATTAGTATACAAATATCTGAGTTCCTGCTTTCAGTTATTTTGGATATATACCTACGAGTTGAATTTCTGGGATATATAGTAGTTCTGTGTTCATCCTTTTGAGAAACCACCAAACTGTTTTCTGCAGGGGCTATACCACTGTACATTTCTACCAGGATGTAGATGTGAGGATGCAATTTCTCAGCATCCTTGCCAACACTTGAGACATATATGTATTTATGTGTACGTATATATATATATATATGTATATATATATGTATATTATATATGTATGTGTATATAAATAGTTCTAGTAGACGTGAGGTGGTATCTCATTGTGGCTTTGATTTACATTTCCCTAATGACTAATGATATTGAGTGCCTTTTCATGTGCTTATCAAAGCTATCTTTTGCCGCATGTATAATAAAGTATGCTTTGCATTTATATCTTATAGATTTATTACTTGATAAACTTTATACACACTCTTGATATCTTATTCAATCAATATCTGTCCTTTCCCTGGGATTGGACAGTTCTATCTGGTAAGTCTAGACTCTGTGTTTTTTTTTTTTTTTCTTTTAAAGATATCTTTCATATATTTAACTTTTTAATTGACTCTGATCTACTTTGTTTCCTTAAAGGAAGCCATTGTAACAGCTGTTGAAGCCAGTCGAAGACATGTGAAAGCATTTTAAAGTTTTTATAGTAATGATGGTTAGGGAGGAAAGTGTTGAACAAAGGTCATTTTTATTCAAATTTATAAACCACATTCAGGTTTATAAAATATTTCTTTGAAAGGGAGATGTTATAAAATTATTTTTCAAAGTTTTCAGTTTCTGAGATATAAAAAATACAAGGTGAAGGCTAGTCATATTGTAGTTGGAATATTTTACCAACATTATTTTTTATTTCATGTTGGAAAGTGTTGGTGAATTTATTAGAAGAAGAAAAGAATATGGGATAGTTTCATCTAGCATCTTTTTCCCTATTGATTTGAGTTTTACTGAAGAAAAAAATAATTAAAATACTCATTTTGTTTAAAAAATGGGCAGAAAATTACATAGATATCATTTTTTGGTTATGGAAAGAATCTTGGTAAATATATGAGACAGTCTTAGTGACTTTTTTTGATAATTCTTTTAGTTTTTTTTTTTTTTAAATTAATGTTTATTTTTGAGAGAGAGAGAGAGAGAGTGAGAGTGGGGAAGTGCAGAGAGAGAGGGAGACGCAGAACTCAAAGAAGGCTCCAGGCTCTGAGTTGTCAGCACAGAGCCCTACACGGGGCCCAAACTCACGGACCGCGAGATCATGACCTGAGCTGAAGTTGGCCACCCAACCGACTAAGCCACCCAGGCGCCCCTCTTTTAGGTGTTCTTTTTTTTAACTAAGTAGAAAATTTAACCTCAAAGGGAAAATTTTCATGACCTCAGTTGATAGTGAAAGGGTCTCTTGACTATTGAAGCACACCTGTCTCTCACAAAACATTTTCATTTTCTATAAGAAGAGCTTGATGGGATTTTAAATGTATGGCCTCAGTGTAGTAATACAATGAGAGACTAGCACATTAACATGAAGGCTTATTTGGTGAAGCTACCGCTTAAGGTGGTGCAGAACTCTTATAGAATGGGCTTAGGCACCGGAGCAAATTGGTTATGGAGATGGACTCTTGATTTGGACTTGAATAAAGAGTCCCTAACTTACTAATTTTTAGAAATTAGACAAGTTGCCTAATCGCTACATGACTAGTTTCTTCATCTTTAAAAATGGGCATAACAAAATACTGACACCAGAGAGAGATTTTGAAGATGAAATAAATGAATCCAAGTAGCAGAATGCCTGGGAAGTATTATGTGTTGAGAAAGTACTGGCTGTTAATTATACTACTCATAGTTTTTGGTAGCGGTGTAAAGAGAAGAAAAGAGACAAGTGTAACTGCTAGGTGCTTGCTACAGAGGGGGAACTGGATGGTGGGCAAAGGCCAACTTCACCTGCTTCATCATTTTACCATGGACCTGAACATATGAAACACTGAAAACCATAAATAAGGAAATACACCACGGAAAATGACTTTCCGGAGTGAGTCAGAAATGCTTTCTGATGATGAAGAACAGAGTCCGTGTGTTTTTATGTTTCAGTTCTTAGACTAAAACAATTGCATTAATTTATTTTATTCTCTTCAAGTCCTACTCTTGACTGTTGAATTACTAGCACAGAATTGGAGGCCTTTTGGGTTGTCTTTAACTTTTAAACAAATTTTATTGAAGTATAATTAACATACAATAAAATGCACGCCTCTTACATGTACATATGAGTATCAACAAATGTATACTGTGTAACCACTCCACAATCAAGATACAGAAGAATACTTCCATCACTCCCCCAAATGATCTGGTTTTCCTTTGTAGCCAATTCCCCCCACCATAGCCTCAGACAACACTTGATCTACTTTTTGGAATTATAGACTAGGGCTTGTTTTGTGTGTGTGTGTGGTTTTCTAGATTTTTATATATTTATTTTTTAACATTTATTTATTTTTGAGAGACAGAGAGAGCATGAGTTTTTCAGCACAGAGAGTGACATGGGGCTTAAACCCATGAACCATGAGATCATAACTTGAGCCGAAGTCAGAAGCTTAACTGGCTGAGCCACCCAGGTGCCCCTCTAGAATTTTATTTAAATGGAATCACATAGAATATACTCTTTTATATATAGTGGCTCATTCCATTCAGCATGGGGGTCCTATTAAAGTGAGATTTGTTCCTATAGAAATGGCACTGTACCTTACACAAACTCAACTTTTTAGTCAGGGCTTTGAAAACTACCAAATTATGTAGGAAAATTGAGGTAAGGGACAGAGATTACTATATGCCTATATGCCTACATGGTTCTGTGTAGCGTGGGCACTGCCTTGGTGACTCATTCCAGGTGACAAACATTTAAGATGCATGGCTGAGGGTGGCTCCTTCAGAGAGTATAATTAATGCCTCTCACTCCATTATGCTGTCACATCTCTGAGTGAATTCTTCACTTGGATTCAACTGAAAACATAGTAGGATGAGTTTTTGTGGGTTGCTTCTCTCTTTTTCTTTTCTTACAATATATCAGTTTTTATATTTTCCTTTAGTGCTAGGTATCAGCAAAGAAAATGTCTGATGGAGCATCTTTTGAAATTCACAATTATCATGTCGGGTTGTATCCAAAATAATGAGCACCCTATAGTATGCCTAATTTTTTGTTAGGCGCTTTCGGGTGTGAAAGACACTTAAGCTACAGGCTTTACTGTAGAAGAGCATGTATACACTGGAGTGGGATTTGTGAAAAAAGTTAGGGATTTAGCTAGAGCTTGAAGGTTGAGAATATTTTAATTGTGAGGAGTGAGAAGATATTCTCAGATGAGGGAGAAGGCTAGATGACTGGAATGATAGGGAGGAAATTGGCAAGACAGGTAATAGGTGATGTAAACTATATAATCTATTCTATCCATTGCACTGGAAGTCACTTGAGAACAGAGATGCTGCCTTCCTCCACTCTCTTTGCAACATTTAGCTTAGTGCTAGGTATGTTGTAGGTACTCAATATTGGTTGAAGAAATGAAGGCATGCATGAACCTTGGCAATCACTTGGGCCTGCTTGAGAGTAGCTCTATCTCTACTGTGCCTACACAGTTAAGAACCAAGACCAAGTTTAAGTAACGAGCAGAATTGCATATGACTCCTGAGAATATGAAGTCCATGTAGGAGGCAGCACTGCCCCCTCTAAGCTCTGAGGAATCCTGAACCTAAAATTCTATTTCAAAAATATGTCAGAGACCCACTTTTGCTCAACCTGAAACTTAATGTTTCTATTAATACATACTTTTCAATGGAAATAACTCTCTATGCCCTTTAGAGGAATCCATAGAAGAATCTATCTTTTTATGGAAAAGTTGAATTTATTTGCAAGCTCTTAAGACCTTTTATTTTCTAATACTTTAAGAGAAAATATCAGAATAAGATCAGTCATCAGAAACAGTAAGCTGTTACAGAGGTATGAGGGATAATAAGATAAAGAGAAGAATATCTATATCCATGTCCTTACCATGTGTCATCAAACTGGCTCTTTAAAATAATTTAATGTTTATCCTAGACAAAAATCTTGGATTCCTTGAAAGGGAGCAAGTCTTAATTTAGGAGTTAATTATACTTTGTACAAGGACTGTTATTTCCAATCCACACTGAATCTGAATTCCTTACTGAAGGACAAAAGTGCACTGATTAATTTATTTTGAAAAATTTGCAAGTTTCCTTCTAAAAGAAACTTCTGGCACTTCTATAATTTCATTACTGTTTTTAGTTTAATTGTATTTTAAATGCCATTTACAATGTGCATATTACTGATAAAATCTCTCCTCAGGAAACTATCTGGAGTTACTAAACACAAATAATCAAACAAGGTCTTAGCTAAACTTCTACCTTTACGTGGGACTGAGTTTTTTTTAGATTGTTTGAATTGGTGCCAAACTTTACAAAATAAGTGTGAGGAAACACGAATGGAAGATGTTCCATCCCAGCAGTCAAACCTGGGAATTTTCATATCAGAGATTATAGGTTTTCTTTTGCCATAAGGATGAGCAGAGAAAGAAATTTTCTTTTGTAAAATTGGTACTAAAATTTTATAACATTCCATAGAAAAGCGTAATTTCTTATGATATATGAGAGCTCTATTCATTTAAGTATAAAGATGAAATGTCCTGTCTTGTTCCAAAATTAGTCTGTAATTGGGTTAAATTTTCTCCAACAGTTCATCATTATTTGTTGGTTAATCATCATATTTCAAAATATTACTTTATAAAGTTGATGGAAAAATATCCTTGTCCTATCTGTGGGTGGTCAGTGAGCACATTATAAAACATCGCTCAATGCAATATTAGTATAGTTGTCCTAAGATACTGCATATGAAAATTTAACAAATTTGTATTATCTTCTTGGTATTTTTTTAAATGTTTATTTATTTTGAGAGTTGGGGGAGAGGACATGGGCAGGGGAGGGTCCGAGAGAGAGAGAGAGAGAGAGAGAGAGAGAGGGAGAGAGAATCCCAAGCAGCCTCTGGGCTGTCAGTGCAGAGCCCCATGCAGGGCTTGATTTCATGAACCATGAGATCATGACCTGAATTGATACCGATGAGTCATAGCTTAATCGATGGAGCCACCCAGGTATCCCTCTTTTTGGTATTTTAATAACCAGATTTAAAATGATGAGGACATACCTTCCTTTTCGTTGTTCTATAAAAAATTTAGATATACCAAGTGTTTTCCATAATCATGCCCCATACTTTTCTCCCTAAATATCTTTGCTTACACTTTTCCCTCTGCCTAGAATAGATTTTATCTTGTCAAAATCCAACTCATCTTTCACGATCCATTCATATTCTTTCATTCTTACTAACGAGTGATAACTGCATCTACTGAAACATCAGTTATTTGTGTTTTCTTTTGACATCTTTCATATTCTACTTTTCTTTTAAAATATTTGTGTTGAAAATTAACTATTTACCATACCATGAACTAGGCCATTGCTGACTTTACATTGTAATGGGAAAGGCAGATAATTTAACATACTACTAAAGTAAAGGGTGATATCTGCTGTCACAATTTCTATTCAGTATTAGGGTTTAGTTGGAGCAACTAGGGAAAAAAAGGAAATAAAAAGCATCCAGACTGGAAGTGAAGTGAAACTCTCTCTACTTGCAAATGACATGAGTTTCTTTATAGAAAACCCGAAGGAATAGATTCATTATAACTATTAGAACCAATAAATAAAATCAGCAAAGTTGTAAGATACAAGGCCAACATACAGAAATCAATTGCATTTCAAGAAACTGGCAATGAACGATCTGCAAATGAAATTAAGAAAGCAGTTTCTTTTACCATACAAATAAAAAGAATGAAGTATTTTGCAATAAATCTAACAAAAGAAAAACACACCTAACAACTGAAAATTACAAACCATTATTGAAATAAAGAAAACCTAAATATATGCCAAAATATTTCATGTTCATGGATTAGAAGATTTACTCTTAATAGGATGATAATTTCCAAATTGATCCACAGATTCAAACACAATTCATATCAAAACCTGTAATTTCTGTAAAGCCTTTTTGCAGAAATTGACAAGCTGATTCAGAAACCCATATGGAAGTTCGAAGTTCCCAGAATAGCCAAAACAATCTTGAAAAAGGAGAACAAAATTGGATGATTCAAACTTCTTGATATGAGAACTCACTATAGAGCTATAATAATCAATACAATGTGGTACAGTGGAATAGAATCTGGGAATAAACCCATGTATTTTTGGTAAATTTTTTTTTTACTTTTTTTTTTTGTAAATTGATTTTTGACAAAGGTGCTAAGACAATTTTTTTGGGGAAAAGAGTAGTCTTTTGAACAAATGGTTCTGGAACAATTGGATATCTACATGTGAAAGAATGATGCTGAGAGGCTCCTGGCTGGCTCAGTTAGAAGAGCAAGTGACTCTCGATCTTTGGGTCATGAATTCAAGTCCTATATGCCCAATTTAAATAAGTAAACTTAGAAAAAGAATGATGTTGAACCATAGTCTTATACTGTATACAAAAATTAATGCCAAATGAATTATAGACTTAAATATAAGAGCTAAAATTATAAAACTCTTAGCAGAAAACGTAGGCCTAAATCTTTGAGATCTTGGGTTAGGTAATGATTTCTTACAAATGATGCCAAAAGCCCAAGTGACAAAAGCAAATATAAATTGTGGTAGGGAGAATAAATTCTCCACAAAGATGTCAGTATTCTAATCCTCAATACCTTTGCAGATGTGATTAGATTAAGGACCTCAACATAGAGAGATTATTTTGGATTATCTGGGTGGACCCAGTGTAAACACAAGGGTCCTAATAAAGGAAAAAAATATGAAGGAGAGTCAGAGTCAGAGGAGGAAATGTGAAGACAGAAGCAGAATTTGAGTGATGTGGGACCACGAGCCAATAAATGTAATAGTCTCTAGAAGTTGAAAGAGGCAAAGAAACAGATTCTCCTGGAGCCTTCAGAAGTAATGTAGCTCTGCCATACCCAGTGCAACCCATTTGGGACTTTTGGTGTCTACAGTTGTAATACAATAATTTTGTGTTGGTTTGAGCCATTAAGTTTATGGTAATTTGTTATAGCAGCAGTAGAAACCTAATACTTAGATAAATTGGACTTCATTAAAATTAAAATTTTTGTGCTACAAAGGACAACATCTGGTAAGTCAAAGACAGATTCCAAACTGAGAGCAAGTATTTGCAAATTGTATATCTGATGAGTTGTATCCAAAAAATTCGAAGGAGATTTTAACAAAAAAGACAAATAACCCAATTACAAAATGAGCAAAGGATTTGAATACACATTTCTTTGAGGAAGATATAAAAATGGTCAATAAGCACATAAAAAAATTCTCAGCATCATTAGTCATTAAGGAAATGCAAAGGAAAACCACAATGAGATGCCACTTCATAACCACTATGATGGCTACAATAAAAAAGATGGACAGTAACAAGTGTTGGTAAAGATGTAAGAAATTAGAACCCTCATACATTGTTGGCGGAAATGTAAAATGAGTCAGCCATTTTGGAAAATGGTTGTTTGATCTTCAAAATATTAAACATAGAATTACCTGTGATGCACCAGTTCTGTTCTTTTTTATATATCCAAGAAAATTTAAAACATATTTATACACAAAAACTTGTACATGCGTAGTCACAACAGCTTTATTTTATAATACTCTGAAAGTAGAAGCAACCCACAATATCTGTCATCTTGTCAGACACCTGGGGGCTCAGTCTATAAAGTGCCCAACTCTTGGTTTTCACTCGAGTCATGATCTCACAGTCATGAGTGTTGGGCTCTGTGCTGACAGTGGAGCCTGCTTGGGATTCTCTCTCTCCCTCTCTCTCTGCTGCTCCCCCTGCTTTTTCTCTCTCCCTCTCAAAATGAATGAACATTTAAAAAGTATCTATCAACTTGTGAATGCATAAATAAGATGTGGAATATCCTTACAATGGAATATTATTCAGTAATAAAATGTAGTAATGACATAAGCTGCAACATGGATGAACCTTGCAAGCAAGCTAAGTGAAAGAAACATGCTAAGCATAAAAGGCTACATATTTCATGATTCCATTTATAAGAGATGTCCAGAATAGACAAATTCATAGAAAGTAGACTAGTGGTGCCAGAGGTGGTGATTATGTGGCAGAAATAGAGAGTGGCTATTTTTGAGCATGGGATTCCCCTCAGAAATGATGAAGATATTCTAGAATTAGTGGTTATGGATGCCAAACTCTGTGAATATAGGGAAAACTACTGAATTGTATGCAATAATCGGTGAAATTTATAGTGTGTGAATTATATCTCAATAAAACTGTTATTAAAAATAGCATGAAATGGGGTGCTTGGGTGGCTCAGTTGGTTGGGCGTCCGACTTTGGCCCAGGTCATGATCTCGCAGTCCGTGAGTTTGAGCCCCGCGTCGGGCTCTCTGCTGACAGCTCAGAGCCTGGAGCCTGTTTCAGATTCTGTGTTTCCCTCTCTCTCTGACCCTCCCCTGTTCATGCACTGTCCCTCTCTGTCCCCAAAATAAATAAATGTTAAACAAATAAAGAAAATAGCATGAAATAATATGAAAAATAAAATAAATTTAAGGGCAATAAGTGCTCTGAGAGAAAAAGTGTGAAGTGCTTTTTTTTTCAAAGAACCTCAGAGTGCCACCCCAACATGACTTGGAGTATTATGCTAGGCTTCTTTATTAGAGAGAAATCTAAGTTGGAACATAAAGTAATTTGTTTACTCATATTCTCCTGAAATCTGTGAACTCCCTCATGATAAGGACTATATTTCTGTGAGATTTAGTATCAGATAAGGTAGCAGTTGAAGGGAATAGGAATGACACATGGTCAAGCCAACAGAACTAGCTAAATGTCATTTCTGCTGTAGGAGTAGATTCAGCTATATGGCTAGAATTGAGGAATCCAAGAATTGTAGCTTTCTATAACTGAGCTCTAGGAGAAAGAAAATGTAGTGTAGACAATGGCTATCAAGAAAGTTTGAACATGACTGGTGATCAGGGACAGGATGTTCATTAAGAAAGGGTTATTGGACAGAGCAGAGGAGGTCTCCCTTCTAAAAGTTCATGGCAGGCCACTTACGGAAGACTCTGCAATTTTAGCTCAGGTCCCCTTGGCACTCACTATTCTCATATTGATACTGTTCATAAACTTCTATGACTTTTTGTTTGAAGAGTGTTCTTTCAGCCCTCATGGAAAAACAGGAAATGCTTGAGGATGAACATGCCCTGGAGCTGGCCTCAGCCACTAACGAATGGACATTGCATGATAAATATGCCAAATCCCTCATTCCTTGTGAGGGACAACTCTGAGAAGTCCCAGACCATCTTCTAGAGATGGCCAGCTTAGCTCTGTCCCGGATGCCTACAGAAATAACCTATTTTTTTTTCCTAATGCATACCATATTGGTTTGCTGTTTCTTGCCTTGCCTTTTTTTCTATTTCTTAACTGATTCTTCCTAGGATTATCTTACAAAAATCTCAGTTATACTCAAATCCTTACATTTGTGTCAGCATCTGGAAAAAAAAATCATTTCAGATACCACTGAAGCTAGGGACTGAGAGTTAGGACACTGGGGAGCAGTAAGAGCGATAAACTAACTCCCACTGACTAATCTAAGTGGCTAGAGTAGAGAATGAAAGCATTGTGTTCTTAGGGTTGTGGCAAGAGTAGTACTAAGGACAGTCTGATGCCATTGGTTAATGCTGGACACCACTTTTTTAGGGAGTAGTCAATTGAAAGAAAAAAATTAAAACAAGCTTAATTTAGCTAAGATCAAGTAGAAAATGGAAATATTATTAAGAAGGATAATATAACAGCTATGGTTTACATCTATCCAGTTTTTCCCCTTCCCTGTTCTAGTAACAGGCCTCTACTCTCTAGTAACAGACCCCATTCTAGTAGCAGACCATTCAGTAACTCAAGAGTGGTTGAGTTACTGGTTGGACCAGTTCTAGTAGCTTTCCCTTCTGTCTATAGCAGTTGGTTCCAGACTTCCTGTCTCAGTCCATTTTCTGTAACAATATACCATAAATTGGGATGGCTTATAAAAAAAAACGAGGTTTCTTTCTCACAGTTCTGGAGGCTGGGAAGTCCGAGACAAAAGTGCTGACAGATTTGGTGTATGATGAAGGTACATCCTGGTTCATCGATGGCTATCTTTTCATTGCGTCCTTACATGGCAGAAAAGGCAAAGGAGCTTTCTGGGTTTTCTTTTATAAATGATGCTAATCTCATTTATGAAGGACCTGCTTTCATGTCATAATCACCTTTCAAAGACCCTACCCCCAAACACCATCATTTGGGGGATTTGGTTTTAATATATGGATTTTGGGGGTACATAGTCTATAGCACTGACCAATGAAAAACCTCACAGAGATTATATAAACTGAGGCTAAGGAAGTGAGTGTTTCTTGCCCCTTTTTTTTCTAAGTGGTTTGTCAAAGTTGAAGGATGTAATGTTGGAGCTCTGGGACTGGTGAAAGCCATATACAATGGAAAAAAAAAAATGGAACAATGTACAAAGGGATATAATGAAGACAGAGATATGGAGAGGGCTAAAAAGAAGGAAATTGATTCTGAAAGTGAAAGGGAATTAATGAATTATGCAACCTATCAGACACTCTATACTTCCCAGTTTCCATGACTGGGAATTAAATTAAATTAATCACTTCTTTTTGGCTTTAGTTGACTTGCATTGGGTCTATGAATTGCAGCTGAAAGCCCTAACTATCAAATAGCTATCTTTCCCAAGTCTGAAGCATTACTGCATACCAGACTCTGTTCTAAGCATTGTGTATATAGTCTCATTTAATCCTTATACCAGATTTGTGAGATATGTGTCCTTATGTTCTTCATTCTATTGATAAGAAGACGGAGGTTAAGAGATAAGTGGTTTGCTCAAGTTTAGATAGTTGTTAGTGGTGGAAGCAGGATCTTAAACATAAAGTACAATTCTTTCATAACCTTGCATTGTTCTGGGAGCTAAGTGGTGCTAATGCCTCAGAGAGGGTGTTGGCAAACTTACATCTGGAGAGTTGGAGAAAAGGCAGGCATCACAGTTCAAACATATTTTTGTTTCCTATAGTTCCTTTATGCTGTCTTTCTTCAACATATTGTCACTGAATGCCAAAGAACTCATGTAGAAAAAAGATCCTAACTTCAACAGATCATATTCAATCAGGAAGAGATACCTTTGTACACATATACATTTCTAAAAGTATGCTAGAGCCTGGGCATTGTGATTGTAGTTCATATTAATAGTTACAAAGGGCATTCAGGAGGAAGTACGATTTTACTCAAGTAGGGGAATAGGATTCAGAAAAAGCTTTAGAGAATGAAGTCTTGATGTGAATAAATGTGTGCTATTCAGGGTGAAGAGGAAGACATTCCAAGGAGAGAGAGTAAATGACAAAGGCATGAAGCCATAAAACAGAATTCACATTATGGGAACGGTAGGAAGTCAGCTTGGCTGAGTTGTGGGGTATTGAGAGGATGCAGACAATGATTAATTCATGGAAGAACTTGTGTGTGATTTTAAGAAGTTTGAACTCTATCCAGTAGAAAAGAAGGAACCATTAAAAATGTGTATTCACACAGATAGACTTAAAAATGGAAGGTGATATTGACTTAAACAAGATGGAAGATGAGGAAGCCATTTATAGAAGATTGTGATAATCCACACATGAGGCTCTAACTTTCTGAATCAAGGTTGTAGGAGAGAATAGAGAGGAGCGGATGGATGGTAAGAGAGATGTAGAGGAATTTAAATGTGTGTTTTTATTTCTGAAATGTGGAATTTAGTTATCTGTACTGCAATAGAACAGCGCTTTCCTCTATATAATACTTGTAAGTAAAGCTGTATCTCTAATTCGTGGTTCTGATCCTAAGATTATATCTGCATAGCAAAGTATTACCAGTAAGCAAGTACTGATTGAACAACTATCATGTGCCAGGTTAAAGCTTAATCTGTAACAATTAGATGGTTTTCACAGGTGTGATTATGTTTTATATTGTGTAATATTACATTAAAAAAAATAAAAACAGTGATTGCCAGAAGAGACCACGTTTGTTTCACATTTGTGTCCCCAGAGCTTACCACCATTTCAGGAGAATAGAAGGTGCGTGACAGATGCTTATTCAGTGAATGAGAGATGAACAAATTTCATGGAATTGCTGGATTTAAAAAAAATGGAAAGTTTCATACAAAATGGATGATTTTGTTATTTAAATAAACACCTGTATGTTTCTCAAATATTCAACCTCTTGTCAACAGGAAGATAACTGGCTAAGGTGGTTATTTTTTATTCAGACACTTTGAAACACTTTGAATACAGACCACAGGATAATCAAAAATAAGTAACTTAATTGCCCAGTGCCTCAGTTTGTTCACTAGAATAGTTTGGATAGGATTGTTTCCCCTTTACATTACTAAAATGTGTTGAGGATTATTTGGGTTTAAAGTAATTAAAAATAAGTCTAAATGGATGACTAAGCCCTTCAGAGAAATTGCTGTTTACACACAAGGTAATCATTTCAATTTAATAATGTCAGCTAATAAAGAATTTGTCTTAGAAAGTAATCACATTTTATCTGGGGATCATAGTTTGGCTTGAAGACAGATGCAGTTTTTTATTATTTTAATCCAAGATCTAAATTATAGGGATTGAAATAAGAAATAGGTCATGATTAATAAGTAGATATATTTAAAATCTACCATTTTCTCTGTCCTCCTGAGAATTAAGGGCAGATGATTTTGTTCTTGGGACCTAAAATTTTCATAGTTTTTCAAGGTAGAGAGGATTCAACTTATGTTTTTGAAATACAGATATGAAATTTTTATTATTCAAGATTAGAATTTAATAAATTAGAAATCAACTACATAGTTTTAAAAAGAATTGTCAAGATGAATCAAAGGCTCTCGTTCACGTTTAAGCCAGTAGGTGTAAAGCTTTTTCTGTTCCCACTGGATAGCTGCTGCTTGTCATTCAGAGTGCAGTGTAAATCTTACCTCCTGAGAGAGATGTTTTCCTTGGCCATCTAATCTAATCTAGCCGCTCTCTCTCACAGCATTCTGTCTTAAGTCTGTACATCACACTACATTTATTCATTTATTTACTTGTGCATTGTCTGTTTCCCCTCAAGCTCTGTGAGACTGGAGACCTTGTCTGTCTTGCTTTAGCTTTCTCTCTCCATTGCCCTACACATGCATTGTGGATACTCAGTAAAGGCTTATTGAGTTAATGAGATATGAATAAAAATCACAATTTGGATATATTGTCTTTAGAATAAATCTCCTAAGCATTCACGAGATGGTGTTATTTACCCATCAAAGATAGTGCTGTGGCAAGCACAATAAGATACACAAATAAGGTCCTTCAGGTGCCATGGTTAGAAGTTTATGAGAGACTGAGTTGAATATGACCAAAAATTGAAGTGGAGACTAATTCTGATTTAGGAGAGTATTTTGAATAATGCTACGATATCAAAGGGTACTGATAGACAGAATATAATTTATTAAGAATATAAAAAAACTTCAAAGAAAACTGGTTTATCCTTTGATTTCCTTAATTTGTTTGGGTAGAACAATGATCATGTAGTACAAGCCTATACATGCTTTAAAGTAAACAAAGGAAAAGGTGTTATATAGATTGCACTGAGGAATGTAAGTTCATTCAACATTGATACCTCAAATTTATATTAAAAATATAAATAATTATTATAATTGCTAAAAACAAATAAGAAACCAAGACAAAGAGTCATGCAAAATGGTTAAAAACTTGAAATCCATATAAAGAGAGGAAAGGAGGTTAGCATATTATTTAGAAACATTTCCATCAAAAGGATTAAAAATTTCAGCATGGAAGAATTCATATTTGGTCACATGTAAAAGTCATTTGTTCTCAACGTCACATTTTAAAAGCACAAATTTACTAAGACGCCCTTTTTGCTGTTGTGTTGTTTATGGAAAAAAAAATATATATATATTACTTCAAACAAAAGACATTTGTTCTCTCACTGTTCTGGAGACTAGAAGTCCAGTGTTTATGGAAAATCTTGAATGAAGTGTTGAGGTCCATTTTCACTGCATCGTCACAGAAGTCTGGCTATTGGAAGGATGCCCCAGCCCTTCCTTCCTCCTACCTCACTTCCCATTTCCTAGCCAGACCTTTATGCAGCCTGTGTCATGTTAATGTGTCAATAATTAAAACACAAGTAATGAAAAAAACAATAATACCATATCTGAGATTTGGTGAATGCTTACTGTATACTGAGAACTATACTATGGACTTTAAATCAATTATCTTACTTAATCTTCACAATAATAACAGTGTGGTTGCTACTGTTGTTATGCAGATTTTACAACTGAATAAGTAGGTTTGCAGAAGTTAGCTTACTGAAGGTCCATCTTATTTCAGAGCTTGCAGGCTTAACTGCTTTTTTGCCTACTGTAATGAATGTAGCTTTAGGCAGAATGAGGGGAATGAATACGGAGAATAATTCTTGAAATACAATGTGTATTTAAGTTTATATAATAATGGGCCCTAACTAACAATGTCAAAATTCCGGATATTTATGAGAGTAAACGCATTTATTTTCCCTTTAGGGTCAAGTCACCCTACGTGTTTTCATTTTGGAACCAGTAGCTGCTTGGTCATACTCTTCCCACGGAGGGGCAAAAGAGCAGAAACATTTTGTGCTGACTATAGTCTGTGCTCTGAACAGGTACACTGTCAACTCTGTTCAGATTCCAAGGATCAACACAAGTCGCGTGACCAATCCCAACATCAGTGAGCTAGGAAAGTGTACTTCCCTTTGAGTGAGAATTGTGAGTGGGACTATGTCCTGTATGTATTTAATATGGTGGAACCTTCTTTATTCTCCCTGTGTTTCCCAGCTCTGTGGATCTCATCAACCTTCTGACTCTATTTGGATGTGTTATCATAAAAACTTGATTATTTCACAGTCCTTAATTCCCATTTTTAGTAATCAAAATAGTCTCCTCAACCAGGGGCTGGGTTATTGGAAACTTAAAAACTGAGCAAAGTTAGCAGGCAGAAGTGGTGTGGAAATGCTGCCTCTACATCCTGTTCCTACCTCCAAATCTTGTTGAGAACTGCTTTTCTAAAAATATTTCTTTCCTCCAGTCAGGAAGTAGGCCCCAGTGAAGAAAGTAACAAGTTTGGAGAGAGAATTTTCTTTCCTGTATGTCCATGGAGATACATGGGTAGGGCTTTCATTAACTTGAAAGCTGAATTAAGGGACAAAGCCTTATAAAAAGCAAATTGCTGAGGAAATGTGAGGCATTATGATAACTTGCAAGTGCTTCCTGGTTTCAGATGATTAAAATCTTGCTTTACCCAGTGATTGAGCCATCATGACTTAAACTTTATTAGCAATCATTTTTGTTTTCTAAAACAGTATGAGTTAGAGAAGTCTGTTGATGTGTCCCTTTGATGTATGGCCTGTGGAGAGGGCCATTGTCACTAAGATGGCCAAGGGGCAACAGGCAGCATGTTATGTAGCAGAAACCTTGTTTCTCATAGTTGCAAACCATGGGGTAAGAAAACTAGTGCCTTGTTCTGACTTAAAACCTCAGGAAAATATAAATACATATTGTTTCAAAGAAAAACAAATGACTTCCAAGGGACATGCTGGTATTTGTGTGTGTGTGTGTGTGTGTGTGTGTGTGTGTGTGTGTGTGCTTTCAAATATGTAGAAAACCCATATATTCTACTCTTTTCAGAGATTACTGGCAGGTGAATATTTTTCTGTTTACATTCCTTTTCCACAATTTCATATTTGAAAAAAAATAATGCTTTTATTTATTTTTTAGAGACAGAGAGAGAGCACAATCAGGGGAGAGACAGAGAGAGAGGGGGACACAGAATTGAAAGCAGGCTCCAGGCTCTCAGTTGTCAGTCAGCACAGAGCCTGACATGGGGCTTGAACTCACAAACTGTGAGTCATGACCTGAGCTGGTCAAATGCTTAACCTACTAAGACACCCAAGCACCCCTCATATTGTTTTTTGATATGGTTTATAACAGTGTATTGAGTAGAATCCTATTTATATGATTACATTTTGTGAAAACTAACATGTAACACTTGAATTTTGGAGGGTAAAAGAAATAGAAAATAAGATAAATATAATTATAAGATAGAGTAAAGTAAAATAAAGTATAAATAGAGGAAAGTAAAATAAATATAAATAAAATAGAATAAAATAAATGTAAATACACTTAAAATAAAGATGTGTTCAAATAATTGCTTTACCATTTAATTTTGATGTGACTTTAACCGAGAAAAGCAATAATTTTGGACCCACTTCCTCATTTATAATATGAGAATTATAATTTCTCCCTCTTGGAACTACCTTATAAATTAAATACTAGCACAATACCTTATGTTTAGTAATAGATGTCCAGTAGATTTTGGTTAATTTCTGTTTCTTTAAGAAAACAAACCTGTTTTAAGTAGAATATGACATGTACACAGAACTGTCTAACCTCTGTATATCACCAATGTCCATTGGATCCAACTTTAGATTTTAGTGTCATTTGAGAGCAGTTCTAACTCTTTATAAGGATTGATATATTATGACTTTTATAGTTTCTTAGAGGTCTTCCAAAGGAAGTAAAGAACACTTACATTAAAAATAAATAGGATAAAACTCATCCTATCTTGTAATTATCTTACGAATCCATTGAGCCCTCTAAGAGATTTTAGTGATGTTATTTTTCCCATATCTTGAAACATTTTTCTATTTCATAATCCCAGAATTATTTTGTTATTCATCTTGTATTCTCAAAAATTCTAAATAATACTTAAAAAAAGGAAATAGAATTAAAATGAAAGATGTTTCACAATTATTGAATAAATCAGAAGATGAATGAAAAGAGACAGCACTATAGACTTTATGATGTTGCTGAAATTTTTTATGTAAGTGAAATCTCAGAGAATGAATCTTCAGATTATGATATTCTAGATGAATTTCCCCCAAATCAAAAATAAGTGGATGAATAATACATTTTTAAAGACAAAAGTAAATATGACATTCTCACCTCATTAGTCATTCAGCTGGAAGGACTTACTCATATAATACTTTACTACAAAAACCTGGTCTATCCCCCTATTTATTTTATTTTTTAGAGAGAGAGAGAGTGAACAAGTTGGGGAGAGGGGCAGAGGGGGACAGACAAAGAGAGAGAGAGAGAGAGAGAAAGAGAGAGAGATTGATTGAGAATCTTAAGTAGGCTGCAGGCTCATTGCAGAGCATGAGGCAGGGCTTGATCCCATGACCCTGAGATCATGACCTGAGCTGAAATCAAGAGTTGGATGCTCAACCAGCTGAGAAACTCACGTGTCCCTGATCCATCCCATTTTGATAAAAGTTTATCTTTTATAATATGTGTATCCCAGAATTCACTTAAGAAAAGAGGTTGATATGTTTAAGGTCTTATTATAAATTATAATGAAGTTTTTCACTATTTCCTTACACTTCTGTAAATTATTCATAAAACTTTAAAAATATATATTAAAAAATTGGATACAAATGGTGATAATTAATTTTCCTCATATGATGAGGATAAGATATTCATACTCTTTGACCTAATATTATACCCCCAGAAATCTGTCCTGAGAACATTTCAACACAAGCAAGAAGAAATTTACTGTAGCACAAAATGGAAACAAGCTAAATGTATAACATATAAAGTTCTTTAATAAATTATGGTGTACCAACAGGATAGTACATCATGTAGCCTCCAAAAATTATAATTATGAAAATTTAGAAAATGTTAGAAATTTAGAAAAATATTGACAATTTACAAAAATATTTATAATGCTAAATAAAAATAATAGCATGTTAATGGATGCATAATAATTACAGATGGACTAAAAAAAACATTGACCACTAAGCTTAATTCTGTCCTTAATCATGTCTTACTATGATTGCTTGGTTGGGGAGCTGAACTCAGATTTTGAAGTGGACCTTCATCATGCTAATGGGATCTTATGAAGTCATTTTGGTTAAATAGGTTATTTTTAGTCTCCATTTCTGTCTCCCATCTCATTTGACTTCCTTCTTCCCAGAGATATGCTCAATAGCATGAGTTACTTTCTAAACTTTCTTCTAGAATACTCTAGCTAGGCAGCAAAGTGGATGGACTTTCAAAGAAGGCCAACATATTCCAAATCTGAGAACCTAAAGAATTTCATTTGATGCTCAATTTTGTATTCTGGTCTATTTTTTCCTCTTTCTCATTAGGTGGTAAGCTTTTTGAAGGCAGAGCTGGTTTCCCAGTTTATATGAGATATGGTGAAAACCCACAAAAAGTATTGCTTATATTGACTGAATTTAAATGCTTTTGTGAGAATAAACCCGGTGCAATGAGAATAATACATCTTGAGACAAGGAGAAGTGTTTGAAGAAAACTGAGATTTCTTGAGTGTCTGAAATGTGTGAGTCATGAGGATGAAAGTTCTATGTCTATTCTTAGAGTAATTTTCACTAAAATTTGTAAAATACCTATTTTCATCTACATATTTTTTGGAATTTATTTATTTAATTTATTTTTAAATATAATTTATTGTAAAGTTAGCTAACATACAGTGTATATAGTGGGCTCTTGGTTTTGGGGTAGATTCCTGTGATTCATCGCTTACATACAACACTCAGTGCTCGTCCCAACAAGTGCCCTCCTCAATGCCCATCACCCATTTTTTTTAAGATTTTTAAAAAAATATTTATTTTTTTTTGAGAGGGAGACAGAGCACAAGTGGGGAGGGGGCAGAGAGAGACACACAAAATCTCAAGTAGGCTCCAGACTCTGAGCTGTCAGCACAGAGCCCAATGTGGGGCTTGAACTCGCAAACTGCGAGATCATGACCTGAGCTGAAGTCAGACGCTCAACCAACTGAGCCACCCAGGTGCCCCGCCATTACCCATTTTTAATAGAGGATAAAATTTAGGCTCAAAAATGTTATATGTTCAATATCACATGGCTGTTAAGTTTCTGAGCCAAAATTCTAATACTAATCTACATGTTGCATACATAGTATACATACAAGGCACTACTCCATACTGTGAAAAAGTAGAGAAACTGCAAAATATTGCTTACTGAATAGGCTGTTCTCTAATATTGAGGACACTTAACACAATTAAATGTGAAGTTGGCTGCCATATTTTATAATAATGGTAAAACCTAGAAAGTGTGCAATGAATTTGACTAGTCCAAGGTGGTGGAATTGGCCACTTTGTAAAAAGGAATTAAATTTGATTGGGTTTTTATTCCTAGTTTTGTGTTCTGTAAAATACTAGTCTGTTTGGCCTTACTAAACACACGCATATACGCGGGCACGCGGGCACACGGGCACATACACACAGACACACACACATGCCAGTGTGATATCTTTACAGTGAACCACCTTGTTATTACTTGAAGCTGTTAAGCTGGATATAGCAGCTCTGTGGACATATGTCATTCTGTGATAAAGTTCAATAAGTGGAAATGAAAATAGTCTATAAATAGGTTACTACGCCAAACGTTTTGGGGCCTTTTTTTCCTTCTATTTTTATTTGGAAAAGGTGTAGCAGGTCACGGGTTTGTGTTAGCATTTTTACAGTCTGCGCTCCAAAGAAACCAATCACAAGTTTACAAAAGCACTGACCTTGGGGCGCCTGGGTGGTGCAGTCGGTTGAGCATCCGACTTCAGCCAGGTCACGATCTCGCGGTCCGTGAGTTCGAGCCCCGTGTCGGGCTCTGGGCTGATGGCTTAGAGCCTGGAGCCTGTTTCCGATTCTGTGTCTCCCTCTCTCTCTGCCCCTCCTCCGTTCATGCTCTGTCTCTCTCTGTCCCAAAAATAAATAAACGTTGAAAAAAAAAATTAAAAAAACAAAAAACAAAAAACAAAAAAAAACAAAAGCACTGACCTTGCAGTGGAGTTGGGAAGTGCATTTGTGGAATTTCATTTTTAAAGAGAGGGAAAACTATAAATGTGATGATTTGAAACAAAGGAAGAGTGGGAAATATTTTCAAGTTAAATTAGTGTGCTCAGGTTTATTCCTGACCTTATTAAATCTTAATCTCCCTCTTCCTCTGGATTTAATAATGTTTCCCATCTCCATTTGCCATAGATAGAGCTTGTAGGTGGGGTAGAATCTCTGTGACTTGAGTACTCTTTTAAGACTACAAAGCTACAAGGAGGAAAGTTGAAACATAATGATGGAGAGACTAGAGTTAGCAAACACATTCTTTGGAATGGGCTGATATGAGGTTATCAGTTAAATGAGTATTTGGCCCACAATAAGCTATTAATGCTCTTGTTACCATTGTCAGTACTAATATTTTATTTTGTCCCCACAATATCCAACTAGCATATTTATGAAAGTCTGTGTCCTTATGTTTGCCCCTCACTGGCTCTTTTTGGTTTGTAGTCTTCCCATATTTCCAGGTTTACTTTGGGGTTTCACACACTGGAAATATGGCTCTTTGATTTTTATACTGATTCAAATGATTCTTGTACCATCAAGCATAAGTTAATTCTGTGAGAAGTATAAATAGAGAGATGAGGAGCCAAAGTTGCAAAGAAGAAGAATTCCTCTATTTTTAGTTGTTCTTAAGATAATAACAATTATGCACATTAAGGGTACATTATAACAGCAGTTTTTAAAATATTGATCTGTCCTCTAGAAAGATAGATTATTTTTAGGGTAAGCTTATTTTTGCATTTGTTTAGGTTTAGAGCCTACTGTTCATTGAAGCTTCAAGACTGGTTGAAAAAATAGGAATCTGTAATGAAATAGTAAAAGAGAAATTGAATTAAAAAAATCTGTTTCAAATATAAAGATGCCAAATTAGAAGTGCACAGATATTCTCTGTGATTGACAGATTTGATTCTTAGCTTCCAGAAAGCTGGAGTTGGGGTTTAGGAAAAAGCAAACATGGAATAATTACATAGTTTATGATTCTTCAGAGGAAACAGATTTTTTTAGCACTGAATTCCAAAATGTAAGATGTGGGCTTTTATGTACTTGGATAAGAATTTATATAATGGCCTCCTAAATTATATTTTTACATGATATTCAATATTAAATTTCATATATATTTTATATGCCACCCAAAAAACTATTAGGGGCACAATATTAAAATGTCTTTCAGGAAAGTTAATTCTGTGAGGGGCATAACTGATGTAAGTCAAATACAAATCCTTATAGGAGCTGACTTTGATCTCTGATAAAATGTAAAGTAGTGAGAAAAGGGTGACTTTCCTTCAACACACTTCTTGTCCTTGAAGGTTATTGGATGGCATATAACATCCAACGTTTTATTTTCAGATAATACCCTATGATGCTGGCATGACAGAAGTAATTTTTGCCTGGAAATACTTGTAAGTTTATATTAATAGTCACCACGTTCAGCCATTTGATCAGTGGTTCCAAGTGGCATAGTGCACGTTCTCTGTGTGTCTGTGTAGTGTTTAACAGAGACCAAATGGGGTGTCTGGGTGGCTCAGTCAGTTAAGTGGCTGACTTTGGCTCAGGTCATGATTTTGTGGTATGTGAGTTCAAGCCCTGCATTGGGTTCTGTGTGCAGATCCTGCTTGGGATTCTCTCTCTCACTCTCTCGTTTTCTCTGCCTCTCCTCCACTTGTGCTCCCCCCTCCTCTCTCTCTGTCTCTCAAAATAAATAAATAAACTAAAAAAAAATCTGTCTGAAAAGTTGAAAAAAAGACAAAATGATTTTAGGTATTTGCCAAAAATAATGCTTTTTGCTTTTGATGCAATTAATTTTGAGTTCTTGTTTCTTTGACTATTTTGATATTAGGACCAGATTGGTTTTTTGTTGTTGTTGTTGTTGTTGTTGTTGTTTTTTCTATTTTATATGAAAGCTATCCATTATGATCATTAAAACCACAGCAGTATTCGAAAGGGTATTACTTTTCACTGTGGCAATTTTTCCCTTTTTTTTTTCCAGCTACCTAATAAAATGTTTTCTCTTATCTTTTCATATACTATAGTGGTGTCCTCTGCAGAGTGAATACGTTGATTTCATTTTATAAAATGAACATGGTTCTCTTAATCTACTTATAAGAATAACTTGGAATGGAGAAGTCAGAAGCCACTCTTACTGAAATAAATAGTTAGGGGTGTTCTTTTTTTAACTTAAAAAATGTTTATTTTGAGAGAGAGAGAGAAAGAGAGAGAGTGAGTGTGAGCAGGGGAGGGGCAGAGAAAGTGGGAAAGAGAGAGAGAGCCCCAAGCAGGATCTGCGCTGTCTGCCCAGAACCTGACAATGGGCTCAACCTCAAGAAAGGTGAGATCATGACCTGAGCTGAAATCAAGAGTCAGATGCTTAACCAACTGAGCACCCAGGCCCCCCAGCTAGGGGTGTTCTAACAAGAGAAAACTGTTAGCCTTGTGTTCATATACTCACTCACCTCCAACCTACAGTGACCGGGCATGGCCTCAGTCCCCGCTGCGATACTAGAAAAGATAGAGTGGGTAGCCCAGTACCACGTAGCAGCTGGAATGGAGTGGTGAAAAGTGCACACTCTGGGGCCAGACTTGCTGGGTTCAGATTCAGTTCTGCTTAACAGCTGCAAGACTTTAGGCAGGTTATGTACTCTGCAGTGCCTCAGTTTCCTCTTCTGTAAGAGGAGCCATCAATAGCAACTACCTTAGACAATTGACATCCAGATTAAATATTTAGTACAGATTTGTAAGCTGTTTATAAACATTTGATCCATATAGTAAGCACTCAGTAATTGTTAGCAATTGTTTATGTTAGTAGGAGTACTAGAAATGAAGGCAAGGAATATTCCTTTTTTTAAGGGAAGAGTTTAGACATTACAATTGAGCTGTCATGGCTAGATTAACTAGAATTGGGTTACAATGCATGATTAAGGAAATCAAAGTACATTGTTTAATAAAAATGGTAAGTACAATTGTAATCAGGCCATCAAACTGAAATCATAAATACAAAGTTGGGCTATAGGGGTAGATGAAGTAGACTAAGAGGTTAGGGCAAAACAAATCAAAGTCCTGTTGCTGAGCCAAGGATAAGAACCGAGGGAAGCAGGCACTTCCCATTCTGGTTTATGCATGAGATTTGGGCATGGGGATCTTATCTTAGCAAGGAACCTGGGAATAGGAAGGAGTAGGAAAGTGTCACAACTTAGGCTCATGATATCGGTAAGGTGACAGATGCTGGACTTTATAGAATCCTGAGTTCCCTAATATCTGCTTGTGTTTGATCTGCTTTCTTCATTGGTCTGATTTGCTAAAAAGCTACAGTGCACAGAACCCATCTTCTTCCTCCATAAGAACTTACAGAGCATCTTTGCTTGTACCTGTATACACATCATCTGAATTTTATCAGCAGAACAGACAGAAAAGAGAACAGTGAAAAAAGGCACACCATGTCAGTTTGGCTTCAAAAGCACTTTTGGTGCAGTCCCTGGAATTCCGAATATTTTCTTCCTATCAATGTTAAAGGTTTACCTTCTATAAGGTGGTAAAGTGTCACCTTTCTGGGAGTTTTAAAGATAGCAACATCCTACAATGAAATCACTTCTGAATTTTTAAAACAATGTTAACAAATTCACACGTCGTAAGCACTCCTTCCATGCTATTTCCTCCAATCAGCTCTTCACATGCTTTTAGCTGAGTTCCTACCGCTTATTAAGATCAGCTGTGTTTAGGCAGCCAGAGCACAAGCTGGCCAGTAAATACATGCTATATAGATATTTAATACAACTTAGTGCTTTATCAGTCTTTACAACCTCTAATTAGTTAAACCACAGAGCACCCGAGCACATTAGGTAATTATTACTTTACCCCCATTTCACAGATAAGGAATCTGAGCATGAGAAAGATTTGGTTCCTACTACTTTAATGGTAAAATGAAGATGCATGTTAAGCCGAACTTTGGGCTTGTGAAAAAATGTGGTGTCTGGTGAGATGAAGTCCTTAGGGCTCTGGCAATGAGAAGTATAACATACTTCCTGCATTATGCAAGGATTATAATGTGATTAATAACATGCTACTTTTCCAGGGCTAGAAGTAGTCTGTGTCCATTTTGCTGAATTCTCTACCCAACAGTTCATGCTTAACTGCTTGGAAAACACTCCCCAAAAGAATAATGCTCCTTTCTTTAGTGTTGTTATCTTAATTAAGTCTCGTAGTATTTCATATTTTCATTGATAATTTGATGGAATTGATGCCTATTAATGTTTCCAGAGGTATAAATAGGCAGAGAATCATAATCCTTGGTGGATAGATTCAGTTACAGAATTATGTGTTAAATGAGAGAAATAATCGGTGGTAGAGGGATTGGTCATTGGTCATTGTTTCAAGGGACCTGTTCAAGGAAACATAAGATTATTGTAAATGAATTAAATTTGTGATTCTTAGCACGACTTCTGCCTTTAATTATAACGTTGCACTGGAGACAATATGAAAATAATCATAAGATAAAGAGCATTTGTATCAAAATGCTAATCAACTTTGAGTGAATTTGTTTCTTATGTGAAATTTAAATGAGCCTGTGGGTCTGGTTGATTTACACTGTTGAGTGGTACTGGTGAGGCCAGAATGTCCCGTTCCATTTTTAAATGAGCTGGTTAATTTTCACTGAGGAAAAAAAGAAAACTTTTCTCTGCATTCTGTATCTCCAACTCCAGCTAGTCATCTTCCTAGGAGGTAGTCTGGCTGTCCTGAGCATGGAGGTGGTGAGATCTCCCCACCAAGGGACTTAAAGAGATGATATTCTGCCTGTTCGAGGTTTTGGTGGAATCCTACCCGAAGGATGTGTTATTAGTCCGTTGTAATCTACCTGAGCAAAAAGCTGTTCATCAGGTGAACAATTTAGTGAATGAGTTTAATGTTTTAATCAAGTCAGAATTAAAAAAAAAATGTCCAGCTAAATGATATTTAAGTGATGATTATAATTAATAACATGGCCACACATGTTCCTAATTCACGCAAGATATTATATGGCTAGAAATTATGAGGATTTCAATGTATAAAATATGACTTGATTTATATAAAGTTTGTATGGGGATGTTACAATTATATAAGTGATTTTTGTAAAGTAATGAGTGGCATATGGAGGTCAGAATAATTGCTTATGGTCACTGTCCATACACATACCCTGTATTTTGTAGAGAAGGAAATTAGCAAAGCAGTGAATCATAACTATCATATGCAGTGCAAGAATTTGGAGGAGCAAGGGATGGGATTGGCTGGCCTAGGAAACCTCTTTCTAAAGTAGAACAAAAGTGAAAGATGTGCTATGCAGAGGGAATAATGAGAGTAAAGGATGGGGCCAAAACTCGGATTCTGTGTTAGTGCTCCATTACTTTTAGATTTGACACCTGAGTAAAGTGTGTGTTTGTGCATAAGAAAGTACTATGCTCGTGTGCATGTGTTGATGTGTGCTATACGTTTTTAAGAGAACGTGTGTTTTCATTTGAAAGTTTGAAACAGAAATGTGGAAAATACATTTTGTCCCACAAAGTGTGATATATCATTTAATCTTCTAACAAAACTCCATGAAAATGATGGTATGATCCTTGTTTTACATGTGAGTTTGCCGAGCTGAGTGTTAAGGAACTTGCCTAAAGTGAGCATACATGTCTAACTCCAAAATCTGTGTTTACTTGAATTTCATTTTAGAGCTTATGTTTGGTAAAGTTTACATTTGGAGATAATATATTCAGAAGACTAAGTAGGTGCCAGTATTCAGTGTTTCCTTAACATAGAAAAGCATTCCTTTTTTTAATTTTAATTTTTGCGTTAATTTTTCCATTCTAGGATATATTTGAGAAAGAAGACCAAAAATGTAAGGTCATTATTTTAAAGCAACTTAATTGGGTACCTCCTAATAATGTATGTAAATAAAACACTATTTTCATTAAATTTGGTTAGCATACAAAATTAAACTTTTAATTCCATTTTAGACATTTTTCTATCTTTATCAACAATGTGATTTGTTTAGCCTAAAATTTTTATTCAATACTTAATTAGAAGTTCTTGCTTTGTGAATATAACCATGAATCTTTAAAGCACCTTTAGTTTCCTATGCTTAAAATGAATCGTTTCGAAATTAAGACATTAGAAAGTCTTACTTTTAAGACTTCTAAAAAGTCTGTACTTTTCCTTCTGTGGGATATGAGACCACAAAAGAGAGATAAGTATCTGAAATATACTTGTTTGAATTCTTAACTGGATGATGATTGAAGTATATTGAATTATTTATGATGCTGTTCACTGTAAATAATGGAAATTCTGGCAAAAATGGCCTAAGAAATAAGGGCATTTCTTATCTCCAGAATTTGTCAGTGCTCAAGAATTGATTGTTGACTGAACCATATCACTGGGCCTTTCGGCCTCTTTGCTCTCCCATCTTTGGTATATTAGCTTTTTCCTCAGGCTGTTTCCCATCCTGGTTGCAAGTGGACTGAGAGTGTGAACTAGGACCATGTTTATTTTTTGTTAATTTGGTTTTTTGTTCAGTGAGAGATAGAGAACGTATTCCCCAACGAAGAAGTGTCAATTCTCTGTGACTGGGACAGATTAAAAGGCAATTGCCATGTTCATGCCATACATTGGATAGCTCAGAGTAATCAAGATTCATTTCCTGGAGGCAGTGATTGGGAAGGATACCTGAAAAAAATTGTAGGTTGAAAAGAGGAAAACAACTGTTAGATTTTGGTCCTAAACACTACATATATGCATTAAAAAAAATCTAGTATCAATGTTACTTTGGTTTTTTTTTTTTTATAGGATATTTGATTACGAGAGAGAGTTATTTTGAAAGGCAAATACAGGCATTAACAACACAAGGAACACAAGGTTAGGTTTTATTTTTTATTTTAGTTATCAGCCAAGTTTACATCAAGAATGACAGTAGTTTTATGTTTTAATTAAATGTGAAAGAAGAAACTTATGTACCAAAAGGAAGTAATAATCTCCAAATAGTGGCTGAGTTTGTGATCATCAGCATTAATTTAAAAAGTATACGTTTTAGGGGTGCCTGGGCTGCTCAGTCGGTTAAGCATCCGACTTCAGCTCAGGTTATGATCTCACGGTTTGAAGGTTCGAGCCGCAGGTCAGGCTCTGTGCTGACAGCTCGGAGGCTGGAGCCTGCTTTGGATTCTGTGTCTCCCTCTCTCTCTGCCCCTCCCTGGCTCACACTCTGTCTCTCTCTCAAAAAATAAATAAACATTAAAATAATAAAAAAAAAACTATACATTTTATAACCAACAAAGTGCCATCTAAAATTGATCATATAAAACTTACGCATTTAAAAAAATTATTTTGACTCCAGCAACAATTTTTAATATGTGAAGCTTTTCTTATTACATACTGTATCCATTGACAGGAAGACAATATTACCAGTCTACAATGATTTTTTAGCAGCAATTATCTATACGTTCTTCATCTTTATTCTCACCTGAGAAAATATGTTGAATAGTTTGGGGGGCAAGGAATAAATGACCATGTAAATAGATTTTCAGTGGCCTGAATCATCTATGTACCTTTTCCAAAGACATATTTTAGTTTTTCTTTAACATGAAGAGAATGTCCTTTTTTTCCTTAAAGAATATAAAAAAAAATTTTTTTTAGTGTTTATTTTTGAGAGAGAGAAAGTGTGAGTGAAGGAGGGTCAAAGACAGAGGCAGACACAGAACTTGAAGCGGGCTCCAGGCTCCATGTTATCAGCATGGAGCCTGACACAGGCTCAAACTCAGGATCTGTGAGATCATGATCTGAGCCAAAGTCAGATGCTTAACTAACTGAGCCACCCAGGGATCCCAAGAATTTTTTTTTTTGCTAATATTGATTATTAATCTATATCTCATGCTGTCATATTCATTATTTAGACGTAGTTATCACAAAAAAGAATTCACATATAATTGCATTTATTAAATTGGAATGATCCATTCAGTTTTATGTTTTGTTTTAAAATACAAAATATGAGGGATGGTGAATACTTTAAGTGGATAGGAATCAAGGAAGCTGAACAGCCTTAACACTTTGACTTGTACAGGAGTAAAATTTCCCAGAACAGCAGTTGGTTGATGACTTTAGTCTATATAGACAGCATGAGGTCCATAAAATCCACATGTGATTTTAAAACTTTTAACTTTAATGACCTTCCTTGTGTCATAACTCAGGAAGGCTGGAACATAATCCATAGTGTTAGGGCCGCAGCAGGACTGACTAGTGAAGAAAAGCAAGGGAACAGGGGTCCTGTGGAAACATGGGAGTGAGCCCAGGAAAACTGTAGGGCTGACTCTGTATAGGAAGAGCTAGTATGGGAGAAGCCAGGAAGGTCCATAGTGTCAGGTCTTTGGTGCATGCCAGTAAGCAGAGGGTCAGGAGGTATTAGGAAATCTGATAAATTATAGCAGAATTGCAGGCAGTCATGGGAGTATAACAAATAAAATATACTTCACCAACAAAAGGGACATGATTTTATTTGTTTATATGTATATATCAATAAACATTGGCTATATTATATTTACATAATTAAATATGTTATATATTACATATAATATTTATAATCTGAATACATACGTATATATAGACACTCATATACATACACACATGCACACACACACACATACACACACACAACTAAAACAAAAGCAAAGATACAGTGTCAAGTTGAGGGGGCTATTTACTCTAGGATCAGGCCTCCTGGCCTGGCTAGAAACAGGGGTGTTAGGGAAGATGAAATCAGAGGCCTAGGCATTCTCTGGGTCAAGCAAATGATGGTAGCAGCTACCTCAAGCGTGTGTGTGGCACTCAACTCTCCCACCAATGCTAATGCTGTGAACACTGCATAAAGCAAGACTCTTAATTTCACCTTGTCCTCGAGTGTTGACCATAAAGGCACTTCCCGTAGTGGTTGGGATGGGCTCAGAAAGTGGTTGAAATTTCCTTTCTTGATGAGGAGTACTGCTGCTTGGGCAGGCAAACATGGAGTGGTTGCTTGAGTTTATATTTCACCATTTGGTGCCTCTGTGTTAACATATGATAAGCATTTGTCCCTCTGCTGAGTGGACCTCATTGTAGCTAGTCATAGGTGAAACTTACCATCTCATTCTACTGCAGACACTGGTTTGGGACAGGTTCTAACATTAGAATACATTGCAAATACTTTTATATGATGGATGTCTGAATTATCTTTTTAAATATTTTATAATAGTACTTTAGTTCAACCTTTTATCTATTATCTTATTCCTTAACGTTTAAAAATGCTTAATTATTTGTGACATCTGCATAAAAACGTGAACAATTTCATATAAAACTTTTTTTGCAATACCATATATATCTACACATACATGTACATATATATATATATATATATATATATAATTTTTAAGAAAATGAAGTAAAATTTACAGATTATAGCTGCCTAGTTTACTCCCTTAAAATGATAATATCTCCAAGCAGGAATTCTCTAATCAGGTTCTGTGAAAAGTTCTATTATTAAAAATAATCATTTATCAGCATAAATTCATCCCTAGGTTTTATTATAACTGTCATTATGTAATGTATATTCCCAGTCTGCCCTAAGGGAATGAGTAAATTTATACACACTTAAAAAAATGCCAGCATATTTTTGTAGGAAACATTTATTGTAACAGAGGCAGAAAACTCATCAAAATGGACAAAGCTGTGCATATATATGTTGTCTCTGAAGTTAGAGGCTAATTATAAAATTCACTGCTTAAGGGTGTACTTTCCTTTGTCGGTTCACATCATTTATTCCTGAAATACAGGGATGTTTACTCATTATTTTTGGAATCTTGACAGTTTTTCTTCATTTTGTTTAGGTACAAATAATGCACTCCCTCAGAAAACTGCATGGTGAGTCAGTCATTTTCAGTAAACATTACTTTTCTATTGAAAATATAACTTCCTCCAGATGCTGGGTTAAAATCAAAACTGGCATCATACCAGTGTAGACCTAAAATTTGAGGATATCAGAGCAGACTTATTTTTTCCTACCCCTGCCCACCCCTACTTCAGATCATTTTAAACCAGGATTGGAAGTTATTTGAAGATGATGTTATTTTTGAAAGCATTATACTTTTATCCTCAGGCATAGATGAGAATAGTCAGAGTCTTCACCCAATTATAAACCTTGTTTGTTAAGGATGCTGGAGTCATGGTCTTATTTATCTTATTTCTGACACTGCTCCCCACTTGCCTTGTTTTTCACTGTGAGCTATGCCATACGATTCCATTATTTAAAAATTCATGATGACTCCTCTTTTTTAGCAGTTAGACCATTCTGACTGGTACCTGAATTATGTAACTGAAAACATTTTAATGAAAATTGTGGACAATCCAGGAACCAATACAGATCTGTTTGTAATGCTTTTGTGTGACAACGTGGAGAGGTGGGTTTTGTATGTACAAACTAACAAAGTGAAGCTAAATCAAAATGGGTTAAGGATCATTCACCAAACACACACATACACACACAACCAATTATAGACCCAGGGTAAAGCATATTGCTTCCTTTTTTTTTTTTTTTAATGTTTATTTATTTTTGAAAGACAGAGAAAGACAGAGCACGAGTGGGGAAGGAGCAGAGAGAGGGAGTCAAAGAACCCGAAGCAGACTCTGGGCTCTGAGCTGTCAGCACAGATCCCAACACAGGGCGTGAGCTCAGGAACTGCGAGTTCATGACCTGAGCCGAAGTTGGTGCCTAACCAATTGAGCCACCCAGGCGCTCCAAGCATATTGCTTCCTAACAAACAGATCTTTGTTCACCATTATAGATATTGAATATGACACCTAATAGGTACTTAGTGAAAGTCTGTTGAATGAATGAATAAATCAACAAATGGCTATAGTTGGAGACAATGGGACGTTTATGAAGAACTGTCTCTGATTTGAAATTTTATTTTATTTTATTTTTTTTTCAACGTTTATTTATTTTTGGGACAGAGAGAGACAGAGCATGAACGGGGGAGGGGCAGAGAGAGAGGGAGACACAGAATCGGAAACAGGCTCCAGGCTCCGAGCCATCAGCCCAGAGCCCGATGCGGGGCTCGAACTCACGGATCGCGAGATCGTGACCTGGCTGAAGTCGGACGCTTAACCGACTGCGCCACCCAGGCGCCCCTTGATTTGAAATTTTAAAAGATGAGTCAAGCTTCTTAGCATTCTGTGTACCCCACCCTCTTCTGCTCCCCTACCCCATCATGTCCAGGAGCTGGAAATATCACCTCTCATTCTCTAGTTCTGAAAGGCCTATTATACAAAGGTCTTTTCTCATAGTTGATTTGTGAGCCTGGACTATCAGGAAATTTTATAGACCTAAGACTCCAGGTACGAGACACTAAAATCAAACCTGTATTTGATTTTTATTTTACAAATTATGTACTTTGTGTGAATTTTTCCCAGAGATAAGGTGAGAAACCAGTATCTGAAATGTCCCTAATCGTATGAGGATGTTTATAATCAATTACATACTAAAATGTGTCCATCCTCAAATTTTTGTGAATTTGGCTTCCATTTGATATGTAAATCTTACCTTCATCATGATGCCCTTTTTGTTCCTATTTTATCATTCAATAATAATTCATGAAATGTGTATTATATACTTAGTTTGGACAAAACAATGAGTTATATGCTCTGGGGACAGGAAGATTCGGAAAACATGGGTTTGCCTCCCAAGGAAGCTGTGCCTTGGGGCAGAGATTGTGGAGACTGGCATCACGACATGTAGCATTTACTAGGTATGTGTGTCTTTGCATCAGCCACTTGATCTCTTAGGATCTTAGTTTTGCTTATTGGTGAAATGGGATAATTTACAGATTGGAGTTATTGTATGGATAAGACTTAAATAATAATTTTTTAATGTTTGTTTATTTTTGAGAGACAGAGAGAACACTAATGGGGGAGGAGCAGAGAGAGAGGGAGACACAGAATCCAAAGCAGGCTCCAGCCTCCCAGCTGTCAGTACAGATCCTGACGCGGGGCTTGAACTCACAAACCATGAGATCATGACCTGAGCCAAAGTTGGACACTTAACTGACTGCGCCACCCAGGCGCCCCTGGATAAAACTTTTTTAAATGTGGAAATTCTAACAAATTATAAAAGACCACATGCAGATATTAAATGTCCTAGAAAAGCTTAGAAAAATAAATAATTATTGTATAGACTGTTTTATTTTTCTTGTAGTAAAAATATCTTAGAGATGTAACGCTAACAATAACAAGTATTTATTGGGCATGTATTGTTTGCTAGGCATTTTTCTTTTTAAACTCAGATTATCGTTCCCCAATGGTGTTGTTACTATCTTTACTCTGCAGATCAGAACAAAGAGGGTAAAAAAACGTAAATAACTTGACCAGTGTGTTCCAGCTGGTATTCCAGTGGAGAAGCAGGGATTCGAACCTAGGCAGTCCAGTTCACTGCTGTTCGGCTGAAGGTGGTGAAGTTTTGCAATGAACGTTTACTTCTGGTCGTACTCTGAAAACGGGGCCTTTTGCAATCCAGCCTTGAAAAATGTATAGAATGCTAACAGTGGAGATGGAACTCTGACAAGGGTTTTCTCAACTCAGGGAATTGTATGAGGGAAGCTTCAGGGTGGGACAGCCTTGACGGGGTTTAGAATCACTGATGCAGTTATCTGGTGAGAAGTGGGGAGAAAATGAGTTACAGGTTTTGATAGTTGGGTTACGTCAGATTGTAGAGTCTTAAATGTCAGTGAATTTAATTTGTGTTTGACTTAATGGGCAACATGGTCCTATATGCTGTGTTTTGTGGTACTTGCAAGGACAGAACCAAGTTCAGAGCCAGAGGTGGGGCACAGCCTCATGACCAATAGTGGGAAGCACAAGTGAGTGTACCCACTTGCATGCAGCTGTGCTGGAAGTAGAACCAGGAGCCAGAAAGCAGGCATCTGGATGGAAGTCACTTAAGAAGAGTAATTGTAAGAACCTGAGCCCACGAGAGGCTTTACATACAGAAACGTCAAGATACAAAGCAAAGGAAATTTTCAAGCTCAAACAGAAATCTTACCACGTTGCAGCCTGTTTGCAGAGCCACAGCTTTGCTCTCAGTGATGGGTGGGGGGAGGGAGAGCTTCTGGGGTTTAAAATTGGGCTGATGTTGGGGCGCCTGGGTGGCGCAGTCGGTTGAGCGTCCGACTTCAGCCAGGTCACGATCTCGCGGTCCGTGAGTTCGAGCCCCGCGTCGGGCTCTGGGCTGACGGCTCAGAGCCTGGAGCCTGTTTCCGATTCTGTGTCTCCCTCTCTCTCTGCCCCTCCCCCGTTCATGCTCTGTCTCTCTCTGTCCCAAAAAAATAAATAAACGTTAAAAAAATTTTTTTTTAAATTGGGCTGATGTGGAAAGGAGGGTAAATGATAGAGTTGTATTTGTGGAAAAATTACTGTGACCAGAGGTTATGAGATAGATAGAAGTCATTAAAGTTAGGAGGAGCAGTTTTAAAAAGAATCTAGCAAAGTTTTGGCCAACTGAGTTATTTCATTGTGGTAGGTGGCGAAGAGATAGTGACTCTCATTTTCATTGGCTCACTATGGCTCTATTTTCTTTTTGAGAATAAAAAAACATGCCTTGCAATGGTAGAAATAATAATTTTAAAAACTTCTTAGGGGCGCCTGGGTGGCGCAGTCGGTTAAGCGTCCAACTTCAGCCAGGTCACGATCTCGCGGTCCGTGAGTTCGAGCCCCGCGTCAGGCTCTGGGCTGATGGCTCAGAGCCTGGAGCCTGTTTCCAATTCTGTGTCTCCCTCTCTCTCTGCCCCTCCCCCGTTCATGCTCTGTCTCTCTCTGTCCCAAAAATAAATAAACGTTGATAAAAACTTCTTAAAACATCACGTTAATGAATTATTAAATGAAATAATAATTATTAAAAGAAATAATTTTAAAAACTTCTTAAAACATCACTTTAACGAATTACCTACACTCCTACTTCTGAGTCTCTCTCCTGAAGATGTACTCTCAAGTGTCCCTACCACACATATTGATCAGAATAAAAATGCTGTCCTTCCCAGAGTTAGGAGTATACTTTCTTAGCTGCGTTTCACACCAGATTTCATCATTCTTTCTTAAGTATAACTCACAAACTCTCCACAGTCCCAGTTCCCCAGTTTTCATGAGTATGAGACCCCAGTGCCTGAGAATGTCGCACTGCTAACAAATGAAAAACAGTGGAATGTAAAGGATTCTGGATTCTAGTGCTGGCTAGCTGTATGACCTTGGTTAAAAATATTTGCCTTCGGCTTGCCAATTTAGGCCACAGAAATCATTGGCAATCCTTTTTTCCCCCAGTCAGTGAGGACATACAAAATATTAAGCCTATCACTTGTTGCCAGCCTGTATTTGGACAAGGCCAACAGTCCTGCTCCAATAATCTCCTTCCCGTAACACCTATAGGACATAAATCCACATTCACCATACTGCTTTTGGCTGAGGTGAACTTATTTATTTGTGTAGATTTGGCCTTGTTCTGTAATTCTACTAGCAGAAATTAGAAAAGCAAAATATGAGAAGAAAAAGAGAGGTAAAATAGTGCCATAGCAGCTTGTGGAAATAATTTTTGGCCTCAGTTTTGACATCAATAAAAGAAAGGAACCTAAGGAGGGGATTGCTGAAGGCCACTGCCAAGTGAAAACTTCTAAGATTCTGTATTTGAATATAACTAAAGTGTCCCAAGATAGTGGTTTAGAAAGAGTCCAAGTTCAGTTACTGACTCAGGTGAAATGGAAAATGAATTTCTTCATTTTTAAAATTAGAAAACTGGATGAGCTTATTGTTAAAATACCTATCATTTAAAAAATTCTTAATCATGAATACTGTTAGGGAAACAAAGATCTATTAAATGTACTAGTAATAAAAATAACCTGCTCCTTGTAAAGCTTTCCAAAGAATCATTATTTACTCCTCAGCCATCCAGTATGCTTGTATATATGCACATCTTTATCCATCTGGGATAGTTAAGTTCTAATGTTGCTGGGGTGGTCTATGAAGACAAGATGATTTTTCAAGGTTTTTTTTCCCCCATTCATTTGAGCTTATGTTTCTGCCCTTACGTACAAACATAGTCAAAAACAAATACACATTTCAAACAATAAGGAGTCTTCAAAGTTATTTTTTCCCTAGCAGCAAAATTTCCATCCATATCTCTGTTTTCCTGTGAAATAAAATACAGACAAACTACTAGGTGTGCGATATACTCATCAGACAGTCAGATGGCAAGTGTAGAGTCTGGCTCGGAGAAAGGAAGTCAGCCCGAATCAATAACACCTGTAATGGAACTCCCACGCTGAAACCCAGGACACAGGCATCCAGGGAATCAAATGCTCTTCCATAATGGAGAGTGATTTCAGCAACTGAACACTCCCCGAAAGTAAATGGATTTCTTAAATGATAACAGAAGAAAAGAAAAAAAATAGGAAGAAGGGTTAAAACAGCAGGACCCAAGCTACAGTGTATAGAACTATATCCCCACATGAAAATCAACAGAATTCTTGACTTCATTTTATCTGTGACTTTGATATTAGGAAAATACAGGGTCTTCGCATGTTATATTTAATCCTAATGCATATTTATTGAACACCTAATATGTAGAAAATACTAGGAAATTCTAGAGATGTAATAAAGTGTAAGAAAGCCTGTATCCTTATATGCCATGAACAGGTAAAATGAATGATTCAGGGTGAGTACAGACAAGTGTAGAATGAGGTAGTTAGCAAAATTAGGTGGAAGATACTGGATTTGAACTGGTCTTTCAGATAACCTAAATTTTAATAATGTGAGATTTCTTAAATAAAGTATGTCCATTCAATAGACTGCAGTGGCACTATTAAAATGTTTTTGACAAATAGTTAATGGTATGGTAAAATGTTAAAATTCAGCAGATTTTCCTTATTATATTATGAATTATATCTTTCACTATTGATTTATATCCACTTGTATGGGTATATATGTATATATACGTGTGTATGTATAAGAAAAATATCAGAAATATTTCAAAATATCAATTACAAGAGATGACATTATCTTTTTACCTTTTGGAATTTTCTAAAAACTTCCTAATGATCACATAATTGGAAAAATGAGCTATTTAAAAATTAAATAATAAAAGTTTTATACATTTCACATGCTACTTAATTTTTTTTTGTTTTTTTAGAAAGAGTGCGAGCAGGGGAGAGGGGCAGAGGGAGAGAGAGAGAATCCTAAGCAGGCTCCATGTTCAGCACGGAGCCCAACATGGGGCTCAATCCCATGACCCTGGCATTCTGACCTGAGCCGAAATCAAGAGTCAGATGCTCAGCTAGCTGAACCACCCTACATATTACTTAGTTGATTATTTATGTCTATCACATAATGATACAAATTATTGAATATCTAGCAGTGGTTCCAAGTAGCTGACCGTAATATACATGTTGACTTCCAGATATCTCTATGCTTCATCACCATAGTTTAAAAATAATTTCTTGGGCATCTACTCTGTGTCAGCCACTTTCCTTTTTTCTAGGAGGCAACAATGTAACTAACAAAACAGACAAAATCCTTTGCCAACAAATACTTCACATTCTAATTGGGAAAATTAGGTAATGATAATTAAACACACACACACACACACACACACACACACAAGGTACATCAGATGATAAATAATATAGACAAAATAAAGCGATAAAGTGGCCTGGAGAGTTCCAGGGAAGAAGTCAGGGCTGCATTTTAAAATAATGTGATAAAGGAAGGTCTCAATGAGAGGGTAATATTTGAACAAAGATCTGAATTGTTTGAGGGAGCCAGGCAGCCAGCAAATAGCTGAGGGAGAAGAAATCCGTAAGGAAGGAAAGTGCAAAGATTCTGAGGCAAGAGCTTGCTTAGTGTGTTCCAGCATAGAAAGGAGCCAAATGCAGAGTGAAAAAGGCAAGGTTGAGAGTGGTGAGCCTGTATAGAGTTTCATAAGCCACTGTAAAGAATTTGCCTGTTATTTTGAATATAATAAGCCATTGGTGGAATTTGACCAAAGAAGTGACATGATCTGCCTTTTTCTCCCCTTTTCCTTTTTTCTTTCTTTTTTTTTAAATGATAGCAAGGTAAAGACTAGTTAGGAGGCTACTGCAATAATGTGGTAGGGGATAGGGTGGTGGTTTTAGGGCTTGGACCAGTGTGGAAGGGGTGGGAATTATGGGTTGTGATCAGATTCTGACTGTTATTTTGGTGTAACCTATAGGATTTGCGGAAGGATTGGATACTGTGGTGTGAGAGAAAGAAAGGAGTCAGGGATTATCTCAATATATGATCAGAACAACAGAGATGATGTAGTTGTAATTTACAGAGGCCATTAAGACTGTGGGAAAGCTCCCTTCCTTCCTTCCTCCCTTCCTTTGTCTCCCTCTCTCTCTTTCCCTATTTCTTCCATTTTTGTTGGGATATATCATGAACTCCATTTTAGACATACTGACTTGGAAATGCCTCTGTAACATCCAGGTAATATGAGTGAGTAGCTAGTTGGATGGTCAAGTCTGGAATTCAGGGGAGAGGTCCAGGCTAGAGAAATACATTTGGGAGCAGTTATTAATCAATGATATTTAAGGCTTTGAATCTAGGTAAGATTTCTGGTAGAGTGAGTGATTATCCATTAGGAAAGAAGGTCAAGGGCTGATTATGGAACCACTGTAATATATAGGGTCACTGAAATGAGACAAAAGCAAAGGAGACTAAAATGGAATGGCTGGGGAGGAAGGAGGAAAACCAGAAGAGTTGAAATCTTGAACTATTATTTAAAATCTTTTTTAATGTTTATTTATTTTTGAGAGACAGAGCATGAATGGGGGAGGAACAGAGAGAGAGGGAGACATAGAATCCAGAACAGGCTTCAGGCTCTGAGCTGTCAGCACAGAGCCTGACGCAGGGTTTGAACTCACGAACAGTGAAATCATGACCTGAGCCAAAATCTGCTGCTTAACCAACTAAACTACCCAGGAGCCCCTTGAAATACTGTTTTTAGACTAATTTAAAAATAAACTCCAAATGACCATAAATATTTTAGTAATGAAGTATACTTTCTTATTGAAAAACAGGCAAATAATTTGAGTCCTTTCGTAGTTACTATTGTGGCTGTTATTTCTGCTGCTGCTTCTCCCTTTCCTCCTACATACACAATAATTTCCTCTTACTGCTTCCGTACTAATAAAGATAAAGTGAGAGTTGATTTCTTACTCATAAAATTTCCATATAAACATATAAATTTTTAGAAATACGCTTTCAACTTCTTTTGAAGTGTTGTTTTCACTATGTCAAGGAAGTGATATGACCATGTTGTAATATGAAGGTCTTGGGAGACTTGATGTTGTCTATTTCTATTCCTTTCCATTTTGTATTTTAATTCTTGAGAGATGCTAGATTGTAAATATAGAAAACATCTGATAATGCAGAAAACTCCTCATTGGAGATTAGTTAAAATCAGATTGGAGAACAGTTGGAATTATTTTAAAAAGGGTGCCAAGGATACCCTTTATTTCAGTAAAACATCATCAAGGAATTTCATGGAGACCCAGAGGAGCAATATGTGTGTACTGAGGTGGGGTGTGAAGACGCAAGAACATCACAGTATTTAGCCTGAACTGTAGCTGCATGTAGTAGAACTGTTTTAATAGAACAGGAAAGCATAGAAAGCAAAAATGTATATCCCCAGGCAAAGAACAGGCTTAGTGATTTCTGAGCTGATAATCAGAAGTCATCCTAGTAGATTAAAGGCTGGTCTGTGATAAAAAGCAAAATGAAAACTGCCTACCTGTCTGGAGGCAGAATTTAGAGGGATGTATATTTTGAAATACTTTTTTTAATGTTTATTTATTATTGAGAGACAGAGACAGACAGAGCCTGAGCATGGGAGGGGCAGAGAGATGGGGAGACACAGAATCCGAAGCAGGTTCCAGGCTCTGAGCTGAAAGCACAGAGCCCGACGTGGGGCTCGAACTCACAAACTGTGAGGTCATGACCTGAGCCAAAGTTGGACAGTCAACTGACTGAGCCACCCAGGCACCCCTTGAAATATTTTTTTAATCAAACACAAATAGTCTCCTCTGAATTATATTGAATAATTACAGTTTTATTTAGTTTGGAAGATGTCATATTGTGCTTAATTTATCTATAAGTTTGTTTTTTTATTTGTATCTTCAGCTAAAATTAAAATAGAATAAAATAGATATTAACAGTATATTTTAATAATATATAATTTAATAAAAATGCATGTTTTTCATTTCAAAAAAATACTTCAGACTGTGGAAATACCCCAAAAACAAAAAGGAATGACTCTGATTTTAAAGGACTAAGTTGGCTTGCCTCCTTGATGCTTCCTAGGGACCTATTCACCTTGGTGGCCAAGACTTGGCTTAGAAAGGGAAAAGATGGTTAGTGAGAAAAACTCTACCACTCTCTCAATGTGCACCTTGAGCCAATATCTGGGCTTTACATTTAATGAGGGAATGTCTTGATATGTTACTGGTTATCAAAAATGAGATCACCGTAGGCAGAATTGGATGTAACTTGTAGCTGAGAAAAGTCATCGTCCTTTCTGGAAATGCTTACATAATTCCAGGAATTCTGCTTTGCTGCTAAATGCAGGACAGTGTCTTTTTACAGAGACACAGTTTTTTGAAGACTATGGTGAGGCAGGAATTTGGTCATATTTATGTGTTTTCAGAACAGCGAGTTAAAAGGTGATGAAGAGAATCAGTGAATCAATCATGTTTGACTTATATAGCAACTAAGGATTGTTGTGATTTTGTTTATTCTTTGCCAGATTGTCAGTTTTACTAGTAAGTTGTTTGGAGGTGAATAGGTACATATTTAATATCAAGCCCACATTCCTTGTGATATCAGTGGCTATGATCGCAGTTTTTGCCTCTGTATGCTTGATGATACTGATTCTGAAGACAGTGATGGAAGTATTAACATGTTGAGCTTGCTTGCCAAACACACCATACTGTATCTTATAGCCATAGCTACCAACATGGAGGAGAGTATGATCATTTTCTTTACTAAGAAGTCACAAGAGGGGTTCCTACGTGGCTCAAAGTGTCTGACTCTTGATTTCACCTCAGGTCATGATTGCAAGGTTCATGAGTTTGAACCCCTTGTTGGGCTGTACACTGACAGTGTGGAGCCTGGTTAGGATTCTGTCTCTCCCTTTCTCTCTCTCTCTCTCTCTCTCTCTCTCTCTCTCTCAAAAGATACATAAACAAAACAACAAAAAAAGAAGTCACAAGAAAAAAAAAGTGCTATGTACCCTTTATTTCCTTGTTTAGAAATGGTCACTAAATAGCTTTGGAAAACATTTTTATAAAATCACCTGTACTAGAATATGAGTCTGGTTAGTGGGGAATCATTAATAAAGTTGTGAAAGGCAAAAAGAATTGCTGATCTACAGCTATGAATTCTAGTTGGAACATACCGTGATTTATGTGACCAGAAGGACGTTGAGGAAGTAATACCTAACAAAAGTTAAAAACATATGCTGATAATTTATAAGTGACTTTAGGAGCTGAGAAATAGATTTAGGAGACAGTTATATTCATCAGGTTAGGCTGCCATAAAAAATAGCACAATTTAGGTGGCTTATTTTCCAATAGTTCTGGAGGCTGGAAGTCTGACATCAGGGTGCTAACACGGTCAATTTCTGATGAGAACTCTCTTCCTAGCTTGTAGGTGGCTGCCTTCTCACTGTTGTGCTCACATGGCCTTTCTTCCTGTGTGTGTGTGGAGAGAGCACTCTCTGGTGTTCCTTGGCCTTTCTTCCTGTGTGTGTGTGGAGAGAGCACTCTCTGGTGTTCCTTCTCATGAGGACACTAATCCTATTAGATCAGAGTCCACCCTTGTGTCCTCATTTAACCTTAGTTACATCCTTATAGGCCCTATCTCTTAATACAGTTACAACGGGAGTTAGGGCTTCAACATATGAGCCTGGAGGGAGCTCAGTTCAGTCTGTAACAGTAGCCCAAGCCAGGGAGTAGGTGGAATCACTAATGCTTTATGTACAAAGAAGTAAGACCCAAAGGAGAAGTCTGGTAGTTGAGTATAATGAGGACTAAAGAAAGTCATTGACTCTAGATATTAAAGTCATCATGAAAGAAGCACTTCTGGAATGGCAAATAAGCACAACCCCCTACCCCCCCAAAACAAAACAAAACAAAACAAAACAAAACAAAACAAAACAAAACA
>NW_024412396.1:24646381-24771348 GCF_014898765.1 Herpailurus yagouaroundi | reverse complement strand
CAAAACAAAACAAAACAAAACAAAACAAAACAAAACAAAACAAAACAAAACATGATATTTTATTAAGAGAGAGAAAGAGACAAAGAAAGACAGAGGGAATGAATACTGGCAAAAACTGTCAACCTAAACTTTTTTAGAACTCTAGAAATCAAAGAATTGCAAGACCTTAAGGAACTCAAGGACAGCTCAAGAAGGATCATTGAATCTGTCTAAGAAGAGAGAGTTGCGTGGCAATTTTTTTTTACCTTCTCTATATTCATATCGCCCTCTCTAGCTCCATCGTGACTATGAAAACCATCAGCCTTCCAAATGCAGTAGGTATGAGAAAAGCAGCCAGTTAGCCAATGGAGGGGGGAAGACCATTTTGGATCCCCTCAAATATTTCCACCCCTTAAAACAACAGTGAGATACTACTGTGTACCTATTAGAATGGCCAAAATCCTGATCACTGAGAACACCAAATGCTGGTGAAGATCTGGTGCAGTGGGAACTCTCATACATTGCTGGTGGGAATGCAAAATGGTACAGCTAGTTTGGAAAACATTTCGGTGACTTCCTACAAAATTAAGCATACTCTTACCATATGATCCAGCAATCATGCTTCTTGGCATTTACCCAAAGGAGTTTAAAACTTATGTTTACACACAAACCTTCACATCAGTATTTACAGTCACTTCATTCATAATTGGTAAAATTTGGAAGATTTTGTCCTTTAGTAGATGAATAGATAAATAACCCTTGCCACATCCAGACAATGGAATGTTATTCAGTACTAAAAAAAAAAAAAAAAAAAAAAGCTATCAAGTCATCAAAAACCATGAAAGAACCTTAAAAGAATATTGCTAGATTTTAAAAAGCCCATTTGAAAAGGTTACATACTGTATGATTCCAGCTATATGACATTCTGGAAAAGGCAAAACAATGGTGACAATAAAAATATCAGTGGTTGCCAAGGGTTGGGAAAGAGTGGGGAGAGGGGGATGAATAGATGGAGCCCAGAAGTTTTTAGGGAATTGAAAATATTCTTCATGTTACTATAATACTGGATACATGTCAGTATGCTTTTGTCCAAACCTATAGAATGTGTAACACCAAGAGTGAATCTTAAAGTAAGCTGTGGATTTTGGGTGATTATATGTGTTAATGTTGGATCACCAGTTGTAACAAATATACCACTTTTGTGGGGGATGTTGATAGTAGGGGAGGGAATGAATGTGTGGGAGCAAGGGGTGTAAGAAAAATCCCTATACCTTTTTCTCAATTTTACTGTGAACTCAAAACTGCTCTAAAAAACAACATTTTTTATTTATTTAAAAAAAATGATTCTTTATTTTTGAAATAGAGCATGCACACAAGCAGGGAAGGGGCAGAGTGAGGGACAGACAGAGAATCCCATGCTGTCAGCATGGACCCCAACTTAGGTCTTGAACCCACAAACTATGAGATCATGACCTGAGCCAAAACTAAGTCAGACACTCAACCGACTGAGCCACCTAGGTGTCCCAGTAATTTTTTTTTTAAAGATTCGTCACTGGGGCGCCTGGGTGGCGCAGTCGGTTAAGCGTCCGACTTCAGCCAGGTCACGATCTCGCGGTCCGTGAGTTCGAGCCCCGCGTCAGGCTCTGGGCTGATGGCTCAGAGCCTGGAGCCTGTTTCCGATTCTGTGTCTCCCTCTCTCTCTGCCCCTCCCCCGTTCATGCTCTGTCTCTCTCTGTCCCAAAAATAAATAAACGTTGGAAAAAAAAAAATTAAAAAAAAAAAAAAAGATTCATCACTGCTGAATTGTTACTATCTGACCTGTCTGGCATATTCCTGGAAAAAATTCCATTAATAGGGCCTGTGTTTGTTTGACCTGATTCAGAGGTTCCTCAGTGAGGAAACCCTATCACCAAGGAGTCAGCTGAAAAAAAATTCAAGTTAAGTTATTAAAAATTGAGATGGTATTACCATTGGACAAAACAAGAGGCTAACAAAAATCTTAAAAAGAAAATCTGAGGAATAAGAAATCTACAGGGTATATGAAAGTTTACAATATACTTCTGGGGATCTAGAAGCTCACAGCCATATGGCTGTGTACATGCCAAGAAAGTAGTTCAGAAGACCTTAATTTCTTACCTCTGGCTGACCTTTAGACTTTGCACAAATAAGTGAAGTCCAAGACAGAGCTTAAAACTGCTGTAGTTTTAAAGTCATACCTTCAACATACATACAGATCTCCTCTTCAAAGGTTTAGAAACTTCATTGGTTCAAGGCATTTAAAGAAATCTCTGTCCAATCATTGACTGCTTACTAGGCTCACTATGCTGAAACATCAGTGGTTACAGGTGACAAAGAATATAGACTTTTCCAACATTAGTCCAGGAGATTCATTAAACAAATAGCAACAACAAACTATGGGAATGAAGGATCTGATTTCTTAAATTGTACAGTTTCAACAACAACAAAATATGACATATAGAAGGTAATGGGAAAGTGTGACCCATATACAGGTTAAAGAAATAAAAAGTTAAAAGACACAGTCCCTGGGGGCTCCTGGGTGGCTCAGCTGAGCCAAGTTGAGCATCAAACTTTGCCTCAGGTCATGATCTCATGGATTTATGAGTTTGAGCCCCACTTCAGGCTCTGTGCTGACTGCTCAAAGCCTGGAGTCTGCTTCAGATTCTGTGTCTCCCTCTCTCTCTGCCCCTCCCCTGCTTTGCTCTATCTCTCTTGCTCTCAAAAATAAACATTAAAAAAAAAAGGAAAAAAAAAGACATGGTCTGAGTCACTTGGAGGGCTCAGTCAGTAGAGCATTCAACTCTTGGTGTCAGGGCCATGAGTTCAAGCCCCACGTTGGGCTGAAGATAACTACAAAGAAAAAAAAGAGAGAGAAAGAGAAAACAAAAGTAAGGAAAAGAAAAGAAAAGAGTCCCTGAAGAAGCTCAAATGATGGGCTCACTACATAAAGCCTTACCAGCTATTATGAATATGTTTACCAAACTAAAGGAAATTGTGTCTGATAAACTAAGTATGAGAAATATGTTTCATTAAATATAAAATATCAACAGAGATCAAACTTAAAAAATATATATATTTATATATATATATATATAAAATTAGAATTCTGGAGTTGAAAGTATAACCAACTAAAATGAAAAGTTTGAAAAATTCACTGGGCAGGGGTGTGGGGTTGGATCAAGAGTAGATTTGGGCTGGCAGAAGAAATAATTTGCAAACTCAAAATATAGGTAAAGTGAGATTATTCAGTCTGAGTGATAAAATGAAGAAAGAATAATGAACAGAGCCTCAGATACCTGAGACACTATCCAGTGTTCCAAGATACACGTAATGAGGAGTCCTATAAAGAGTGGAGAAAGGGGAAGAATATTTGAAGAAATGATGGTCAAAACTCCCCATGTTTGATGAAAAACATTCATCTACACATCAGCTCCAAGTAGTATAAACTCAAAGAAATTCATACCTATGCACCCCGTAATTAAACTGGCAAAAGCTAAATAAAGAGAGAATCTTGAACACTCTGAGAGAAAGTACGTTATAACACATACAAGGGATTCTCAATAAGAACTACAGCTGCCTTAATCAGTAACCAGGAAGGCCAGGAGAAAATGGAATGACATATTTGAAGTGCTGAAAGAAACCAAGAATTCTATATCCAGCCAAACTATCATTTTAAAATAAGGTGAAAGTAAGAAACTTAACAGAGAAACAAATTGAGAGAATTTATCAATAGTAGACATCCCCTATACGAAATACAGAATAAAGTTCTTTAGGTTGAAGTGAAAGAACACTAGACAATAACCAAAATCCACATGAAAAACTAAAGAACACAGAATAAAAGTAACTACATACATGCATATTAAAGATAGTAAGTATGATTATATTTTTGTTTGTAACTCTTCTACTTAAAAGACAAATGTATAAAGCAATAGTTTTATTTTTTTATTTTTTTAAAGCAATAGTTTTAAAACTGTGTTGATGAATTTCTAATATATAAAGTTGTAATTTGTATGTCAATAATAGCACAAAGCAGGGGAGGAAACAGCTATATTGGAGGAGAGTTTTTGCATACTGTAAAATTGAGTTGGCATTAATCTTGACTAGATGGCTTTAAGTTAAGACATTAATTGTAAACTACAAGGCAGCCACTGAGAAAATTATTCAAAAAATATAAAGAACATCAAGGGAATTAAAATAGTGTACTTGATGACATCTGTTTCACACAAAAGAAGGGGGAAATGGAAGAATTGAGGAAGAAATAAGATGTGCAAAAATAAATAGCATGATGACAGGTGTAAGTTCACTCTTATTGGTAATTACATTGAATGTAAATTGATTAAGATACCAACCAAAATTAAAAATAAAAACATATCACATGGGAAATTAGAAGCTACTGCAAGATGAATGAAATTAAGATACAACATATATGGGATGCTGCTACGGTAGTACTTATAGAGAAACTATATGTTTATAATTGTGAATACCTATATTAAAAAAAAGAAAATAGGGGCAACTGGGTGGCTCAGTCAATTAAGCGTCCAAATTCAGCTCAGGTCATGATCTCACGGGTTCATGAGTTTGAGCCCCACTTCAGGCTCTGTGCTGACAGCTCAGAGCCTGGAGTCTGCTTCAGATTCTGTGTCTCCCTCTCTCTCTGCCCTTCCCCTACTTGCACTCTGTCTCTCTCTCGCAAAAATAAATAAGCATTAAAAAAATTAAAAAAGGAAAGAAAATAATCTCAAGTCAATAACCTTTCACCTTAAGAAACCAAGAAAAGAAGAGCAGACTAAATGGAGAGTGAGAAGAAGGAAGGAAAGAAAAAAAAGATCAAAATGGAAATAAATGAAGCAGAGAATGGAAAAACACTAGAGAACATAAAAAAAAAAAAAAAACCCAAAAGTTGTTTCTTTGAAAAATAAACATAATTGTCAAACCTTTAGCTAGACTGACTAAGGGCCGGGCGTGGGGGGAGGGTGGGAGAGGAAACTCGAATTACTAAAGCAAGGAATGAAGAAAAAGATATCATTATCAACTTTATAGAAATTAAAAGGATTATAAGGGAATACTATTGCATTAGGTATCTTTGGTTGCTATCTCAAATTATCACAAATTTAGTGGCCAAACCCAACATGGACTTATTATTTTACTGTTGTCAAGTCTTCAATGAGTGTTACTTGGTTAAATAAAAAAATTCAAGGCTGCATTTCTTTCTGGAGGCTTTAGGCGGGAACCAATTTCCTTGCTCTTTATGGCTTCTACAGTATGCTAATATTTCTTTGCTTGTGGCCCTCTTCCTTCAAAACCAGCATCAGCAGGTAGAACTCTTAGATCACATCAGTTTGATCTCTTCTTTTACCTTTCTCTTCCACATTTGACTCTAGTGATTACATTGGGCTCACCCAGATAAAACCTTTCCCTATTTTAAGGTCAGCTGATTAGCAACCTTAATTCCATCTGCTACCTTAATCTTGCCCTGAAAGGTAAAATATTTATAGGTTCTAAGAATTAGGACATGAACACCTTTTAGAGGATGATTATTCTGCCTACAAAATTTATAAACATCTTTATGCCAACAAATTAGGTAACCTGGATGAAACTGACAAATTCCTAGAAAGACAGAAACTACTGAAACTGACTTTAGGAGAAATAGAAAAACCTGAATAATTATATAACAAAGAGATTTTCACTTGTGGGAAGAATTTAAAAAGTTGCCACAAAGAAAAGTCCAGGTACACATAGCTTCACTGGTGATCTCCAGACTTTTAAATGAGAATTAATTATATTCCCTCACAAATTTCCTCATCCCCACAAAAAGAGTATTAAATACTTAGTCACTCATTCTATGATGTCAGTATTACATGTTACTAAAACCAGATAGATATCACAAGAGAACTAAAGGCCAGTACATTTTATGAATATAGATGAAGAAACACCAACAAAATGCTAGCAAACCAAATCTAGAAACATTTATAAAAGATTCTAAAGAGACACCTGTGTGGCTCATAAGCATCTGACTCTTGATTTTAGCTCAGGTCATGATCTCACAGTTTGTGAGATCAAGCCCCACATCGGGCTCTGGGCTGACAGTGCAGAGCCTGCTTGGGATTCTCTGTCTCTCTCTCTCTCTCTCTCGCTCTCGCTCTCGCTCTCGCTCTCCCTGTCTCTTTCTGCCCCTACCCCACTCATACTGTCTCTAAATAAATAAATAAATAAATAAATAAATAAATAAATAAACAAACAAACAGCATGACCAAGTTGGATTATCACAGTTCAAGCTTGATTCAACATCTGAAAATCAATTAATATTAGTAAACAGCAAACAATTTCATTACCGTTTCAGCAGATACATTCAACTAGCCAGGAGTAGACATGAATATCTTTAGTCTGGTAAAGAGGGTCTCCAAAAAATGAAACATAGAGCTAACATTATTCTTAATCATCAAAGACTGAACACTTTTCCTCTATGATCAGAAATAAGAATGTCTGCTTTCACATCTTCTATTCAGCCTTGTACTTGCCCGTCACTCAGGCAAGAAAAAAAATAAAATACATTCATATTGGAAAGGAAGAAATAAACCTGTCTCTGTTTGCAGACAACTAAACCTTATTTGTGGAAAACCCTAAGGTATCCTAAAAAAATTTAGAGGTAATAAATACATTTAGCAAGATTGGTGGGTACAAGATCAATGGAATATAGATTAGTAGACTAGTACTGAGAATTCAGAAGGTAACTCCTACCTATATGGTCAGTTGCTTTTCAGCAAAGATGCGAAGACAATTCAATGGGGGAAAGAATAGTCTTTTCAAAAAATGGTGCTGGGGTATCTGGATACCCCCATGCTAAAGAATGAATTTGGACTCTTATGTGACACCGTATACAAAAATGATTGCAAAATGGATCATAGACTTAAAGATGAAAGCTGAAACCACAAACCTCTTAAAGCAAAGAAGTAAAACTTCCCAACTTTGAGTTAGGCATTAGTTTCTTGTATATGGCACCAAAAGCATAAGCAGCAAAAGAAACAGTAGATACATTTGACATAATTAAATTGAAATTTTTTTGTGTTCTAAGGACACTGTCAAAAAGAAAAAAAAAACACAGAATGGGAGAAAATATTTGCAAATCATATAGTTTATAAGGTACTTTACCCAGAAGAAAATATGTTCCTTGGAATTTATCAGTAAAAGAGAAATAATACAGTTTCTTAAATGGGAAAAGAATTTGAATAGATATTTCTCCAAGAAGATATATAAATAACAAATACATGAAAAGATGCTGAATAATTAAGCTATCAGGAAAATTCAAATGAAAATCATGATATTCCGCCACTTCAGAACTTCTAGAATGGCTTAGAAGTTAAAAACAAAACCAAAAACATACAAAATAAACAGTATTATTGAGAATGTGGAGGAACTCAGATCCTCAAAAATTATTGAGTGGGAATGTGAAATGTTGCAGCCACTATGGGAGACATTTTAAAAATTTCTCAAAATAGTAATCATTTATTTACCACATGGCCTACAAATTCCACTACTAGAAATATACCCCAGAAAAGTTAAAATGTGTTTATGTTAACTTACCCCAGAAAAAGCTAACATACCCCAGAAAAGTTAAAATGTACAGGTTTTATGTTGCTATAAAACCTGTACACAAATGTTCATAGCACTATTATTCATAACAGTCAGAAATTTGGAACAGCCTAAATGACTATTAAGTGATGAGCTGGTAAATAATATATAGTATATCCGTACAATGAAATACTATTCAGCAAAAAAGGGGATAAAGTACTGATACTTCCATAACATAGATGAATCTTGCTGAGGGAATGAGGGCAATCACAGAAAACAAGATGTGATTCCATTAATGTGAAATGTTCTGAATACACAAATCCACAGAGAAATAAATTATATTAGTGATTGTTAGGAGCTGTAGGAAGGACAGAATGGAGAATGACTGTGAATGGATATGGGGTTTGTTTGGGGGGGGTCATGAAATTATTCTAAAATTATATTTTTATGATGGTTACACAGTTCTGTAAAAATACTAAACACTTAGTTGTACAATACAAAAGGGTGAATTTTATGGTATGTGAATTATATCTAAAAAGCTTTTAGTTAAAAATATCATCAGGCATTTTGCTAAAAGAGTGATAAAGAGATAAGGAAAATTACAGAGAGGTTGAGATTGAACCGGGATAAAATCTAATACCCTTTTAAGAACTTTCTATGTACACAAAAGAAGAAAGAGGACAGTAAAGTTTAATGGAATAAAGGAATCATTGATATGTTCTGTGGAGACTGAAATGTTTGCAGACAGAAGGCGAAGAAACTAAGAGAACAGTGGAAAATTTAAGTGAGGGAGCATGGTTTGATCACTTCATTGCATGTGAAAAAATCGAAACTTTCTCTAATACAGATCCATTGCTTCTAATTAGAAATGATTGCTCTTGTTATCAAATTAAAATTATCTAATTATACAGTTTATGTCCATCAATGCTTTTCTTCTCTGAAAATTTCCATGACATCTAACCAGAGCTAGATTGGTGAGTTAGGTCTGTGCTAATGCTGTGGTTAGGAAATTTCAAAACTGACTATTTTCAACCTTGACCCTCTGAGTCACGCAAGGTCGCTATGCCTGGCGAAAGTCTTCATGGTTTTCTTATTTGTCGGCACATGCTAGTTCTTCATGCTAGTTGAATGGTCAATACAGTTGTCAAAATGTTGAAACAGGAATTCTTGAAATTCGTTCATCTGCTTCAACAATTTGATTGCTGGCTTTAAAACTCCTTTCCCAAGGCTGTTATTTTTTGTCAATTCTAGAAAAAAATATATTAAATATTCTCTTATTAGATCATCTCTCTTTTATATGTTCTGCCCCCTAGTATGTCCATAAAGCTAAAACTGCTTGAAATCCAAGAAAATATTATTTAGAGGTTCATAGCTATATTTTCACTATATCAAAAGGACTAATGGAAGCTTACATGTACCTATAATAAGGCTTCAAAGAATACATATGGAATCAAGATCATTTGTTTAGATTGGAAATATATCCATGCAACGTGGAAATGCAATCTTGAGGTAACATCTTGCACAATAGAAACCCTGATTGTATGTGTAGCTGTCTTTCTATCTATATATTAAAAATGAGAAGTTAATAAGTTATTTCAAAGCCAAATAGGTTGATAAAAATTCTCTTTAAAAAGTCTCTTTTAAAAAGGCAATAGAGAAGTCCTAAATGAAAACTTTCAAATATTGTAGTGCTTACCTCTTTGGAATGGAGAAAATGTATATCAATATGTAAATCAAATTTTATTTTTAACTATTTTATTTTATTTTATTTTATTTTGAGAGAGAGAGAGAGTGCATGAGGGTGTGTGTACATACTCATGAGCATGGGGAAGGGCAGTATCCACCCCCAGCACAGAGAGAGATCATGACCTGAACTAAAATCAGGAGTTGGGCGCTTAACTGACTGAACCACCCAGGTGCCCTTGTCAAATTTTATTTTTAAAAGGATAATTGGCATATACTTTAAAAATTAGCACAAATATTTGATGTAAGGAATTTCGTAAATGTTTCTGGAGTGTCATGACGAATTTATAAATGATACATTAAACCAATATTTTTGGTTTGCATGTGAAGATTTCCAGTCGCAGTGTAGTTTCTGTTTTGCCTATGCTTAATGATAATCAATAATTAGCAAAAATTGTTCCCCCCAAATCTAGAGAGATGATATCAATTTAAAAAGAAAGTACCAGAGGCAGCGGGAGTTTACATATGAATGCCAGACAGCATTTTAAGCATTTTTCTTTCCTTGCTAACACAGAAAATCATTACAGCTACCCCATTATCAAATGAGACATGGAAGACCAGAGAGGTGAAGAGCATTGAGACTCATACAGTTAGTTAGTGGCTGAGCTGAGATTTAAATCCAGACAACCAGGCTCCAGTGACTTCATTCCATAATCACTGTTATTCACTGCAATTGTTTTCTTTGCTTTCATTAAGACAAAGTATTTTTCTCAGTCGTCTTTTCTCTCAACTTTACCAACATTCCCAACATAAATGCATTGAAAATAGGCTAACGTTGTGTTCATATATTCTTTTTATTCTTTTAGGAAAAGTATATGTAGATTTTATGGCACTAAAATTGACAAGTTATTGACATGATTTCATTTTATTTCTTGTCCAGCATAACACACACACACATGTTTAATGTTTAAATTACTCAGATATATGAGCAAGTTCAGACATTTTTTTAGAAATACTGTATGAAAGTGAGACTCAAATGAGTAAGACTTATTTCTCATTCTGCGCATGAAAATCAATTTCACTATTAGCATGGTTGTAGCAATAGTTGATTTTAAAGTTTATTTATTTATTAGTAATCTTTACAACCAATGTGGGGCTCGAACCCACAACCCTGAAAGCAAAGTCACATACTCCTCCAGCTGAATCAGCCAGGCGCCCCACAGCAGTTGATTTTAAAGGCACCCCACAGCAGTTGATTTTAAAGGCACCACTGATAATGGGTGCCTAGGTGGCTCAGTTGGTTAAGCATCCCACTTCGCTCAGGTCATGATCTCACAGTTTGTGAGTTTGAGCCCTCCATTGGGCTCTGTACTGATAGCTTGGACCCTGCTTTAGGTTTTGTGTCTCCCTGTCTCTCTGCTCCTACCCAGCTTATGCTCTGTCTCTCTCTCAAAAATAAATAAACATTAAAAAAATTTTTAAGTACACCACTGATTATAGAAGTATCTTTACATTTAGCTGCTTTAAAGAATTGCATTTGACATAATTTAAAAGTATAAAATAATTTTATTCAAGATTACCTTCTCCTTTGAAACTCATAACATTGTTATTCATGGAAATGAGGACATAATGTTGGCACTATGTTATTATCTCATTTTAAGGACTATGAGTGTGTGTATGTGTATGTGTGTATTTTTTTAAATTTATATTTATTTAGGAATTAAATATTATGGTTAATAAGATATAAATTATTATGTTACTAGTAAGATTATAAATATGAAATATAGCTTTAGAAAGTATACATTACTACTATTAACAGTTTTTATTCTGTATATTCAGAATGGGGATTAAACAGAATTTTCTAGAAAGAATTACCATTTTAGATCTTGAGAAGTATTGATGCCACTCATATATGTACTATAAAGTAAGTGAATTGAGGTTTTGTTTTGTTTGCTTGTTTGTTTTTAACTCCAGTGCTTTTGCTCTGGTCACATTTACTCTATGACAAAAATTTCTGAACTTGGACTGAGCAAAGAGTACTGGTCCATCTACTTATTGAACTGGTTTTCTTATCATTTTTAAATGAATATATAACTTTTTTTATTTAGAAGCTGCCATGCATAAAATATTGTAATATGTAAGCTAAACTTTCAATCTCAGATATGAATCTTTATTGAATAATCACCGAGTTAGTGTGTTTTCTCATTTTAAGCCACAGTATGGTTATGTTTTTGTATGAATGGGCAATAACAGTAGCAATATGTAACACTTGGTGTTAGTGCATTGTCTCCTCAGTGCTAAGTATTTTAGATTAATCATATTTAGTAATAACAACCATATTTAAAGTAAGGGGTATAATTTATATCCATTTACAAATACTCAACTGATGCTGTTAGAAATTAAGTAACTTGCTTATAGTCATACCAGGAGGAAACAGGGCTAGATTTTTTTTTTTTAATTTTTTTTTCAACATTTATTTATTTTTGGGACAGAGAGAGACAGAGCATGAACGGGGGAGGGGCAGAGAGAGAGGGAGACACAGAATCCGAAACAGGCTCCAGGCTCTGAGATGTCAGCCCAGAGCCCGACGCGGGGCTCGAACTCACGGACCGCGAGATCGCGACCTGGCTGAAGTCGGACGCTCAACCGACTGCGCCACCCAGGCGCCCCCAGGGCTAGATTTTAAATCAAAGACCTCTTACTCCAGAACCTCTGTGTTTGATCTATTTAAAAATAAATTGTTAATGTTTATTTATTTTTGAGAGACAGAGAGAGACAGAGAATGAGCTGGAGTGGAACAGAGAGTCAGAGAGACACAGAATCCGAAGCAGGCTCCAGGCTCTGACCTGTCAGCACAGAGCCTGACGCAGGGCTTGAACCCATGAATCATGAGATCATGACCTGAGCCGAAGTCAGCTGCTTAACTGACTGAGCCACCCAGACTCGCCAGTGTGTAATGTATTTTAAACTTTAAACTTTGAAAGAGTTAAATAAAGCAGTAGCCAGCTTTCATGCTTTCCCTTGGATAAGCAGGAATGTCAAGTAGGTATGAAAATATCATTTCTCTATCAGCTACAGCCAATTTATCTTCTGTCACCCTTACTTGCTATCAGGATTCCCAACTCCTACTCTCCCCTCCTCATATCCTCTGTTGGCAAAATCCTGTTGGCAAAAACTCATAAGAACACCTGGGAAAAGAAAAGGGGAAGATGAAGAATTTGAGGAGATCAAATATTCCTGGGGTTTCCTCATTCACTTGTTAATTCTTTTGAGTGCCAACAAAGTGATAAAAAGTGGGAGTACTGGGATGAAGAGACAAGGGGCCAGTGTTCAGAAGCTTCACGATCTGTAATTAACGCAAGCAGCGGTTGTGGACTAAGGTTCTGTCCATGCTATTAGCATAGCCCTGCCCCTGTTAAATCCGGAAATGCCTAGAATATACCGAACCCAGTTTTTCTCTGAAATGTAGCTGAGTATTTATTCTCGAATGGTCAAAACCCACTACAAGAATTTATGTATTGTTTACCTTTCACTGTCTTATCGATAAAGAAAAAAAATAAGTTAGGACTAAAATGGAGCTGATTTATTCCAGAAACCCTTTTAGTAATTTGTGTGAGACAGTCTCATGAAAAACCTAAGGACCTAAGCACTTGATTCTGGAAAATATGCCTTGGGGAGAATTTGTGGAAATAGCCTGTGCAGTCTCTTTTTGAGTTATGGAGGATAATTTTGTTTGATATAAAAGTGAGACCTTCAATATTAATTCATTCAATTTACTTTTGGCCTGAAGTGAATTAGGTACCATTCCAGGCACCAGTCCTTAAAGTGAACAGATTAAAGTCTCTGACTTTATGGAGGTCTGCTGAGGAAAAGAAAGGAAATAAGCCGGGAACCAGAGAGACCAAGAAACACTTTTGAGGTTTTGAAGTAATAGAAGCCCCATACATTCAGCCCCAATCCTATAGGTCTCTGCCCCCCTCTTTGGGGATGTCCAGAGCCCTTCTCAAAACCAGAGGTGTTTTTCTATGTGCCTTACTTTAGGAGAGTTTCCATTTCTGATGTTCTTTAGGTAGAATTGGAGGCAGAGGAAAAGTTCTTCTAGAATAAATGCTTGATGGTCCACATAAGGGCCTTGAGTTTGTTTTCCTATAGACATCGGTGGTTCTCTTTCCTATAGATGGTTCTCTTCATATTCAATGTTCAGGGAATATGGCAGCCTACTTCAGCGATGCCATAACTTAAGTACAATTTGTGAGTAAACAGCTATGTGTGCGTGTTTTTGTATGTATGTTAGCACACACATATAGAGACACAACCTCAAATGAGTGTATTTATATATCCATAAACTTGTGTATATTCTTGGGATCATATATTCAGAAGCTAATATCACATAAAATCAGTCCGTGTTATTGGTAGATGAATAATTGGGTGTTCAATGCCTTCCTCACTGTGGCCACCTGACACTCTTTGGTGCTTTTTACCAGGACTTGTCCCCCGCTTACATGAACACATGCTGCTCTCAGACTGTGCCTTGTTAGTTTCCATTTCTTGCCTTTGCTGGATTGTCCTCCCTGTTACTTGAACTATGTCATTTTGCATGAACCATGTTTTCCAAGTTCATATTAAAAGGAACCTTCTACATAAAGTATCATCCCCCACCATCTGTAACCTCTTCTCTTCTAAGGAATCATACAATTCTACTTGTATTTATTTCAGAGTGGTGCTCATACTCCGTTTGATTAATAGTTTTGTTGTTTCCTTGGACTCAGTACATTCTTCTCCATTTCATCATAATGCCAGTCATTTATAAGGCAGGGATTGTGTTTTAAACATCTAAAATTCCCTCAAAAATGCCTAGCACAGGATTGCATACTTAGGTGAACACTTGAAACACAGCCTTTTCATAAACTGGGTTACATTAATCCTAGAAAAACATCTTCCGTAAACTTACACTACTCTTAAATCATCCATAGTGCACTTGATGGACATGGCTTTCAAGTCTCCCCCACATATACACCAGCTGTCTTCTTTATTTCTGTTTGTAGCGCACTGTTGTACCTGAGACTCCTGCTGTATTTTCTTTTTCTCAGTTTTGAAGATTCATTGTAAGGATCCAAGCAAGTTTTTCCCCCCTTTGACCGTGACAGAGTTGTTAAATGTCATTGATTGACGCCACAGATGTTAAATGTATTTTAAGGAACAAAGCCTTGTTGGCAGAAAGTCACCGGTGTAAATAATATATCATAAGTAGCACCCTGCATAGTTTTCATTGGCTTTTGCTGTGTACAGAACTTTAATCTATGGCTTTCATTCTTGTTTACAGTGTATACCAAATCATGAACCTATTCCTTTTTGAAAAATAAAGTGTTATCTAGCACAGGATCTCTGCCCCCTTTCTAATCTTTTCTAATCTATAAAAACATGAGATGTTTTCAAACCAAATATTGAGTTTAGCTGACCACAAAATGGAGATTTCCTCTTTAAATAAAAGTGTGTGTTGATGGATTTTATAGTGTGTAGTTTAAACTGCTTCCCAGCCATTAAATATGGACACTTAAATGCGTTTAGAGCTTAGCCATCAGCTTTTTGTGGTATCAGACTTTTTATTTTGTTCTTTTATTTGCACAAATATTATTAAACACAGCCAGCAGTGACTTAGAATTAATTCGTGGATATGAAACTCATTTGTCACAGAATTTGACAGATTTTTACAATACCAACACAAGACCAGAATTTTTTATTTAAATATTGAACTTGGTGTTGCATAGTTGAAAAACAAAATGATTCTTTTCTGGAAAAAAATCTGTTTTAGTTGGCACAGATCATATAGATCATCATTTTATACCCACCTCTCTTAGTATCATTTTGTTGGTGAATTAATTTAAATCTAGAAAAAGTTGGTTTATCTTTAAAAATAAACCTAGCCTGAACCTACAGATCTCTGGTGATATAAAGTAATTACAGGAATCAATTCTTTCATATTGGTCCTGTGATAGGACTCTCATGTTATCTTTATTTCTCTATACAGGTTTGATTCCGTTAGATAATCTTTGTATTCTCCAATACAGATTGGCTGGAAGAACAGGTCTGATTAGTTTTGCTAATTAGTTTTTTCCCTCTGGTGGGAAGAAAGAGTCCTCACAGCCTAATACTTAGAGTTTATTAGCCTACTGATTCGGAATTCAAAACACACCTCTGGACCGATAGTTACCATCCCTCTGTACAACAAACAGAGCAGCAAATTAACAACAAAGCAAACATGAGGACCTAGGTGGCTCAGTTAGTTAAGAGTCCCACTCTTGATTCCCGCTCAGGTCATGATCTCATGGTTTGTGAGTTCGAGGCCTGAATGGGGCTCTGCGCTGTAAGCTTGGGATTCTCACTCTTCCCCTCTCCCTCTCTCTCTTTTTCTGCTTTTCTCTCAAAATAAAGAAGTAAAACATTAAAATAAAATAAACACAAAGAAACCAAAAGCTTACACTAGGTGTACAAGAGGCAACATAGCTGGTAGGAGATATTAGGCTTGGCAGCTGTATGATTGACATATTCATTGTACCCATTCATTCAGAATTGGATTTGAAGTGGAATTGATTATTTCACATTAATTTCTGGGCAACGAAAAAAACATGGGCAACTCAGGAAGCATATATTTTATTATACTTGTTAGCCCATGATATGTTTGAAATTTGCAAATCATATTTCAAATTATCTGAAAAACAGGTTAATAAAGACCACTCTAACCTTCTAAGGCTTTTGTAAAAATCAGAGGTGCCTGCCTAAGAACTTAGTCTTATAACTAGTTAAGCCTGAACACAATTAGATTTTTTTTTAATTTTTTTCTTTTCTTTAATGTTTATTTTTTAGAGAGAGGGAGTGTGAGCAGGGAAGGGGCTGAGAACAAGGGAGACACAGAATGTGAAGCAGGCTCCAGGCTCTGAGCTATCAGCAGAGAGCCCAAAGTCACAAACTGCGAGATCAGGACCTGAGCCTGAGTCGGTCGCTCTGTCGACTGAGCCACCCAGGCGCCCCACCATTAGATTTTTGGTAACTGTTATTTTTGCGCTGGTGATATTAACCCCAGCATTTAGCCTATGACATATTTTCTGTAATCTTTATATTTTAAATGTGTGGACATTATCTTTAGTTTATTTGAATATACTTGTTATTAGAACTTTATATGAACCAATCTCAAACCTTCAGGATATTCCTGAGGTGTAATGAAAATGTTTGACTAAATGTTTCATGGTAAATATAATGGAAAGATACTGGATTAAATGAGGTTTATCACCTTTTCTCAGAGCCTTTATATGTTAATGTCCTTTGAAACTCTAGCAGAGAGGGCTAATAAACTGCCCCCATCTCCCGCCTTTTTTGTTATTTTTCCTCAGAAAATCTCACTGAACTATTTTGCAGTATTCACTTTACCAAGTGGTATTTTAGTGCTTAATATCTTACAGAGCATCTTTCAAACACATCTCTCTTGATGATTTATAGATTTTTATGGAGTCTGGTAGCTGGATTAGATGATTTATGACTGTAACTCTAACAGACTGGATGAGAGAACTCAAGATATTTTTGAATTATCTGAGTAAATTCATTTGAAGTGGCAAGAATAAGGGTCATTAACTTATTAACCATGGGGAAAAACTGGAAAATTGATGATGTTACCTGCTCAGAAGTAATATTGCATTTGCTGTCTTGGACCATGCCTATGTCCTTAACTCTCTTAACTCAAGAGTATTAACACCTTCACTAACGTTCTCCTTGTTTCAGGGTTAATGCTTGTTCTCTGCTTGACCATCTTAGGGCAATAAGTTTCAATTTTAATCACTCATGGCATAGCTTTGTTCCTGAGGGAGTTCGTTACACTTTCGTAATTTCATAGTTAAATTATTAATTATATTACTTTCTCATATTTTTTATGTTTTTCTACTTCCTGTGCTTCTTAAAAGTATGTATGCATTGCTTTTTATAACATGAGATATAAAATGCTTCCATAAATCAATTTTCTAATTCAACACAAAGCATAAAACATCTGTGAGTTAACCAGTTGTCAATATGCAGAAGTAAGTTGATAAAACAATATGAGAACATTTTTAATAGCAACATTTTAGAAATTTTGTCTCAAAAAATCTTTTTAATCTAATTTGTTCTATTTTTCTGACTTATAGATAGATAACAACTTTTCTTAAACCCTTTGTGTCAACACAAATATACTATTGTTAAACAAAACCTAAATGATATTATGTCTTCAGCCTAGGCGTGATTTTACACCACGTCCCTCTTAAACTATACTAAAGTCAAAAGCCGTAATAAGTGGTGATTCTGAATTTAGCAGCAAGAACGTGAAATCTCGCCAAGGTTAAAGGAAAGCCGAAAGAACATCAACTAGACCTTTTGTAATCAACCTCTGACTTCCCTCGTGTGCTGGTAGTCTAATCAAATTTACTTCTCAGAGGTTTTTTTTTTTCAAAACCCATGGAGAATTTGCTACTTACACATCTTTTCAGAAATAAGCATGAGGTTTTCAATGTCTGCTAGAGGCCTAATAACAAAAGATACTGTGAACAGAATACCCTTCCATGGACTGTTAAGGGGAAACAACTACTTTGTTGAAAATAAATATTTTGGCCCTGTAAAATATTCTTTCCTCTCAATTAATTATTATAGAGTCACAGAACCTTGGAATACAAGTAGTAGTTCAAGACGATGGAGTCAATTCATTTGCCTGTAAAAGGAGATACGTTGTAAGAAAATAATTACAGTTTCTTCTCCCCTGCCCCTTCTCTCTCTTGTCTGTCTCTCTCTGTTTAGTTCTCCTGTGTTAGGTGCTAAGGAAAGTAGATGATAATGAATTGAGAGAATAGTTCAATAAACCTCAATGTTATGTGGTGGAATGGAGTTATAGTGCCAGGTATTTGACTTTTATAAGAGGACAAGCTTTCTGTGATTCTCCTTATTAAGGAAAAATTGGACTTAGGTTCCTCAGGGGGAAAGCAGCCAGTGGCTAGGGGGAACAACTAAAGCATTATATTGGAAAGTGATGGAAAGGCTTCAGAACAAAATGGCTGGGTTTCCATGGAATTCAAATGCTGTGAGAAAATTAAAGATTGGAGGGGTAGAAATTTATCTAAGTTCTTATAGCAATCAAGAGGTAGAGCTATAACTCAATTCTTTTTTTTTTTTTTTAATTCCAAATCAGACATTCCTTCTGAAAATTTAATAGGTGTAGGCTACTGGCAGAAAATACTGAAAGAATCAAGGATAAAAAGAGGGCAGAGGGAGAGACAATGATGCCTTTATGGGGGTAAAACTTATTTGATAAGAGAGAGAGTTGATATATTAAGAGTTTGAGCATAAGTGCAGAAAGAGTGAATTTAGAGATCAAACATGGAATTTCCATAATGTATCCGTGGGGGGAAATCCTGTGGTCTCCCAACTGCTATGGCTGCATTTTGCCACCAGGTATATTTTGCTTATCTTCAAAGTGTTTGGGTCTTATCTCTGGTTTCTTTTGTTCTTAAAATGAATTCACACCTGTATTTACAAACTAAGAGATTATGCCTCTTTTGTAAAGTCTGAAACTGGCAAGGCTGGTTCTGATTCTTGTGTGGCTACAGTTTCCAGTAGAGATGATGAATAGCTACTCCCTTCAGATAGAGTATACAGTCCTCACTTTGCCCCAGCTACTGACCTCAGCCAGCTTCAGTCATTTACATTACCTGCTTGGCATATGTGTGCCCTTCAGGATTTTTTAACCTCTAAAGTAAGGAGTGAACAATCATCTGTGCTTACGTTGCAGAATAAAAGTCATTCATTCCACGTGTATTTATTGATCACCAAGCATGTGTTAGATATTAATCTGGTATTTATAATACAGTGCAGTGAAGACACCAGAAAAGTTCCTTCTTAGAGGTTCTATTCTAATGTGAGTGGCAGGCAATTACCAAAATAGTCAGCTAAAATGTATAGTGTGTTGGTGGTAAATGCTAAGGAGAAAAATAAAGCAGGAAAGTAGACAAGAGGCATTAGTGGGTTGCTGTTTTAAGTAGGGTAGTTAAGGAAAGTCTTACTGAGAAGGTGACATTGCTGAGAACCTGAAGAAAGTGAGTGAACAACCCCTGTGGCTCTTTGCGAGAAAAGTGCTTCAGACAGAGGGAAGAACCAAGGAAAGTTGCCCTGAATGAATTTGTTAGTGTGTTAAAGGAACCTTGAAGAGGCTAGAGTGGGGGGCATGTAATGAACCACTGGGAGAGTAACAAGGATTTGGCTCTGGAATGGTGTGATTGTTAGTATCCTGGCTTTCATTCTGAGTATGAACTATATGACCATAAATATTAGGACCTAAAGGAAGTGAGTTTATGCTAGACCGGCTCTCAGGTACACCATGAAGCTGGATATGATTTATTTTGTCTAAATATCCCTCAGTTCTCTCAAATTATAAATAAGGGTAACGTATGCCCTTTCAACCACCTAAATATGCCATGCGGCAATAGATTGATTGGAAGAGAGGATGCAGATAAGTCCAAAACATAAAAGAATCAGAATGATATGAGGTTTTTGTTGAGAGTGAATTCCTCTTTTGTTGAGTGATGTTCCAGATAGTGATTCATTGCCTCAGAGTTCCAAACTTACCCTTAATTACCTGCTGTGCTATAGTGGAGTTAGACCCTATAAACACATTTTTCCTTTGCAGGAATCTCAACATTAAGCTTTGTCAGTAGAGGGCGCTAAAGCAAAATTGCAGAAGGAAGAGTGTTCCCTTTCTGGCTCTCCTGTGAATCTGTTTTGCTACTTCTTCTACAGCAAGAATGCCAGTTTAGGAATGTGCAGTGGCGCTCGGCTTCAACCGTGTACCCAGAGCTTGCAGTCTGATGTGACACTGCTGTGGCTTTCCTAGTGGGATACTATATACAGTGGGTTTCCTGCTGATCTGCTGGTGAGCAGGCTTCTAGTGCTTTGACACCATCTGTATACCTACCTGTCTGCCCCCCAAGAGGTGTTTCCTGCTTCCCTATCAACTGTAGACCAACTCTTGTCTGGACAGCGCAGCAGACTTCACTATCCAGTGGGCTGTAATCATACCTTCTGTATTGATACTCTGAATTCTAGACATGGGGAGATCTCCCCACCTGTCCAAATTATAACTTCCTTGGGTATAGTCCCTCAGCTCTAGAGTTTTCTTTAGATGTCTTGTAACACCTTTATAGTTAAGTTATATGTGATAATTTTTTGTTGATAATTTTAAAATGATTTAATTTTTCTTTGCTCTATTTAGTAATTCTTTTACACTTCGCCTGTTCCAATCACATGGTTTCTAACTCCTGATTAGACCCTGAATGGTACAGGTGGTAAGAGCAAAAAATTAATTCCGAAACTTACAGACACATGTTTCTTTTTTTCCGTATTCTCAAGGATGCATTAAGTTGAAAAACTCAGCCGAAGTGTTGTTTGAGTTGCATTTATCAGAGAAGTCAAGAGTGAGACTAGCATGACAGGTGGAGAAAGAGAGGCAACTGACATAAATGCAAAGCACTCTCAACTAGCAAAGTGTTGTGCACTTAATAAGGGATAAACAGTGATGGTTTAATTCAGGGCCACGCACATTTATGGAGCAGTTTTTACATGCAAAGCAACTGTGCCACTTTCACTGAAACTTACAGTGATCGATTTATTCAATGTGCAGTTGACCCTTGAACTGCATGGATCCACTTGTATGTGGATTTCATTTTTATTTATTTGAGAGAGAGAGAGAGAGAGAGAGAGAGAGCGCGCACATGGGTGGGGGAGGGATAGAGAGAAAGGGAGAGAGAATCCCAAGCAGGCTTTGAACTACCAGTGCGGAGCCCAGTGCAGGGCTCAAACCCACAAACTGTGAGATCATGACCTAGCTGAAACCAAGAATTGGATGCCTAATTGACTGAGCCACCCAGGTAGCCCTGTATGTGAGTTTTTTATAGTATATACTATAAATGTGTTTTCTATTCCTTACGTTGTCATACTAACATTTTTTTTCTCTATTGTGAGAGTGCAGTATGTAATACATATATCATACAAAGAGTATATTAATTAACTGTTTATAGTATCAGTAAGGCTTCTGGTCAACAGTAGGCTATTAGTAAAGTTTTGGGGGATCAAAAGTTATACGTGGATTTTTGACTTTGTGGGGATGCCAGTGTCCCTAACCCTTGCATTGTTCAAGGTCAATTGTATGTATTCATGGAGTGTCAGGTAAGTGCTGGCACTAGATAAATGCTGGGTAATTGCTGTTATAATCACACAGAGTGGAACGGGAATTTTTACCTTTCAGATAACTTAGAGTCCTATGGGGTTGGGGGGGGTAGAGAGAGAGAGGGAGAAATACACACACACACACAAAAACACACACACACTCACACAATCACACATCACGATGTGATAAGGTGATGATGGAAGTGACAGAGTAGAAATGTAATAGAATGGTCAAGTATGCCTGTGGCTGAGACTTAGAGATGTTTTGATGGCAAACAACCCTTCCATTAAGGATCTCAGTCTAGAGATACTGCATTGCTGTCTTTACATGTTATAACACTAAACCTCAATGAAAAAAATATCTGAGACCACTTAGTTTTTTTTTACGAGACTTAGACCTTTTGATTTACCACTTCCTGTTCTAGAACAATAATTTACTGAATCACCTGGCAGTTGAATAAGAAGTCAACTTCTTAGATGCTACTGAACACTTGTAGGATAGTTTACTGTCCAGATTCTGCTAATTGGAGAAAAAAATTAACTCACAAATTTAAAATATCATGCCAATCAAGCTGTCAAACTTTAATGAAACAGTGGAGAAGTGCCCAATAATTTTATTTCATCAATAAGCCATGTATATCCAAGGCATACATTTGCATATGGATAAAAGATGCTAGCACAGATTCAAAATATCCCACTTTTATTTAACTACTGCCTCTTTTAAATAATTAGGACATGAAACAGTCTAACATTGTAATTTAAATTGCAAATATAAACACACAGAAGACCTATTTATCTGAATCTGTATTGTCTTAAACATCAGTGCTGGTAACAGTGTTTTTCATTTAATGGTATTTTTTCCTATCATATAAATAATTCATTAGGATATAAAACTGCCCACCTGTGCTGTACATGGTTATTATTAATTATGTTGTCCTTGGGAAGTCTGGTTCCTAAATATTTATTAGTATGAACTTATTGAGTTGTTTTAATCGTTAAGGACTATGTTGAAATCTTAATCCTATTCTTTTGAGACTCAGCGAACCCTAGAATTAACGTGGTAGCCAAAATAGGGGGAAGTTTAAACCACAATTCTTTGGCACAGGATCAATGGATCTGTTCTGTTGTAAACAAGGTTGGTTTAGTCAAATCAGCCATCTGTCTCTGATGAATTTAGACAGTGATGTGACATATTTCAGTATTGTAACAAGCTTTTGCTTATTTTTAATTTTTTTTAAGAGACAAGGTATCAGCAGATAATAGGTCCCAGGTTTCCTCTTCAGATTAATTCTTGAATTGCATTGTGGCACCCCTCTTCATGTCAACAGCTGGTGCAATTTTTTTACAGTTACAGGTCTGAAGAAACTTCCATTTCTAGATTCTTCAGTCCTTAAATTATTCCAGTCACTTGACTTCTTTTCAGTCTTTTTTCTTTGAGGATTAACAAATTAAGTCTGCATTCTTTCATGAAGTGGTCTATAAGCTTTAATTACTTGCTTAGATTTAGTGCCATATTTAACTTTTAAATAAATAGCAAGAGCAGGAAAGTGTCTACTTCTTTTGCTATATGACTACCTTTGGGGCAAGATCATATACTTAGGGAAATTAGACTGCTGAAATACCATGATGGCCAAGCTATAGGGAATATCATACTTACCTGTCAGTATTGTTGGTGACTTAAAGGAAAGCCTTTTACTTCTTACAGAGAAGTTCTTAGTAGTTCTGATTTGTCTACTGGAAAATTTTCACTTTATTACAAACTTTAAATTATACCTCACAATGGAATAAATATATTCTGCTATTTCTTCTTCTCCACTGTTTCAACTGGTGTAATCATTGACTAGTGTGATTAACTAATCAATGGAGTACTTGTGAACTCTCACTCTGAATAATAGAACACTTGAAAACTCCCGTCTGCTCTAGCAATGTAAGACTCATGAGACCCTTCATACTTAACAATAGATGCATGTAAGACAATTATTACTTTGTGTGACTAATGTTTATAGCACATTAGTGCACATTAGCACCCAAGGTTACAGGTGTGCTCCATACACATTAGACTACCAGCTGGAGGGGAAACATATGTTTTAGTTCATTCTGGGATACTATGACTAAATACCTTAGGTTGGGTGAATTTTGAACAACAGAAATTTATTTCTTACAGTTCTAGAGGCTAGGAAGTACAAAAGCAAAGTGCCTGCAGATTTTGGCATCTGGTGAGGGCCCACTTCCTAGTTTATAGGTGGCTGTCTTTTGGCTGTGTCCTCATATGGCAAAAAGGTCAACTGAGCTCTTTGGGTGTCCTTTATCAGAACACTAAGCCCACTTAGGAGACCTCCACCCTAATTACCTAATCATCTCCCAAAGGCCCCATCTCCAGATACTGTCACACTGGGGATTAGGCTTCAACATATGAATTTGGGGGTGGTGGAAACACATTTAGTCTGTGGCAGCATTTAAGTTTGTTTTTAATAATGCATCTTTCACTTGGTAATTTTCATTTGCTTGACTGTGTTTTTATGGTAGAAATAATTATTGGCCCTCATTCTTCAGCCGTTCCTATGTTGTCTGGTTCCTGGCCCAGGGAAGATTAAAGTGGAGGAATGATGCTTCCTGGGTGCAGTGGCCAGATAGAGGAGATATAGCTCCAAATGAGTTTGCATATGAAAGGCATGCTCTGGCTGAGCCTTTGCTGTCTCTAAGAAATGGCTAGCCCAGGGAGGGGCAGTCTCTCCTCAGCCATAAAGATTTTTCAAGATGTGAAAATACCATAGTATAGAGAGAGACGAGAGGAAAAAAAAGTACACACTCATGATACACTAGTTGTCAAGTCTTCAGGAATACAATGGTCTAGTTTTGGTGCATCCTGTTACATGAAAGAAACTGTGTAAGCGATATAAATGGAAGTTATATGACTGCTTTTTAAATTTTTTTCACTTTGATAGATAGGGCCTAAAATATAGCCTGAATCAATAGTCAACACCTGGCAATCCTGATGATGACAAATGGATTCTGAGGACACAAAACTGAAAAACATGTTGTCATATTAATATGGTTATCGGGCACATAACTTTTCACAACTCAGTTTCTAATTTTGAGACACAATCAGTGTTTCCCTAGGCCTTAACCTGAGTAGCTTCACAAAAGACCACAATAAGAGCAGGAATATCGTGTTGCTTGAGCTCTGTCCAAACTCATCTGTGAGACATCCAGGCTCTTCAGTTTCTCTCCAGATAGTTTGGGAGTTCCTGGGGAGATTCTACATTACATGCTCCAGTGCAGTCCTCTAATCTATCCTGTGTTGTCTGACATTTTCTGCCTTTCCTGCTGCTGATGCCCAGTACATTCTCTAAAAGTCCACAGACCTGGTTCAGAGAGCCAGTGTTCTCACCAAGACAACCTGTGCCCATGAAGCTGCTGTATTTGTTCTTGCCAAAGCTGTCAAACCCAAAGCCAGCCCTTTTCATTGTTACTTGTTTTTTTATTGAAGCCGCCAGCCTCCCAGTCACCTGCACCCGCACTTTGGGATTTATGTGTGAATTCGTGAAGAGTGGACTATAGATCAATCACAGCGACAGAATGTTTTCCCCAGTTTAAAGCACTCCGAACTCTTCAGCACTGTCTCACTGCCCTTGAACCTCTTTTGAGCCTCACATCTCACCCGTAAGATATTTTTTCCCAGTTTTCTCAGTTCTTTGAAGCTCCCTAGGCATGTCCACATCCATTTGATTATTATGGTATAAGATTAAGGCTGCTTAAACTAGGACATCCTAGGAGATACAAAGAATATCTCCCAGCGATCAAGATATTTGACCACTTCAGCTACATTTACTATGATTAATGCAATGTCAGATGGTACTCTTTGCTTTCTGTTTTTACTAATTAAAGAATACAATAATTACTGTTATTTAGCAAATAGGTATTTGGGACTGACTCTGCACCATGGTCTTTTGCTGAACTCTGGAGCTAATAAAATAATAACACATGATTTACTCTTTGAAATATGTGTCCTGTGTACTAAGGACACATGCATTTATTTAAAATGTATAGAAGGCATAGGGAGGAAATCAAGGCATAGACATAATGAGGTCATAATTCTCTAAGTTCCAAACTACAATACAGGCATGGTAGTATATACTGTTTTCAAATTATATTCTAGATGTGCATTGTGTTGAGCATCCTCCCTCTATTTGTGGAGGTGGAAAAGATGGATGGATCGACACACACTCTTCTATTACCTTGTTCCTCCAACTATCTAACTATGGTCCTAGGTAGATTTACATAAACCATAAACCTAGGTAGATTTACATAAACCAAAATTATCTGCAGGTTGGATGTTGATCAATCCAGTAAATCCCAACCTATGTATTAGGAGTTGACTAATGGATCTTCCGCAGCGTTGAATATTGTGGGAATGGAGGAGAAGTTTATAGAAAGGAAGATTAGGATTTGTACATAATCTGTGCTTGGAGTTTGTAATCGGATTGGAACGTGTCTCAGACATGTGTTGTTTTTCTTCCCAGCACCTATTTCCTTTTCTCTCAACACAGTAGCCTGATTTTCCTTTGAAGGATTTATGTGCTTCCATTCTGAGTCTTGTGCTGTGGGGAAACTTGAAACTACCTCTGACTTAGCAGACCCATCTTTGATTTCAGTGATTGATTTAGGGGTATACATGTAACCTAAATCAGACTCAGGATTCATGCAAAGACTGTCAAAGCAGGTGCAAAATTCTGCTGTGGGGAGTGTGATGTGTGAATTGGGGACCTAGAGCTAATGCAGCCGCATTGCTTCCATGAGGACGGGTATGATGTTGTTTTAGCAGCCACATTATAGAGGGGCAGATGGAACTCATTCTGTGGAAGATAGAACAGGGAAGTAGAGTGAAATCAGATTCTTGGTAATGTGGCTTAAGGCACTGGATAAAACCTCAAATCAAATCAAAACTAAGTCTGGATTTTAATTTGCCTAACCCAATGATTTCCTTAATAAAATGAGTTTGGATTGGCTCTGTCGTTACTTGCAACGTAAAAAAAAAGTTTAACTGACACAAAGAAAATATATTTGGAGGTACGAATTGTGGGGAAGAGCTCAATATCAGGGAAGTGGAAGAAAATACCTCTGGTATGAATTAATTGTAATGGAGAAGTGCATGTAGATGAGTATGATGTAATGGAAGCATACTAAAGTAGATTTTCTTCTGTCAGTCCCTGGAAACAGAACTGGAGTAGGGATGATGGTAGGGCTAGAGATAAGGATTTGTGTATAACAATTAAGATGATGCTTAAATTCATTAGAGATGAGTTCATAGGAAAGAAACATAGTAAAATACAGTGGACTTAGAGAGGAAACTTTAGTGCTAAGGCAAACTGGAGGATGAGAAGAACATGAAGGTGGTAAGAAAGAAGGAAAGAAGACAAGGTCAGGAGCTGTGAAGGTTGTAAAATCCAAGAGGGAAAGCTTTTATTTCTTGGTGAAACTGAGTATTTATTTACTTATTTATTTACTTATTTAAATGTTCATTTACTTTTTGAGAGAGACACAGAGCATGACTTGGGGAGGGGCAGAGAGAGAGGGAGACACAGAATCTGAAGCAGGCTCCAGGCTCTGAGCTGTCAGCACAGAGCCCTACACGGGGCTCTAACCAGTGAACCAGGAGATCATGACCTGGCTGAAGTTGGACGCTTAACCAACTGAGCCACCCAGGTGCCCCTAAAACTGAACATTTATAATACCAGTCAAAAATACTGATTTGAAGGGGCACAGCACCCAGATATTTATAGCGGCACTATCAACAATAGCCAAATGACGGAAAGAGCCCAAATGTCCATTGACTGATGAGTGGATAAAGAAGACGTGGTATATACATACAATGGAATATTAGTCAGCCATCAAAAAGAATAAAATCTTGCCTTTTGGAAGAATGTGGATGGAACTAGAGTGTATTATGCTAAGCAAAATAAGACAAAGTCAAATGCCGTATAATTTCATTTATATATGGAATTTAAGAAACAAAACAGATGAACATAGGAGAAGGGAAGGAAAAATAAAATAAGATAAAAACAGAGGGGGAGGCAAACCATAAGAGACTCTTAACTATAGAGAATAAATTGAGGGTTGCTGGAGGAATCTTGAGTGGGGGATGGGCTAAATGGGTGATGGGCATTAAAGGAGAACACTTGTCATGAGCACTGGGTGTTATATGTAAGTGATGAATCACTAAATTCTACTCCTGAAATCAATACTACACTATATGTTAACTAACTTGAATTTAAATGAAATCTTCAGGAGTAAAATAAAAATAATTTTTTTTCTTCCAAAAAAAGAAGTGTATAGAATTGCTTTATCCTTGTATGGTACACCTGAAATTAATGCTGTATGTTAATTATATACTACTTTTTAGAAGACAAAAAAAATCTATCATCAAATTTCATATTAAATAAGGAATAAATATCTTTATCACCTAAAAAATAGACCTAATGCATTTCTTTAAAACTGTAACTATCTTGGGACGTTTAGGTGGCCCAGTTGGTTAAGCATCCGACTTTGGCTCAAATCACGATCTTGCAATCTGTGAGTTAGAGCCCGGCATCAGGCTCCATCCTGACAGCTCATAGCCTGAAGCCTGCTTTGGATTCTGTCTCTCCTTCTCAAAATAAACATTAAAGAAAGTTAAAACTATAACTATACTAGTAATTGACTTGTAGGATAAAAACGAGAAGATCTTCTCTGCCTCTAAATCAGTGCAGAGGGGCTTGTAATCAATCAAAAGCTACTGTTGGATGCACGGCTATATGCTTCTATAGCTCTTCTCCCGTTACTATGCCCTGTTAGCCTCAAATTATGTGGAAGGCTCCACAGCCTTGAAAGCACCAGCCCTCATCCCCAACCCTCATGTGCTAGAGACCCTAGAAACAATGATTTATATTGAATAACCCTTATCGTGGTCAGTTTTCTACATTTATTTTGATCATAGAAATATATGTGTTGGCCTTGTCTTCACTAAATCCTTTTCAGGATCTATCTCCCTTGATTTTTCAGATTTCTAAATTAAAAAAAAAATCTTTTTAACATTTATTTTTGAGAGAGTGAGACAGAACTCACTGGGGAGTGAGTGGGGAGGGGCGGGGGGGGGGGCCAGACGGCAAGATCTTGACCTGAGCTGAAGTTGGCCACCCAACCAACTGAGCCACCCAGGTGCCCCTGGATTTCTGAATATATATGCACACAATTCCCTGAACCATCTAGGGCATTTAATTTCAAACTTAGATGGTTTTTATCTAGGTAGAGATGTGTACCATAGATAAGAAACTATTATTTCCTTAATTTCAAAGAGTAAATATGTTTAGTGTTGCCATCAACATTTGACAGATCTTTACCAACATGTCTCATGTTTAAGGAAAAGCTCTCCAGGGGCACCTGGATGGCTCAGTCAGTTAAGTGTCCGACTTTGGCTCAGGTCATTGTCTCATGGTTTGTGGGTTTGAGCTCTGCATCAGACTCTGTGCTGATAGCTCAGAGCCTGGAGCCTGCTTTGACTTCTGTGTCTCCTTCTGTGTCTGCCCCTCCCTCACTTGGGTTCTGTCTCTGTCTCTCTCAAAAATAAATTTAAAGAATTAAAAATAATTTAAAAAAATAATTTAAAAAAATAAAAGGAGCTCCCCAGCAACCCAATAAGATGAAGTAATACTGCTTAATTTAATGTCTTAGAATCTGTCCCCTGTGCTGTTGTAAATGCCTTCTATGCATTAATTCATTTAATCCTCATAACAATTCTGTGAGGTATATTGTAATCCACTTTTTATAAGTAAGGCATTGAAGCTCAGATAGGTTAAGTCACGTACCTCATTATATTGTATTTATCCAATGGTTGCCTAAAATAGTTCAAATACTTCCCTTCCCCTTTTAATATGGGTCTTTGTTAGTCCTGGCTTTGGAGGGGCAATGTAACGTGCACATTTTGTGATTATACATCTTGCATCCTCATTTTGAAAGTGATCATATTTGAAGTTTTGGTGAAAGCGAGGTACCAAACTCCAGAGAGTCGCAGCTTCTACCGTGGAATTCAGTGTTAGTTTCCTGGGTATTTTTTTAACTGCCTTTGTAAAATTAATTTAGCCTGGGAACTTAATAGAATATAGATTACATGGGCTTAATTAACTTATAATTTGGATAAGGAAACATTTTTAGGTGAATGGTAGGAGAAAATTACTCTTTCTATTATTTTACCTATTATTTTGACTGCTGCTCCTGTCATGTTTCCAAGCGGCAAAAATTCAAACTAAGGAAAATATGATTCATGTAACATCCATGGCAAATGCTTGGAATTGTATAAATGTCATAGCCATACATACCCTGCTGCAACTTCTGTGCAACTGTACAATTGTTTTTAATGACAATATTTCCAAAATAGAAAAGTCTCCAGCTGTGACATGTATAACAACGTTTAGTTAAATATGTAGACTTACTTCTACCCACCAAAAAGACTGACCTTCTGAGTGTAGTTCTAGTTGACCATTCTCAATAATTTTCATGAAAGAAAAGAATTCAGAAACTCAGTTTAGGAGTTTATAACGCTTAAATAGAGCTCTCTGTTAGAGGTCACTAAGAGTATGAAAATAATGAAAAAGAGGAGTAGAATTTTCCATTTTACCCTTATAAAAATACTTTTTTTAAATTAATGGAATCTCTGTAAAAATGCCAATAATAAATGTTCATGGTAGATTTTAAAGAAGTAATGGGGTTAATATGTGTCTCTGATTTGTAATTTTTCTGAGATAGTTATCCAAAAAGGGACTCACTAAGGCTGTACAGTAACAGCTGTATTACAGATGTAGTCTGTTATCATTGATACTGGAGGAGATAATGATACCTGCCTCTCGCTCAGAATCTTCTAAAACTTCTTCATGGAACACATAGTTTGTCTCCAAGAGTGGATGTTTAGATAGATTGTTTCCTCTGTGTAGTACATAGGTTGTTTTACAAAATAAAATCTATTGATAGTCCTTCTTCATGAGCTTCCTAATTAGATGAAAGATTCGCTTTCTATTTTAGGGTAAAATAATTGTTTGATTTGGTGAATTCAGTCTAAAAACTAATGTATTTGAGAGAAAATAAATATTAATCTAAGTGATAACTTGTATTACAGAGATAATTTTAAACACCTGTAAATGTAACTGTTTAAACATTTATTTCACTAAATTTTGTTGGCACAATGTATCTGTTATTTTAGTGAATGTTTATTTTCTAGTCTTATTACCTGAAAATCTGCTAGAAACCTATTCTCAGGCAATGGTAGAAGAGACCATGACTTCTTTCTTCATTGGAAGATGGAAAGTTGCCACAGGTTTCCACAGCTGTTGACTGAAGACCTTCCATATTTTGGACCCTCATCTGAGGGTGGTCTGAGGGGAACATACACCATTCTGTAAGCATCTAGAGTATAAGCTCTAGGAGGGCAGGAATAGTGTCTGTTTTGTTCACTACTGTGTACTGCATGCCAAACATCATGCTTTGCCTACAGGAAGCACTGATTAAATAGTTCTCGAATGAAAGTACTAGATGGAAAAGATGGAATTTAATGGTGCTGTGTCTAGGTACAGGAGAAAGAATACAAGCCTACCTGGACATAGATAAGAAAAGGCCGAACTTAGTAGCAGTTCTTCTGAAAAAGATGTAATTTTATTTAGGGTTAAGTTTGATGTGCACTTGCAATGAAATGTGGCTACCAAAAAAAAAAAAATAATAATACATTAAAAATAAAGTCAGGGATAATTGTATTCTCAATGATAACATCCAAAGAAAGGATCTTATTGATGAGCTTTGTTTTCTGTCTCATGCATTTTCAGTTTCTGCCTTCCGATTGTTCCTTGTCTTCAGTCTTTAAACATGCTCAAGTCTCTCCCAGAGTTAGAAATAAAAAACTGTTTGGCTTTTACCAACTGCTTTATCTCTTTCCTCCCATGTCCAGATATGAAGGAGAATAATTGATGGTTGATGTCTTTCATTTCTGCTGTCTGATTTCCTCTTACCTCTCTCAAGTCTAGTTTGCCATCACTGCCCTGCTCAAAATATTTCCACTGAAGCCACCAATGCTGGTATTAACAAGGGTCAAATACAGGTGGTACTTATAAGTAGTCTTTGCTATACTCGAGTCTTCTGCTCATGTCCTCTTTCCTGAAATTCTGATGCTCATGGAGCATCTTGATAGTTTCTTCTTTTCTTTCTACTTCACCCTCACTTCTCCCCAGCTTTCCCAAGGTTCTTCCCTCAGTTTTCAGCCCACTGCATTTCTCATGCACCCATGCTCCGTAGATAATCCTTTCCACTGTTAGTATTTTTAACACATCGTAGGTGCTGATGGCTGCCCTTTGTTTCTTTCATGCCTCCTACCCTTTCTTTTTCTCTTCCTTCCATCCCTCCTTCTTTTTATCCATCTATCTGTAAGAGTCTTGATGCTTAGACAATAAAACAGTGGCTACCTCCTAGTAGGAATCGAGAAGTAGTTTCTAGTTTTTTCTTCAGTTTTATTCATTTTCTGATATTTAAAATACACAATGAATATGAATCACCCTTTTAATCAGAAGTAAAAACTAAAATTGTTTCTAATTAGAAACCTACAAAAAAATGGATCTGTCAAGAATAAGTGCTTCCTTTGACTCATCAGCTATCACCTCACACACCTAACCTTACTCTCTATGTTAAATAAAAGCAAGAGTGGGAGGACACTGTATTGTAATCCTCTTTGTGGATTGTTTAGTGCAGAGCTTAGGATTTAGTAAATATTCAGTAAACATTTTTGAACTATGATAACCTCATGGCATGCTGCATAATTAAAGTAACATTAAAATGAAGACAAGGGTGAAAACCCAGAGCAGACAGGACTTGGGCCAACATTCTGGAGGAAGACCACTGTGATGATCCCAACAATCATTCTACTTTTCCCTCACAGAACCTGTCAATTTTCAGCAAAGAGAAGAGAGACCAAGGAGCAAGCCCCAGCCAGAGGCTTGTAACAGTTTTGCTGCACTCGAGAGAGAATTTAGCATTCAGGGCTACCACATAGATCAGGACTTGATGCGAGGAAGAAATCTTTGAGAACTGAACTGCAAATGATGTATGTTATTTCCTCTGAAAGCATTTTCCAGTTTCTAAGCTATACATGTGTAGGGTGAAACTCCTAGAAATCAAGTAGAAATCTGTTCCAGGAAGACCAGAGAGCTTAGTAAAGATATTGACGGTCTGGTGGTCTTGGGGAGAGAGCAGTTAGAGGTTAGGGCCCAAGAAAGTGGAGTAGTCCTTGTAAATTCCACAGGCTTGTAGTCTTGATCCCAGAAGTACTATGATCTAAGAATAAAGACAAACTGGAAACAAAATCAGCACTAACAAAACCCAAAACCCACGCTTAAATGGACATGCCAATACTCTACCTGCCTTCCAGAATAAAATAAAATTCTGCTTGGAAATCACATCAAACAGAGCAATATTTTATATATGATATCTAATAGTAATTTAAAATTACCTGGCATGTTCATGGAGTGCCTGGGTGGCTCAGTCAGTTAAGCCTCTGACTCTTGATCTTGGCTCAGGTCATGATCTCACAGTTTGTGGGGTTGAGCACCATGTGCTGATGGGCAGGGCCTACTTGGGATTCTCTCTGTGCCTCCCCCACTGATGCTCTCTCCCTCTCTCTCTCATATAAATAAACATTTAAAAAAATTACCCGGCATGTGCAAAAAACAAATCCAGATGACTGAAAGTGAAAACAAAATTCTATAGACAGAAAGCCGAAGGATGATTTAGGTATTGTGGTTATCAGGTGGGAACCTCTAAATAACGATGACAAATATCTTCAAGAAAATAGAGGGAAAATGTAGAATTTTCCCAGAGTCCCAGAATCCAAAAGATGTTGTGAGTGAGAATTGAAGATTCAGTGGATGAGTTAATAGAAGATTTGATCTGTCAGAAGAGGGGATTAGTGAACTGGAAGATAAATGACTAAAAATATCTAGATAAAATCCCAGAGGGAAATGAAGAAGGCTATAAAAAATATGTGATATGTGTCTAACATACATATAATTTAGGGTTCTAGAAAGTGAAGAGCAAGAGAAAGAGACAGATCCAGGAAAATTTTCAAAAACTGGTGACTTAAAACACAGATCCAAAAATCTTCAGACTCCTAGGAGGTAAATTACAATGAAAAACCACATCTAGGTGCGTATCATCAAACTGAAAATGAATAAGAGAAATTCTTAAAAGCAGTGAAACTACATTTTAATTTTATTCATTTTGAGTTCCACATTTATAGAAGGTGATTGAAAAACTAGAGCATATCCAGTGGCAAGTGGATATGGCAAGTGTCCAGAAATCATAAAAGACTTGGAGACTGGACCTGGAAACCAGAAAATAATAAAAAGATGAGAGAGGTGGGAATGTTAAACCAGTAAGACAATTTTAGTAGTCTTAAAAAATTTGAGGTGTTGTCAGGACGAAAAGGCAATTTACTCGTGCTGTGTTATCCAAGGGACAGAGCTAGGATGCGAGTTGAAATGAAGCAGCTTGTGACTCAACAGAAGAGAGTAATAAATAGACCTGAATGAAAATGGAACAGCAAACTCCCAATCACTGAGATTTTTAAACTGAGATTTTAGATGAACAAGCTTCAGAGAGGAAGAAGGTATTCTTAAATTGAATGTGAGTTTAATGAGCTCTCCTGTACAATTCTTCATAACTCCAAGGTTAAATAATTCTATAATGTGCATTCCAGTGAATGATTGTTGTATTTTCATGACTGCAACTGATTTAAGAAGCCGTTCATTTAATCATTAACTCAGCCAAATGTTATTGAGTACCCACTTGGTGTAAGGCCCTGTTCACAGACAGGAGAGATACCAAGAGACAGAGACACAGTCCCTGGCATCATCTTGATCGTGCACATGAGAAAAGCCAATTCTGGAGAGTTTATAACTTATTCAGGTCACTATAATATAACTTAGTACAAGGGAAGACAGGACATATATTATTAAAATGGAGCTGAATAGTGTAAAAGAATAATTCATCTCCACTAAATGGGTATTTTATTCCTTTTTACAGAGGAGATTACATGCTGTTTGTCACATTGAACACAACTGTTATAAATATAACCCTTTTCAGGACAACCAGATGATCTTAGCATACTATTGCTTCAGTGTTCTAGAAGGCCATACTTGGAGCCTCAGTGTTGTTTAACCATCTTGTATTTCTTCAACAATCCCTAGTTTCTGTATTTGTTGTTAACATAATGGTTCTAGTTCTCTGTCATGAAGTGATCATATATGTCTTTATGTCATGGCAGAAGAAAGTTGTCATTAATAATAATTTTTAAATGCATTTTCTGTGCCATTAAATGAAGACACTGCAATTATTTTCTACCCCAATGTCTCCTAAATTTAATGGGATTGAGAATCTTTTTTTTTTAATGTTTATTTATTTCAGAGAGAGAGAGAGAGAGAGAGAGAGAGAGAGAGACTGTTCAGGAGCAGGGGAGGGGCACAGAGAGAGAGAGAGAGATCCAGAGAAAGTGAATCCCAAACAGGCTCTGCACTGTTAGCATGGGGAGAGAGGGGAGGGGGAAAGACTGAGAGGAGAGAGAGAGAGAGAGAGAGAGAGAGAGAGAGAGAGAGAGAGAAAGCGAATCACAAGCAGGCTCTGCACTGTTGGCACGGAGCCTGACATGGGGCTCAAACTCATGAACCATGAGATTATGATCTGAGCTGAAATTAAGAAGCAGATTCTCAAGGTGCCTGGGTGGCTCAGTCGGTTAATCATCTGACTTCAGATCAGGCCATGATCTCACAGTTCCTGAGTTCAAGACCCGTGTTGGGCTCTGTGCCGACAGCTCAGAGCCTGGAGCCTGCTTCGGATTCTGTCTGTCTGTCTCTCTCTCTGACCCTCCCCCACTCACGCTCTGTGTGTGTGTGTCTCTCTCTCTCTCAAGAATAAATAAACATTTAAAAAAAAAAAAAAAGAAGAAGCAGATTCTTAACCAATTGAGCCACCCAGGTGCCCTGGGGATCTTTGATCCTATCATTTTAATAACCCAGGCTGAGGAGTTGGCTTACCCTGCAGTCTGCGAAGAGAACAACACATATCTTAAAACACTTACTTTTCATACCAAATTCTGTTTTTAAAACAGTCTTCATAGTAGAAAATATATTTTACATTTTAAAAGCACCTTTTTGACTGGAGGGGAAAAACGTTGGAAACACCGCATACTACAGGTTTTTTTTTTTTTTTAATCTGTCCTTGATTTGCCCTCAAGCATTAATGAAAAATATCGGCCAGTTCCACTGCCTGAAGATTGTTTTCTGAGGAAAATAAATGTTTCAACTGTGACATTGTGTTCCCATTTGATACACCTTTCAACTTGTAAGCTGCTGAAGAAAGAAATAGGGATATTTTGTTTCAGTCACAAGCTAAGTCAAAAGCAACTTCGAATACGATGGATAGCAAAATGAAAATGGAGATGTCCCTTTGTTGGGATGATGTGCTGAAGGCTTAATGAACCTATGCGTAGTCCAGCTATAAGCCTGTGTATGGGGACTGGGGAATTCCTGTGCACATAGCCCCACTGATAGAGTGTCTGGAGGTCAGAGCAAAGGGCCCTCCCTTTCCCTCCTTTCTGAATGGACCTTCCCTATAGTCGTCCCTCCAAATTCATGTGAACGTAGGCCCAGAGAATCTGACAATTTTGTAGAGAGATTACAGATACCACCTCTGTGTGCTCCTATTTTAATCTTTATCATCTGTTTTTTTTTTTTTTTTTTTTTTTTTTGCTGCAAAGAAGATTAATATTAACAGTGGACTAACCTAAGGGACTTCTGTAATACTTCAAATATTTAAAAAATTAAAAAGAAAATAGTTAATAATTTAGGGTCAATATCAATTAAATCATACTACCCTCACTGTTTGCATTAACCCCTACTGTATGTCCACGACTATTTTGGTGATTCTGATTAATGTCGGTTTTACATTTATAAAATTGTATTCTTACGAAGTTCTTTGTCATTTCAAAACTCAATGAGCAAGATAAATGGACTTGATTGTATTTTCATCACTGTTTTCTTTTCTTTTTTTGTCCTCCTTGGTCTTTGCTTAATTGGTATGCCCAGAGAGGGAGGATGGGCTGTTTCCTATTTCAGGAGCATGTTGTTAGTGTTTGATAACTATATAAATGTACACAACAATACTGATGAGCCAATGAAATTAAGCTTTTCAAAGGGCAGCTTTAATTTGTTGATTTGGAGCTTGAAAATGCGGGTTATTTTGTGATTGAATAACAGCCTTGAATGTTTAATGCATGGCTCCATTTACCTTGATTAGCTCAGCAATTCGCTACGCATTATTTCCAAAGATGCTAATCAATTTTAAATCAAAATAGATTGAATTGCCTCCGAAATTGTGAAGATTGCCCGAAAGTGTCAATCTCTTTGGGAAATTGAAATTCTGGCATCTGAATGAATAACCTAGTTGTGGAAGTGCTGTATAAGAATAATGGTTTTGGAAATACTATAAGCCAGGGATAAATTTCTGAACATAATAATTACAATAAGTATAGATTTTGTTCTACTTGGAAGAAATACCTGTGTTATCATTGTAGGTTTTATTCCTTCTAATTGATAAATATGAAATTTAGAATTACCATTTCACTGATTATCTGTTACCTCATTCACTTCTTCTAGACTGTTTAAACTTTACAATTTTAAATATTCTCCCGGATCAAACATCAATGACATTGCTCAAAGTTGCACATGTAAAATTAAAGCAAAAAGAAAAGACAGTTTCTGTAGTGAACATATCCAACTGAATAGAGAATTTCTAGTTACATTTAACTGTGTATCAGTATATATATGCACACATACATGCACACATGTATATCCACACACGTATATATCCACACATGAACATTTTAACATATTTTGGATATTCAAATATGGGAAGACAGCATTACGCTTTTTAATAAGCTATTTAACATATTAAAGACAAACATTTATACTGCAAAAGAAAATCATTTGCTTGTCTACAGAGAGAAATGAAATGCAAGGGCTTCTGACCATGACTTTATGTTAGTTCATGTGTTTATTTTAGTTCAGAAGAGTATTTAAAATTACAGGGGAATGATTGGAAAGGGAGAGTATGTTCCCACTGAAGATTTATTTAGGGTCTACAGTATTAAGAAGTGGAAGGAGAAATTTATCGATTTTTTTAGGATTTTATTTTAAAGTAATCTCTACACCCAACATGGGGCTCAAACTCATAACCTCCTAGATCAAGTATCACATGCTCCTTTGATTGAGCCAGCCAGGTGACCCATCTATTTTTTTTTTTTTTATATGAAGGTATTCTATAGAGTGGTTGTAGCATTTTAGAGTTCATAAAATCCCTTTTTAAAGTTGAGCTCCCCTCACTACTGTCTTTGTTGCTTTAGTCAAATTATCAAATTCTTGGAGCCTCATTTTTCTCATGTATGAAATAAGACTAATTATAGCTGCTGCATAGTTTTGTTGCATTTTTTATTTTTTTGCATGTGTGGCTTTTCTTTTTCCTTTTTGTAAGAGAAAGGGTAGTGGTAAGATCAGTGTTCAATACAATATATGTAAAGAATGTAGCACTGTGCCTGGTAGATGTTCTTGTTCTAAGTGCCCTTAATGCATGAGTGAGGAGTCAGGGAACTTTGCATTGTACACTGAATAAGGCTGAAAAATCAACATTTGCGAGCATCTGAGAAATAATTCTCCAAACCCAGTTTCTACTGTCTCATTCAATAATTGAATATTAAAAATAACAGTCATTGAACCAATCATTAAGATGCTCTGGAAGGAGGAAGCAAGTCTTTTCATGAGAAGATTGAGACGGGATTTGAGGGAAATGAGAAATCAATTTTAGTTTCTGAGTTATGTGTGTGCCTGCAGAGTAGAAGTTATTTTTGTTAGTTATCATATCCACGGCAGGTTTTACTATCCTCACGTTTAAGTCAGTGACAAAGTGTCAATGCTTTTCAATAAACATTAGAAAAGAAAAAAATTCTGATGTGAATTAAAATTCATTCTGTATTCAGATTTTTTTGCAAATTATTTTCCTTATGTCTGGATGACACAATTCCTATACTTCAGGAATGGTTAATATTTTAATTTGGAGTTATCTTTAAGTTGAGGGAAATTTATTTGTGCCTTTCATGTAGTGAATCCAATAGTTTGGAATCATATTTTAAGGAATGGTCACTGATTCCTTCAGTGTTCTGATGTGAACATTTCCAATGTGTCAAGTGCTTAATTTAAAACATTTATAGATTCTTGATTTTTGCTTGGCTGTGAGCTCATTTATTTTAATGGAGTTGTTAATAAAATGTCAACTCTCTCCTGTTCTGTGTTCTATATCTATTTTCTGACTATACTTACTTGTGATCTGTCATAGAGAAAAATGATTAATGTAATTTCTTGGGGCTTGCAAACTACTTGCACTTTAATGTCCATCTCATAGATTTTTACATTAGAAAGTTATGAACATTATTATGAATGCAAATCCTGAGGAAATTCTTAGTTACTCCTGAAAATAAGTGAAATAGGGTGATTTAATGGGCTGATGCTTCACAGAGAGCATGACTTAGCTATCGGTACCTCATAGATCTGGACTCAGCCTATCTACCAAGCCAAGTTCATAGACATGGAGATTGCCTTTGCCAAATCAAAAATGAACTTCTAAAAATTATTACTTCTGGTATAGTTCTCTCTCTTTGTTCACAAGCTGAGAGCTCCATTATTTTAATACCTGGCTTCATGGAGAGAGAGGTTTTATTATCAACAAGAGTAATGACCTTCCAACTCAGTGCAGTGATTTACCTGAAATAAAAATTAGAGAAATAGGAGGAAAGTTGTTGAACTCTTGTATTAGTTTAATTCCATAAAGGAGGAAAAAATAGTTCCTACTGAGTCGGAAATCATTATCTTACAAACTATATGGCTGATTAGATACCCAAATGTAAGAATGCCTATAGATGGTATAAATTAATGATTTGTTTCCAGCTGACAGGCTGGCTGGAGAAGAAGGCCCAGATAAAGGGACTTGGAAGGTAATCAAAAAGACTAATGAGGGATAGAATACTTCCTCTGCTCCTCTGACAAAAAAGAAAAAAAAAATCAAATGAAATCTTGGGAGAATTTAACCTTTGTCATTTCTGTACATTCTTTTACCTGCCATTTTTCAAAGAAAACAATTATTTCAATAAGCATTGCGTGTAAATTCAAATTCTTTTATTTAAGATGGAGTTGGGGGATGCCTGGGTGGCTCAGTTGGTTGAGCGTTGGGCTCTTGGTTTTGGCTCAGGTCATTATTTGCCACTTCATGGGTTCCATCCAGCCCCATGTGGGTTCTGCACTGGCAGCGTGGAGCCTCTTGGGACACACTCTGTCTCTCTCTCTCTCTCTATTCCCCCACCCCCGTCTCTCTGCCCCTCCCTCACTCATGCTGTCTCTGTCTCAAAATAAATACACTTAAAAAAATTAAAATGGAGCTGGAGTTTAATTGCTTAAATGACTGTTTTTCAGTCATATAGCATGCATAAAATTGCAGTTTAAAAGAATTGCATGAATAAACAAAACAAAATAGGTGGCCTGAGGCATGTCCTTCTCCCAGTCAATGCAAACCTACGGAAAAGACTGAATCAAAAAACTAAATCAGCTCCTTAAATTAGAATGTAGCCATGCATAAAATACAAAATAGGTTAAGAACTAAAAATAAAATGGAATAAAATGTTTTTAATTTGAAGGGGTTTTAAAACTACTCCAATAACTATATTCTATGTTTTTGAACATTTTACATAAAATAAAAATGAATCTTCCATAAGGATACTCACCAGTACTTGCTAAAATATGAAGCAAAATAGCACTAACTCATTTGGGTCTAATAGCATATTTTTCAATAAACAAAGGACCTGTGGCCCCCAAAGCAGGCAACAGAAAGTGAAAATAGTAAAAATGATGATGAGTTAGCACTTCCTTAGTTCTGTGTGCCTCCTGAATGTGTGTTTGACAGCTTCCCATGTCATCAGACTTTCTATAAAGCAGACTGCTGCTGTAGATGGCTTAGGGGTTTTAAGTAACTGTCAAATTCCTTTAAGTGTTTTTAAACATGTTAGTTCTGTTTCTTTTTTTTTTTTTAAAGAGACTTTGTTTCTATGGATATTTAATGTTATAGAATAGCAGATAGAAAAGTCATAGAGGCAGTAGTAAAATAACAATTATGTTTTCTTGGCAAGTACACTGTTGCAAATTATGTACACAGTTCTATCTTTTAGTGTGTGATGTATAGATCAATAATAGAAAGTCTAAATAGTGTTTTGTTTTGTACTAAACAATTAGTGTCATGTAACAGTTTGTACCAATTTTTATACTTACATAAACATATTTCTGTGCATATATATATAACTTCAGCATGTCTTTTCTCCAGAAATTGTCATGTAGATAGGTTTAAAAATTGTTTCTATTGCTTTCTTCTTGTTCAGAGGAAATTTACTGAATCCTTTAGTATTTGTGAAGATTGTTGACCTTACCACCACATGTCCATCCCCCACTCCCACAAATTTAGTATGTTTTTGTGGGTAGACTATTCTGCTTCTAGGATTCTGCAGTACCATCAGTCAGTTGCTAGGGAAGATTTATTTCTTTGATCAAGCATTATTTCTTGATAATATACATATGTATGCTCATTTATATAAGCACACAGAATTTCCTCACCTTTTACTGCTCTAGCCACCCTCAACGTCATATTCTTAGTTGACCTATGTAATTCCTCCTCCCCTAACAGATATACCCACCCTTTTTACACATAGAAACATACATACACATATTCCTTGTCATTATGGGCATTCATCACCTTAATTTTCCATACTGTTGGATTTGAAAGATAACAAAAAAGAAAGAAAAAGAAAAAAAATGAGGAAATTTAGGGCACATATTATGTTGGGAATATCTTTTCTTTATACCAAAATTTTCCAATTTTCTAGTTAGGAAGTAATAAATTAATAAATATGACTCAGTGAACTCATATAATTAGGTTTTTTGGCATTTTTGTAATTTTTATGCTTCCAAGTGTAAGTTACTCTTCACAATGTTTGAGTAATATGATTCTACTCACTAGGCATATGTACAAATGTGTGAGGTAACTGAACGTCAGAGGGTGTCTATGTACTACTTGAGCTCATTGAGCTGATTGCATGGCAGAATCTAAATTAGAGTTCATTACCTCTGTCTAATTTTATACTGAATCATCTAACATAATGTTTTGCATATAATATAAATTTTATATGTATATATATATATATATATCTACACATATGTATATATATGATCTTTTTGATTCTCTCTGACTTGCACATTGCTTTTTAAAAATGAACTTAAGGAAAGTTAATATTTTTGGAATTACAACCTACATTCTCAATATTCTTCTGTAAATATTCTGTTTTCTTCTCCCTCTTTGTACTCTAGGGATGAGTGTACACATGATGGCATACTAACACATCTGCATTAACTTTTGCTGAAGGATGTATTTTGACATCATAATTTCCCTTCAGAGTTCTAGGGTGTTTTAAGCTTGACTTGTCTTGATTTTAGTCATTGAAAGACTCCCACTTACAGTCAGAGTTAAACTATAAAAGTCAGGTGTAAGCATTTTTGGCAGGCATGATTTTTTCCCCTATGCAGTCATGAAAAAAATTCAATTTAAGATGCCTTTTATCTGACTGACATTTTTCAGTCTAAAAGGAGGCTAGTCGTATGTGAAAACATTTGTTGTTTGTAAACTATTTGTTAATATCACAACTACTCTGAGTCTCAGTCTGCAATTCCTTCTGATTCAACTTCTGATTGTTTCTCTAATGGATGCATTATATTAGACAATTATTTTGGTAAATAAAATGTTTATTATTCTTGTTCTTGTATGTAAGAATATGTTTTCTAATAATATTCTAGTTTGCTCTTCAACTAGGAATCTTTTGGTTGCATGTGATAGAAAACCTAATGCAAATTGGCTTAAAAAATAAAAAAAAAGTAATTCGACTTAGGTACCCACAAAATAAGAGATTTCACTGACTTTGAGGCACAGTTTGATTTAAATGTTCACACCATTCTCCAGACTTTGCCTTTTGCTTCTCTGCAGTTCTCTAGCTGTGCACACCCTGTGTGTAGGCATAATACCCAGACGAGCTTCCCACATGGTGGCACAGAAGGGTCACCTTTGTAACTTCACACTATGAAGTCCAGAAAAGAGAAGTCTCCCCTAAAAAAAAAAAAAAAAGGAAATTTGTCTTTTGGAAGCCCCAGCAGATGCTTCCTTATGGTTTGTTGGCTTAATAGTCATTCCTGAACCAAAGTTTGCAGCTCAGAGTATGGAATTTACTACCTGGTTTAAGCCATGTGGCCTCTTGAACCTGTGACTCAAAAAAAGTCTGGGAACAAGTTCAAGGGGATTTGCCAAAGGAAAGTCTGGGTGTTATTGGTGAGAGAAGAGGGGATTAGATGTCCAGGAGGCAACCAACAAATGTCTGCTACAAGTCTGTGTATAAAAGACTATTTTACAACACTTCTTGTGAAAAACAATCATTGGTTTGTTTTTAATTTCCTGTGTGCTAATGGAGGCCTACTACAGACATAAACATTGCCTACGAAAGATATAAGCGTCACCTACTGGACAAGTCTCATTTCCGGTAAGCTATGCATAAACAGTGCATCGGAAAATGTACTGAGTGTTTTGAACTGGGGTTGATGATTGAACCATGCTTATTTTCCATGGACTCTAGCAATGAGGGGTTTCTATCTGCATTTCAGAGAATTCCCTTTAAGTTGCTAACAGTGGAATTCATTCAGTCTTCAACTTACTAATTGGTTGTGAGAAACAAAATGTATTTAGAAGTTCAGAACGTGGAATGAGCACATGCAGTTATTGATTCTGTACTATTTTCAGATGAGAAGACTGAGGTCCAGAAAACTAGTGCAATTTGTCGAGGGTTGGAGAGCTAGCAAGTGACAGAAGCACTGTTCATACCTGTGCAGTCTGCACTCTGAGTCAGCTGCATACAGTATCCTTCAAACTCGGTGTACTGTCCTTCTAAAAAAAGCATGTGGCGCTTGATGATTCACATTTCCAGACTTGCCTGAGATGGCTTATTTATCTCTGCCTAGTGCTGAAGTATACCATTCTAAGACTTGAAATTAACCCCTCAAAATGGGAGACTCTCATATCTATGTTAGGTATTTGTTGATATTTGGCTCCCAGTGACTGAATATCCATTCTATTTTTGGTGTGTCTGTGTGGATTCCAAAGGAATCAGGAAGCAATGCCCCACTGACCTCTATGCCTCTGTGCAAGATCAAGACAGATATGTTATCTTCCTGCTTTCCATCTGCTGAAGTGCATCATGTGAAGCACACTTGACTCCTGCAGTGTGCATTGTGTATCTTGATGTGTTCAGGCTGTTTACAGGTTATCCCTGGCAGCGGTAACCAAATTGAGAGTCCAGCAGCACTGCTGAAAATTACTGTGATGGTCCTGGTGGCAGCTTCCTAAGTGGTTCCCGTGGCCTCACATTTCTGTAAAATCAACTACGTAGCCCCTCATCCAGGCCCAATTCTTTAGTTTTCTGTGCAAGTCCGTGAGCTACCCTAAATCCTAAACTCCTTTTTTGCTTAACCTATTCATCATTGCTTTCTAACTCTGTCAGAACTACTTTGTGTACTCCTGTTCTCCAACTAACCTGTTTATTCAAGAACTATGTATAAGTAAATACAAAATGAACACATTTACAAGGGTAGATCTTTGCATATATGAAGAGATAAAGTATAGATAAAGTATAGTCAATCTGTATTTCAGAGATAGCACTTGTGTTATCTAGAGCATTTCATCACAGGAGATGGAATGGGGGGGGTGTCACTGGTTTCTTGGGGCAGGAAAGAAACTAGAGAGGTAGGAAAAAAGGAAGAACTTGGAGAGAATTTTTAACACTGTTTTGAACCCTTGTAATCATGAGTTTTGGCTGATAAAAACTTTATCCAAGAGTTACAGAGAAATACATGGAGAGGAGAGATGAAAAAAAGAGGGAGATCAAAGAACCCTTCACTGACAGTGTTATTCATAGGTGGTCATTCATTTACAAGGGAGTATTTCCCTTAGGCAAGTATAAGATAAGTACCAACTGTATAAAATATGCTGCATGGCATGGGATAGAGTGGAAGATTCTGATGATAGAATTCCAAGATATTGTTTAAGACCCAGTACTGGTGTTAATACATTAACGATTATGGAAGCATTCCTGAGTGAGCGTTCTCCTTTGTAATACCAAGCTTAGAGGTGCCCGTAGATTCCTTCTTCTCCAATCATCCTGGAAAACTCAGAAGAAAGACAGAATTCCAGAAGTTAGTTTTAGCTTGGGAGGGATGTTTGATCTAAATTGCTTGCTTTCTAAACCCACTAGGAGCTCACAAATGAAGGCTGGCTTGTACATATCACCTTCCCCCAAGAACTTTGGGGCATTACCTGTCTCTCTTTTAGGCTTTGGAGGAGAAGGCACGTTTTTAAAAGGGGGAAAATGTGTCAGGTGGAGTTTGTTCTTACCCAGCAGCTAGTCACTGTAACTCTTCCACCTTTTTGAAAATCAGAAACAACAAAATGTAAACTTAATAAAAGTCTGTTAAAGTGCCCTAGCTGAAATCAGAACTTTTTATTAAGTGTGCTGTTGGTGCTTTGTTCTTAGTTTCTGAGGTGCACATCCTGGCTTCAGTGTCACTATATTCTATGTGGTGATTAAACCTGGTAGGCAGTTCCTAGAAATCAACAAGATTTGTGGAGCATCTGCTGTAGTTCAGATATTATGCATTTTCTCAGTATATCCCAGTTGCATCTGGGTACTCAAAGAGGGGAAAACATAATTAATGTATGTTAAATTGATTTATGAATTTGTTTTAATTTGGACAAACCATATAATATTAATTTTTACACCATTAGAAACAGAGGTCAATTAATCCTTAACTGAGGACATAGGGAATGCTAATTTAATGTGCTTTTCAGTTCTTTGAATTTAAAATATTCTGTAGCTATCACTTATGTATGGTTATTAGCCTTAGGGACGATATGTATTAAAGCTTACATGCTAGGAAATGTTTACGTTGTAATTGATTCTGGTCTCTATTACTGATGAAATGCTCATTTACCCATTCATTTTTTTAGAACCCCAAATTATCACTCTATTTCTCTTTGTGGATAGAAAAAGTATCACTAAAAACACTAAGTAAGAAAGGGTTTAATAATTCAGCATTTTTTATATCAGGAGCTGTAGAACAAAAATATTAAATTATCCTATGAGATAATTGTAATTAAATACAATATGTTAATATAAAACATAATATAATATATTAATTATATAATATATAATTAAATTATAATAACTTTTTTACAATATTTTCTTCCTTGTAAGCCTCATTAGGACATAAACTATACTATTACTGTTTTGTTCATTGTTGTATTGGGCATATAGAAAGTTCTCAAAAAATATCTGAAGAATTTGGGAGACTAGTTTTCTTATATAATTTGTTGAATTTCCTACCTTCAATTAACTAGCACGTTCTCTTATCATAGGTTCTACTTCAGTGACACAGCTATCTAAGATATACTATTTTTTTGTACAATTCTTGCAGTGTATTAGATTTGTTTGAAAGAAATGTGTGTATTACAAACATTGAATGAATGGATACAGCAGGACAAGATAATACAGTTCTAACCAAATATACATGAAATAAATTATGTAATGATTAAGTTTGAATATATAGTATTATTTAAATTTTTCTTGAATGGCATTTAGTTAAAATTTGTGTGCCATTGTATAAAAACAAAGCAGAGTTTCAAAGACCAGCTCTGAATTGTGAGGAGATTTAGAAAGAAAGTATGTTAAGTCAGTATGATATCTTGGACCATATTTTCTCCCCATTCTTTCATCCAACTCAAAGATGGCTAACACCCTCACAGTGAGAGAAAGACATGGATTTTGAGTGGCTGTACAGGGAATCTGCTGTATAAGAGACTGACATCAATAATTTCAACATTATGCTGTCATCTCTTAAGAAAATCATTGAACTGTGGATTTAAATTAGCATTTCACACTTGAAGTACTGTTAACTATGGACCTTGGCATAGACAGCGATAGATTTATGATGTCGATAGAACAAGGCATCTCTTCATAAGTCATTCAAATCTTTGGCACTTGAAAGGTTGATACCATTTCAGTAAGTAAAGTGGATAATTTGATTTATGATTTTGTGGTCCTCTAATTTTGGGATCTGTTTGAATCCATGAGCAGTTTTGAACTATAGCTGGATTGAGATCATATTAAATGTTGATATCCAGTGAGTTACTGTATATACCAAAAGTTTTAGTGATGTTTCAAATGTAGAAAAATCAGAAGAAAAAATTTACAAGGAGTAAATTTACAAATCCACCTTTCTTTTTGTTTCAATCTGACAATTCAATTTTGATTCATTGTTGGAGGTCAAAGTCAGATATAAACAGAAGATATTTTATACTTTAATATTTTATGTGTCCAAATATGTTACCTGAACTTAGAAGTAAATATTAAATTAAATGCTATGCTGTGCTTTTTAGTACTTCCCATAGTGTCCCACGAAACAGTAACACATACCAGCTCTATCCTTGGCCTGGACTTTCCTGAGCCCAAGTTTTATTATTTGTGGGTTGTTGCCCTTATGTATGCAAGGTGGCTAGAACTTTTGGGGTATGTAGGGCTGTAAGAATTCATTGTAAAAAACAAACAAATAATCAAACAAACAAAAAGACTCTGTTTCATTGAGAAGTAAATCTGATTATGGCAGCATAACTTGTTTAGCTGTAGACTTAGCCATAAGTCCTTTTTCACGATCTCCGTACTTTTCATATACAGTAAAGGTAGACTTCCTTCTTGAACTGGCTGCTTCCTCAGTTGCATCATTTCTCATTTAGAAGTATGTTTGTATGTCTGTGTATAGTGTGTGTTTCTTTCCTACCATTCCCCTCTCTTTTCCATGTGTGCAATATCCAACAGTTTTAAATAAAAAAAATAAAACATTTTTATTTTCAGGAAAATATTTGTCATGATTAAGTCCACTCAGCTTAAAACAGTCAAGAAAGGGGAAACAAAAATGAAAACAAAACTCTTCTACATGTTAACTGCACATAAAATAAAATTTTAAAATATTTAGTAGGTAATTTCTGTATTGTGTATTGTTACATTTTTCTTTAAACATACTTGATAGTCACTTTATGGTACAGCCTTTCAAAATTCAATTTCCTTTTCGGCAGTAATGAGGTTTCCATTGGGCCACAGTATAAGTTGTCTTCATATATTTTAAGTAGTCTAATGTGATTTGTTTACAGAGGACTTTCTACCTGTTCAGTACTATTCCAAGATCTGGAAATATACCAATGAATAAAATGCAGTCCTTGATTTCATGGAGTTAACAGGTGTAGGTGGATTGGTAGACACAAATAAAGCCAATAAAAATAAGAACACTGTAGATGATGATATCTACCATAAAGATATTAAGATGGGGCAGTGAAGTAGAGAGTGACAGCTTGTAGGGGGAGTCAGCTTTACCTAAGATTGATTGTGCCAAAAAAAAATCACATCTGAGCTGAGATCCAAACTATAGTACAGGTAGGTGTTCTTGTAGTGAGTGCTTTAGTAGAGCACTCATATTCCAGACTTGAATAAATGATACATGTAAAGTCCCTCAGGCAGGAATATGTTGGAGCATGCCAGGAACACAAGGAAAGCATATTTGATGGAAGGTAAAATGTGATGAGGTCAGAAAGGCAGGAGCCTGCTAATGTAAGGACTTACAGACAGCCACAAAAAGTTTAGATTTTATTGCAATAACAATTGGAAGTCATTGGAGAGCTTCCCATTTGTCCTTACATCACTTGGATGACATCAGTCTTTAGTTCCAAAAAGAAAAGGGAGGGAGGAGTAACTAAGGGAAACAAGATTATTTGAGGTAATGCTGATTATGTCAGATTTTTAAAAGAGACATTGAGCTAGAAAATAAAAATAAATAAAATTGCCTAGAACTTTCAAGCTAATATCAGAAGGGCTGAAGACCAAAATAAGATGATGTTTGTAAAGTTGCTAACAAAAAAAGTCTTCTTTTGAGCCTTATTTAGAGCAACAAGTTAAACAAGGAGAACTCTGCCTCTTCTTTCTTACTATATGCCTCTTCCATATTCCATTGCCTCCCCACTTTTGAAATACAGGGACTCCCCAAGCCTCCCTCTTCTGTGCAAAACACTGCTTCCCTTGAGTGATCTAATCCACCCTCATGGATCACAACTGTGTTTGTAATCCCCAAAATGATATCTTTAACTTGTTCTCCTTAGTTCCAGAAAAAGTATTCCAGTGGTTTTACTGGATATATACACACTGAACCCCATCTTGTCCCACAAAGCCTCTTCTAGCATTCTCTTCTCTGTGTGGCAGTCTACCCAATAATGCAATGTAGACTAAGTTCTTTCTAATCTAGACATTTCTATTTTTCTCAGTCCTTTTGTACAAATGACAAGTATTTTCTTACTTTTTTCATTGTTTTGTCTTGCCCTCAATAACTCAACCTTTGTCATATCTTGTATCTTTGCAAACATCTTAATTCCTTCCCTGTAGACTTGTAGGAAATTGTCTCCCTTTCTGCCCAACACTTACTTGTATCTGTGTGTGTTTATCTTATTTCCACTTGCATTGTGCAAGCCAGAGTCTCTACGCTATCTACCAGATGCCAAATCCATACAAAATAATAACTACTAAAGGGCTAAATGGATGATGGACATTAAGGAGGGCACTTGTTGGTATGAACACTGAATGTTTATATGTAGATGATGAATCACTGAGTTCTACTTGTGAAACCGGTACTACTCTGGTTATTAACTAACTTGAATTTAGATAAATAAATTAAAAAAATAACTACTAAAAACAGTGAAGCATCAACAAAATAACTTTCTTCATGCTTAGAGATTTTTTATACCAATAATTAACAGAAGTGAAGATCTTTGTCTTTTTAAAATTATTCTCTTTCTCATTCATTCTGAAAAAAATCAGAAAAATTACAGGGAGAAAAGATAAGGTAATTGACAAAGTAGGAAATACTTGGCTGGCACTAATGAACTCTACTCAGATGTTTTTAGGGTTGTTACTAAACTGTTGGCGATGCACACAAAATTTGTATTTATTTTAAAAATACAAAAAATTATAGTCCAATAATGATACTTATGTTAGATACCAGCATTGATTTTTATGACTTATTAATTGGATGATTAATAGTACTTAAAAAGAGATTCAGCACCTAGAGCAGCATATATGCACTGAGGTTAAGTCATGCAACAATACCTAAATTTCTTACTTTGTTTCTGTTTTGTTTCTGTTCCTTTATATTCTTGTACTAGACTTGAAAAGTTGAAGTTCTTTTTCCAGTAATGGTATTTGTGGTACATTTCCATTTAATCACATTATATAACAAAATGACTTTTGAAATAATTTGACTAATATAGAGAAATAATATCTGGATGACAAAATATATTAGGTTAATTTCATAAATAGGTTGAATGGCTGTGCATGAGATCTTATTAATGAATGTACATCAGCCTAGAGGGAGGTCTTCAGTGGCATTCTCCTGAGTTTAATTTTTAATTTTGTTGCTTAAAACATTCTTATTTATAGTTTTGAAAGGGAGTTTGCTAGCATAATGATAAAATCTTCAGATAACGTAGTAATAAATAATCTAGGTACAAGATTGGGACGCACATATTTTCTGAATAGATTGGAATCATTAGGATGAGTCAATCAAGGTAAAATTGAACAAGAATTAATATAAAATATTTCCTTAGATAAAAATTTAACTTCACACATAAAAAACTAATAGCAGCATATTTTTAAAAGACCTGGTAATTTATTTATTTATTTATGATTTATTTATTTTTTATTTTTTATTTTTTTTTCAATATATGAAATTTATTGTCAAATTGGTTTCCATACAACACCCAGTGCTCATCCCAAAAGGTGCCCTCCTCAATACCCATCACCCACCCTCCCCTCCCTCCCACCCCCCATCAACCCTCAGTTTGTTCTCAGTTTTTAAGAGTCTCTTATGCTTTGGCTCTCTCCCACTCTAACCTCTTTTTTTTTTTTTTCCTTCCCCTCCCCCATGGGTTCCTGTTAAGTTTCTCAGGATTCACATAAGAGTGAAACCATATGGTATCTGTCTTTCTCTGTATGGCTTATTTCACTTAGCATCACACTCTCCAGTTCCATCCACGTTGCTACAAAAGGCCATATTTCATTTTTTCTCATTGCCACGTAGTATTCCATAGTGTATATAAACCACAATTTCTTTATCCATTCATCAGTTGATGGACATTTAGGCTCTTTCCATAATTTGGCTATTGTTGAGAGTGCTGCTATGAACATTGGGGTACAAGTGCCCCTATGCATCAGTACTCCTGTGTCCCTTGGATAAATTCCTAGCAGTGCTATTGCTGGGTCATAGGGTAGGTCTATTTTTAATTTTCTGAGGAACCTCCACACTGCTTTCCAGAGTGGCTGCACCACTTTGCATTCCCACCAACAGTGCAAGAGGGTTCCCGTTTCTCCACATCCTCTCCAGCATCTATAGTCTCCTGATTTGTTCATTTTGGCCACTCTGACTGGCGTGAGGTGATACCTGAGTGTGGTTTTGATTTGTATTTCCCTGATAAGGAGCGACGCTGAACACCTTTTCATGTGCCTGTTGGCCATCCGGATGTCTTCTTTAGAGAAGTGTCTATTCATGTTTTCTGCCCATTTCTTCACTGGGTTATTTGCTTTTCGGGTGTGGAGTTTGGTGAGCTCTTTATAGATTTTGGATACTAGCCCTTTGTCCGATATGTCATTTGCAAATATCTTTTCCCATTCCGTTGGTTGCCTTTTAGTTTTGTTGGTTGTTTCCTTTGCTGTGCAGAAGCTTTTTATCTTCATAAGGTCCCAGTAATTCACTTTTGCTTTTAATTCCCTTGCCTTTGGGGATGTGTCGAGTAAGAGATTGCTACGGCTGAGGTCAGAGAGGTCTTTTCCTGCTTTCTCCTCTAAGGTTTTGATGGTTTCCTGTCTCACATTCAGGTTCTTTATCCATTTTGAGTTTATTTCTGTGAATGGTGTGAGAAAGTGGTCTAGTTTCAACCTTCTGCATGTTGCTGTAAGACCTGGTAATTTAAAATTACTAATTTTCTTGTGCTGTTATTTGTTGTCATATAGGAAGAGACCATAGTAAGTTTTAAGGGTAGCAAAGTATTGAACTGGTTTTAGCCTAGTGGTTTGATCATAGTACATAAAGTAATGGTTCCTAACTGTTCTGCACTGGTCAAACTCTCCTCTAAGTTTGTTGTCTCTTCTAGAGGTGTAAAGAATATGGTTATACAGATCCATGCTCCAAAATTAATGTTATAAAAGTAGTCCAAACAGCTGTACAAGAGATGGTTTAAGGATGGACATGTTTATTCTGAAAAGTAGACTTAACAGAGACATATCTGTCTTTCAATATTTGAATTGTAGTCATGTTGAAAAAGAATTACTTTTAAGTTGGGAACCCACTATAGAGGATTGAAATGATTGCACTACTATATCAGGAAGACTTCCTAACAAATAGAGCCATTAAAAACTAGGATTCTCTTTCACTGGTGTCAGGAAGTATGTGTTGATATTTAAAGAGAGGCAATACTTGTCAAGAGAGGCATAGAGGGATTCAAAATGCATGAGGATGAGTTGACAACATTAGATTTACAATCACTGTTTCAATCACTGCTCCACTTCTCAGATTCTGTGTTGGAATAGAGTAAAGAGCAACTTAGGCAATAAACTTTGAGCCAAAAATTAATGTTGTCAGTAACCAACATAATCTCACAACCACAAAGTTTTGTCTGAATTATTTAGGTAGTTCTGACAATGAAGCTAAGACACGTGTTGAGTATTACCTGGAAAGAATCCTTTAGGTATAAGGAAGAACACTGAGAGAATAATGCATTACCTTTATCACTAGGGAGAAGTTGAAATCACTATTCAGCACCTTTCTTCTACTGTCTGATAATCTATAGCTAACATGTTAGACCTACTTGAAAGGAACTTAAAGTGAGAGGTTTATCAGCTCCTTTTTATTTAATATCAGACATGGATAAGTGAAATCCTGTCCTCTTCCCTATTCAGGTCTGGCCTGGCTTGTACACTGTTTACATCTGGTATTATACTGGACTTATTTTCTCAGGTTATTTCTATGCACAGGGTTTCTAAACTGACTTTTCAGTCCTACTCTCTTGCTAGTTCCTCTTCTAGGTTTTTAGCTCACCACTGAATTTTTTTTCATAAACTATATTAAAAATTCCCTCTTCCAAATCCTCTTCCTTATTCTGTGTTACCTAATGTGAGAGTAGCCCAGTCTCTGTTGTCTCCTAGGCTAGAATCATAGCTAGATTAATCTTGTTTTACAACCACAATTCTGAATTCTCTACTCTCCCTCTCTGTTCACTCTTTTATATTCTCATTTGTGATATTAACTGATTTGATCTTGTAATCTCTCCTTACATTACTTCATAAAATGTACAACTGCGAACAAATGTTTATCAAATTATAATGGGATATTTGAAAGAGCACAGTGATGGCACATGTGTGACAAAAAAAAAAAAAAAAAGTAAGTACTTTCTTATTTCTTCTTCCTCTACCTACTAGAGACTGGGAAAACACAAAAAGTCATCCAAGGCCATAACTTAAAGTCCAGATGTTGGAAGTCTAGCCAGGCATCTTGGTTCCGTTCTTCTCATTACTCTGTATTTTAGAGCATTTTTCTCACATGTGTCCTTGAAACCTATTCAAATGCTAGAAACTTCCAGCCCATGAGAAAGAGAAAGTGAAAGAAACAAAATTTAGGTCAGGAATTTCATTTATTTTTATTATTTTTTTAATGTTTATTTATTTTTGGGAGGGGGGAAGGGGCAGAGAGAGAGAGAGAGAGAGGGAGAGGGAGACACAGAATAGGAAGCAGGCTCCAGGCTCTGAGCTGTCAGCACAGAACCTGATGCAGGGCTCGAACTTGGGAACGGTGAGATCATGACCTAGGCTGATACCGGACGTTTAACCAACTCAGCCACCAAGGTGCCCCAAGAATTTCATTTAAAGCAACAAAAAAGGATTTGCACACAACATTGGCATTCATTTGCCATGACAAAAAGTTGGTCACATGGCCACATCTGGCTGCAAGTCTGGAAATAGGGCCTCTAGATGGGTGGCCAAGGGAAATACAGATTTTTGGGAAGACAATTGACTGTGTTCGTGTCCTTATCAATTCTATTTTCCATATTTATTTTATTGTATATCTTATGCATCAGTCCCAGTTCTATGCCTTTGCTCATTGTGGTATGTCTACTTGAATGTTGTCTTTGACATCTGAACTACACTTGTCCAAGCACTTCAAACCGAATGCTACTTTCCCATGGAGAATACGCTGACCATTCCAGCCAATGGTAATCTGGTTCTTTATCTATACTTTCTCATCACTAAAACCTTTTATTAGTTATGTATGTGCATGTCTTACCTTTCCTACAAAGGTTCAAAGATAACATAACCTTTGTCCTACTAATTTTATCCCATTCCACTGCGAAGCCTGTGCTTTGTGTTTCACTTCTCCTTAATATTCATTCCGTGAATACATGGTTAGGTGACTACTGTTTTTTTATAAAACTTGGATTCAACAAAATGAAAATTTAGTAAACAAGGCACATAATGGAAATATACAGAATAAATGAAAGCCTTGCTAGAGATTGGGTATCCCATAGATAAATGGCTCTGGATTCCAGTTTTAATTATTATTCCGACACTAATTTTGAATCAATGTCACTAAAGACTGTAATATAAGTTGAAATTTGGAGTTTAGTTGAAATAAGGGCAGAATTAGCCTTCACTTTGCAAATAATGGCATAAAAAATCCCAAACATTTTTTTTTTACTAGAATGGATTATAATAATCTATATTTTTCACTTACTATTTTGTTTACTCAACGAATAATTATTGAGTGCCTAATGATGCAACAAGCATTCTTCTAGGTGTGCAGATATAACATGAATAAGACAGATGCCATCCTTGCATATCCTTCTCATATTGTAATATGACATGATTTCATAATTAAATAGAGGGAGGATAGAGAAGATGGGCATTGGAGATATATATATATATATATATATATATATATATATATATATATATATTTTTTTTTTTTAGCACCTTCTGTTGTGAATGTTATCAGAACCAGTGAGTGTAGCAGTTTCTTTGTTTATAATTCAGTACTCAAAAATGATTTCTATGTCCAAAGAATAACTTGGGGACTATTTATTAAAAAGAGAATTTTCAGAATGAAATAGTGAAAAAATGAAATTACTAAACTAGTCTAAGCACAAAAGTCTTCAAAGAGTTAGTTTAGATTCTTTTAGAATATGCTTTTAAGAGAGGTCCTTGGCCTCCCTTAACCGCGGATATATTGGTTTTATTATAGAATGACCATTAAATTGTGTCACTCAGCTGGATGAACGTGCATCATAAAGTTGCCCTGTACACTAAGAACATCTGAGGGTTACACATTTTGTGCATCTGTTTTTAGTGCCAGGCCCTATAGAGTATGAGAACCCTATTTGGAAACAACCTAGAACTAAGTATTCACAACTGGACACAGACTAACCACATTCTAAGAGACAGTCACAGGTAAATAATGAAAAAGAAGTTGGTAAACAGGGCATCGAATATCAGTACTACTCAGACGTTTCCCAGAAAACATGTATTGATATTGGCAAGCCAGAGAGGGAAGGACAAAAAAAAAAAAAAAAAAAAACAAAAGAAAAAAAAGGGGGCGGGGGGAGGCGGATAAGAACCTGTGATAGGGTTGAGATAGTAGAGGGTAGTGTAGTAAGAAAGTGATAAATCAATTAATTTTGCTAATCCTATTCTTTGTATAAGACTTTTTACTAAGCTACCTAAATGTGGCTTTTTAAAAAAATGGTACCTAAGCAATTTTTTTTTAATCTTTGACCCTTTGGTTTTTCCTGAAACTAATTCTGAACATGGAACTCACCTCTCTACTATTTTAATTCTCAATAAAATTTTAAAACAGCTTTATATTTCACATACATAAAGAGGGGACAGTCTGCCTCTTTTCACTGTAGCTCATAACCACAGTGGAGAATTGTTAGTATTTTTTGGAGGTTGAACTTGAATTTCTATATTTTATTTTATTTTATTTTTTTTTAATTTTTTTTTTTCAACGTTTATTTATTTTTGGGACAGAGAGAGACAGAGCATGAACGGGGGATGGGCAGAGAGAGAGGGAGACACAGAATCGGAAACAGGCTCCAGGCTCTGAGCCATCAGCCCAGAGCCTGACGCGGGGCCCGAACTCACGGACCGCGAGATCGTGACCTGGCTGAAGTCGGACGCTTAACCGACTGCGCCACCCAGGCGCCCCGAATTTCTATATTTTATAAAGGGCTTATGTTTTTAGTTTCTCTGAAGCATCCAGGAATGTTCTTCATAAAATAACATTTTTTAGAAAAGTGTCATTCATATTTAATATTTTGTAATGGATTCATAAAATATCTAAATTTGTTCATAGTATTTTAAACAACTTTTTCAGAATGTTAGTTACTAAAGTCAGCTTATCAACATTATAAAAGCATGGATTTGCATATAAATTGTCATCATAGAACTAATGAATGGCATTTTTCTGGCTAGATTCTTTGGTTTCATGCTTTGATCCTATATACAAGAATCCAAATGGAGTTCAGGAAAGCAGCCTTAATTTTAGCAGTATGTTCATGTCCTAAGCACTAATTTTATGCTTTTCTGTTCTCTTTTTTGAGTCTTTCTTATGGACCTTTTACTTTTATTAAAAAAATTTTTTTTAATGTTTATTTTTGACAGAGAAACAGTGTGAGCAGGGGAGTGGCAGAGACAAAGGGAGACACAGAATCCAAACCAGGCTCCAGGCTCTGAGCTGTCAGCACAGAGCCTGATGTGGGACAGGTTCCCTGATGTGGGAACCCACAAACTGTGAGATCATGACCTGATGCTTAACCAACTGAGCCACCCAGGTGCCCCATTTATGGACCTTTTAAATAACACCAAATAAAGCAATATAGCATAATTAACTCTATGTACCCATAACTCAGCTTCAATAGTTAAGGGTTTTCTACTCTTATTTCATTTCTTCTCTTAGCACACATTTGTCAGATTTTTAAGGGAAGTATCACACATCATGTCATTGCATAGGTAAATACTTCATAATGTATTTCCAACTAATAAGGAAATTTAAGTGGTGTATTAGTTTAGTAGGACTGCCATAACAAAGTACAACAAACTGGTGACTTAACAGAAATTTAAGTCTGAAATCAAGATGTTAGCAGATTATGCTCCCTCTGAAGGCATCAGGGAAGGAACTGTTCGTGCCTTTCTCCTGGCTTGTTGATGGTTATCTTCTCTCTGTGTCTTTTTACATCCTCTTCTCTCTATGTGTATCAGTCTGTGTGTCCACTGTTTTCCCCTTTATGACATCATCTTATTGGATTAGGGCCTACCCTAATGACTTCATTTTAACTTGATTACCTTTGTGAAGACTGCCTCCAAATAAAATCAGTCTGAGGTATTGATTGGGGATTAGGACTCTAGCTTATCATTTGGTGGGGGAGGGGAGGCACAATTCAACCATAATAAGCAGTAATCCATTTAACACCATTATTACACTAACAAAATCCTTAATAATACACAATATCCGAGTTCCAATTCAGGTTTTCTTGTTTAACTCTAAAGTAACTTTGTAGAATCAGCTTGTTCAAATCTGGAGCCAGTGTTCACACATTACACATACTTGTGATTTCTTTTTATACTGTAGTGGACTATATCCATCCTTTTTTTTTTTTTTTGTGAATGTCATTGATTTAATCAAAGTGATTCATTTGTTCTTAAGAATGCTCCATATTTTGGATTTGACTGAGTAATTTCTCATGGTGTCATGGAACTTATTCTACATCAACCATTACCTAGAAGTTGGTAGTTATAGCCAGAGGATTGATCCTATTCAAGTTCAGATTTTTTGATTTTGCATCCTATCAAAAAGCCCACTTTTGGGAGTGGCTAAAATTTATCAGTGTTCCAGAGGTTGTTACCCTTATTTCTGCATTATAAATTCACCATCAATATTTAATCTAATAAAATTCACTGATGATTATTACTTTAAATCTGTTGTTTCATTAGAGTTACAAAACAGCATTTTTCTAATTCTATTACTTTTTATATTTTATTTGGCATCTTTAATAAAGAAGAACTCTCATTATCCAGATTATTATTATTGTGGTATATTTCCTTTATTTAGTGACTTTCAGTATAATAAGTTGGTTCAAACTAACTTGAATTATAATGAGTTTGTTCTAACTTTTGTTAATATCATTCTGAATATATTAATTTTTAAGTATTTGATGTGTTTTATCAATTATAGTCATGATTCCTTTTGATGCTAAAATTATCCCATCTTGAATGAGTTGCAGTCCTTTCTGCTTGATTCTGGCAACTTCTATGTTTGCCAGTACATGTCCTAGGCTCATCCTTTATGTATCCTCCTTTAGCCCAGAAATCAGCTATTTCTCCAAGAGGTCCTGGTTCCTTTAATGGAATTAGTATTTGGATAATACAACCTTGGTACTTAGAGTCGAATTTTGATTTTTAAGGAAGTCCCATTTCAGACTTTCTAGCTCACATAGATAAATCAATATATATTCTTAACTACCAGTTTTGATCTATCTTCTATTGTAGTTTTAAATTTTTTACCTCAATCAATGGAGAAAACTCCTAGTCACAATTATAACATCCAAAAGAATCTAAATTGGGAAGAATTCTATTACTGGTTTTGGCCTTTAAATGGTCCTTCAGTCACAGGATTAGTTTAACTTTTGAAAGAATTTGGAGAATAGCCAAGGAGATCATTCATTGGGAGGATATGGGGAAATTTATGCCACATGGTTTTTGCCCTAAATTCAAAATGATATGATCCCCAGACTTAATGTGTCATCGTACATGTTTTCATGGGTGTTTCATCATGTTTTCTGACCATCTGCAAATGATTTTTCAGTAGACTAGACTTGCAGCTTAAAATAAAATAAATAAAAAGTTTAAACACTTTTACTGTTGGTATATTTTCCAACACTGTCTACCACTAAAGTTCACATTTCTTTCACCTTCAAGTTGAATATAGGTGTGTATTTCTCTGTGGTTATCTGGGCAAAGATAAATGCCAAAACACAAAACCAGATAATGCACAATTTTCCGTGGGCTAATTTAGATCTGATTGAAAAAGAAAATCTATTTGTAAATTCTCATGCCTGGAATTGCAGTTCCCAAGAACTGTCTTTTCTCAGAAGGCAGTTCCTGGATGTCCCGATTTAGTTAAGTAGGAAAACTCATCAAAGGATAAGTGTAGGTGCTACCATTGTGGCTTTTATTCCTCTCATTATCTTTGGAGTAGCCAGTCTACACTCCTACTTGTTGCTGGAAGCTATAGGAACATAGGCTGACAGTGGTGGGGAGCTGTGGTACAACTGTACGGTGAAGATCCTAGCAATGCACATTAAAATAGATTCATTACCTGCTCACAGTTTGTGAAACACTTTCTTGATCTAGAAGAATAGAGAGGAATACAGTGTATGTATATTGTGGCTACAGGTAGAAGGGCATTAATCTGATTGGTTCTAATTCTGTGTAAATAGACACAAAACTATCTTTGAGTATTAGACCATATATATAAAATAATTTTTCAGTAACTTTTCCAACAATGAAAAATAGATATGTAGGATCTGCATATAAAGAACAAAGCCCCCCTTGACATCTCCAATACTCTAGGATTTGCTCTGGGCCTAGAATATCTCAATCTAGCAAAGACCAATCAGTGGGAAGAGAGCCAGGCACATTTTATGCAACTTTATTCCATTACATTATGGACCAGCTCCAGCTGGAATGATTAGGAAGAAATATGCCTAAATAATGAACATACACCTTTGGTTTTAAAAATGGACTAGGATTAGTTATCCCGGAGAAATATGAACATATTAGCACATGATACAATGAAAAGAAATTCTACACAAGAGAAAAAGTGACAGATTGTTAAGTATTAAAATCCTGGATGACTGCTTCCCCTCTACATGATTTATAAACTATGGATTCATAAACTGTGAATGGTGATGTCATGGCAATGAATAAGAAAACTTTATCTTTTTTTGGTTGTTTCTTTGTTGTTGTTGTTTTGTTGTTGTTGTTGTTGTTGTTTTTCAGTTTTCATACCAAACTGTAATAATACATAGGATATGTATATGCCAAGAACTGTTGGGCTGAAATCCTTCTCTATATAACAACATTTTTCCATCTTTTAATGCAAGTCTTGACATGTTTATTTTTTAATATTTTAATTTTGCTAAGCATTGGGCACCTTTATTTCATATTTCATTTGCTACTGTGGCAATGCTAGTTACAGTGCATTTAATAATAATTTAAGTAATGCCATTTTTTTCTAACTTAACAGTTTATCTTTTTTTTGTTTGTTTATTCATTTTGAGAGAGGGAGAGTGCATGCACTGGGGGAGGGGGTGGCGGCGGGGGGCAGGGTGTGGAGGAGAGAGTATCCCAAGCAGGCTCCCTGCTGTCAATGAAGAGCCTGACATGGGACTCTATCTCATGAAACGTGAGATCATGACCTGAGCCTAAATCAAGAATCATACATTTAACCCACTGTGCCAGTCAGGTACCCCTTAAGAGTACATTTTAAACAGATACTTTGTTGGTGAATTCCTGAAGTAAAGTTTTCCTATGGTCACTTTATGAAGCACTCTTTCACTTGTATCCACCATAGTGGGAAAGACATTGTGAGCACATGTATTTACTAACACTAGATTATAAGGATGAGAATTCCTTCATAATAGTACAAATGTGACTAAAGAAGTCAAGATTTTCTATAGCTATCTTGTTCCAGTAACAGTTTCATAATAAAAGCTTTTGTTTGCCCTTTACTTAGCATTTCATAGTAGGAATATTAGCTAAGTTAACAGGTTAGCAACACATAGAGTTAGAATTGATAAGAAGGGGTAACTGCCTCCAAATACTCCATGGAAATGAAGAGATTTACATCTAGCAAAGGAAGGTACATGTAGGGGATGCTGGTGTCTGGATGTTGATAGAAAAGTCAGAGATTTACATTTACTTTATCAGTTATCCTGGTCCATCGTTCTGTTTTCATCTATGTTCCTTCTGCCTTTTGTTCTTTTCTCCCAATGGAACTTATTGGATAATTAATCTTTGGAAAGGGCACCCCAAAAAGAGTATTATAACTGATTCTTAAGGGAATTTTTAACAGAAAAATAATATACAAAATGCATTACTGTGAATTACTTATATTTTTCTATTGGTTCACAACAGTAATTCAGACTTATTACTTAGTATTTGTAATTTATTCTCAGGGTCAGTAGCCTATGACGCTGTAATTTTTATAGCTTCCCCAGATTTGCAAACATCAGAAATTAGTGGTAACAGATAGTTCTCAGAGAGTAGATAATCAATTTAAAGAGAATGTTCTTATAAAGTAGTCATAGAAGAAAAAAAATTCTAACACTAGTAATTTTAGCCTAGTATCTGTTTTTTTAAATTTGAATTTTAATATCCTATTGTTTTAATTGGAGCATATCCTATTCACAGAATATAAAGTCAAGTTTTAAGTCCTCTGTTACATTGAAGAACAAATAGATTCAATGAATTATCCAAAATCCTTCACCAAGCCAATGAGTGGTAATAGGTGGCTTGTTTTTCAACTGAATTTATGTATTAAGATAATTGATATTTAAAATTTTAAGATTAGTCAAATCTCATTCTCAGCGAACAGTTATAGGGTTGCTGAATTATGAAACAAAAATGACCTGTGGAAAAAATAATTGATGCAAACTTCAAGCTTTTCAGATTATTGAGATTATTATACTTAATTAAAGAGGATATGTCAGTGTATTTATTTTCTAATTAGAATGCAAGTCAGATGTCTTCCTTTTAAAGTGCCTTACATACATTTTCTATCTTCACTTTTTCAAAACTGCAAGTTAGAAGTTGTGTAAAAAATAAGTAGGTAATAAGGATACCACTTGTTCCACCTGCTTGTGATCCTATAAATTCCTTACAGGCACTCATTCATTCATTTGAATCAAACCTTTTTGACTCAGGAAAGAAAAATGACACAGATTATTAATACATTTAGTATATAAATACTAAAAATATATCACAATTAGCAAATGTACCAAGTACATGAAGAAGCACTTTACCCCAAAATACATATATCGAATAAACCTTTGAAAAAATGTGACATGTCACTAATTTCCAGAAGGGTTAAAATTAAAATTTTAAGCAATTTTTCAACTGGCAAGTTAACAAATGCTTTAACAAATGATGTCACTCAGTGATTTTGAAAGAACAATGAAATGGATGTTTGTATACACTGTTACTGAGAGTACACATTTGTTTCCCCTTTTTGAAAAGCAACCTGGAAATATTGGATCTGAAGCAATGATATGTTCTCTGCCCTTCTATTGAACGATCATTGTCCTCATCACATGTACTGTAAGACTACTTGACTAGTTATTCAACTACATAGACATAAAATAGCATTTAAACATCAAAATGCCATTCCATGACAATAGGGATAGTGGTTTTATTCCATTTTGGAGATAGAAAACTGGGGCCATGAGGAGTAAGTAAAATTGCTTAAAACCATGAAGATAATCAATAGGGCATACATGATTTGAAATTAGGGTTGTCTAATTCTAAATGTGGTTAATATGGGTTCTTAGGCCATTAGCTTTGGAGGATTTATAGATAAAATCAAAACAGTGTGGTAAATCAAAATTTACCGTAGCAATATTATCAAATGTCTTTCTAAAAGATTTGTTTGTGATCCTCTGAAATAATGTAGCACTGGCCATAAGCTATAGTTTCAAACTAGTAGGACAGCTATCCAACTATGGTCAATATGGAATGAATTTTAGGGAAACTAAGTTTATATAATACCCTTTATGCGGATTTCTATAACATATGTTTCACAGTTATCCATATCTATATCTTTATTTTGAATGACAGTTGATTTCTTCTTTCCAATGCCTTGCAGATTATATGTAAAATTTTTAAGTCATAAGTTCCATTGGATATACCATATGCATTGGTAATAACAAAAAGAACCAGTAATTTAAGTATTATCATTAATTATCTATATGATAGGAAAATATTCCCAGATAGAATTTTAAAAATATTTGAGAGTTTGTTTCATAAATTTTGAGAGCTACTGTTTGAGATACAATTTTAAACAGATACCTAAAATCTATTTTAGATTATTTTAATGTATCCTATTTCCAGATACATTTTAATGTAAAAATCTTGTACATATCTGTTGAAGTATTTCTGAGAGGGGGAAATAATTGGATAAGTTGTAAGTACTCTATATTTGGCTTCCTATTAAAAGTCTTACCTGGAAATATTGAGGTAATTATATTAAATGTTTTATAGATAGTTTAAAATGTAGAATTAACAAATGTTAGGATGACACATTCGTGAGAACTATCACTATATTATTACGATTCTGGTGATAAAATATTAGAAAATGTATAGTGTTTTCAAAATTTGCGTTAAGCGTGTAAAATACAAATGGTTAAATGTCTGCAGTTTTGGAGAAATAAGAAAGTGAAACACAATTGTCTAGATTCATGTAAAGTAAGTATTATTCAAGTTTCCAGTTTGAGTTTTGTAAGATATAGCTGACTCACCTTGAATAATAAACTAAAAGAGACTTTATATATTGCATAAATCTAATATCATGGAAATAATACTTGTGTTATTACTGACATAATTCAGTAGGGTTTTGGATGGGGTTCAGGACATTTTTTAAAGTTCCCATATGTTTTTTATAACACCACTTATAGAAGGAATTGTATTCAATGCTTATTAAAAATAAGCCCAGATAATGTGGTCTGATATTGACCATATTTTAAATTACCTGCATTGGTGAAAAATCACTTAAAAGCTAACCATTATTGAAATTAATGAATGAATCCAACCAGCCATAAAGGTACTTCCTTTGAAGTACCAGACATGTTCTCTGGTCCCTTCTGTCACTTTTTCATTTTCTGTCCTGAATCACAGTTTTGTACATAAATATTATGATCACTCATACTGTAAGCTTGTTGAGGGCATGATCTCTGTCTGATTAATGCTTATATTGTCTGAATAACTGAGCTTGAACATTAAGGAGGTACCCTATTCTAATGTGTGGAAGTAGGTGAAGTTTCCCCTACAACCAAGCAAGCGATTCAACACCAGCTGTGTGTCCTACAATTTAACTCAATTCTGACACTCTCTAACTGGAGCCGGTGCTAGATTCCACAGGTTAAGATGTCAGTCCTGTAAGTCTACTTCCTACTTTAAATGATAATTGCAACCCCAGGTTGTTACTGGTACTTCTGTACGATCACCTGGCTGTAGATTGGAGGTTCCCATGAGCTGCTCTTTGGGCTTCAGATGTCAGTCAAAAGTCCTTGGTTGTTACTTGCACTTTGACCGTCTGGCTATAAATCAGAGATTCCCAGGACTCCTGCCTTGGGTTTGGTTAATTTGCTAGAGTAGCTGAAAGAACCCAGAGAAACATTTTAATTACTAGATAACTGGTTTATTATAAAAGAATGTATAACTCAGGAACAGCCAGATGGAAGACATGCATAGGAAGGGTATGGGGAAAGTGCAAGGACCTTCTGTACTCTCTCTGAGCATACCATTCTCCCTTAAATCTCTACATGTTCACCAACAGGGAAGCTCTCCAGACCCCATCATTTTAGGCCTTTATGGAGCTTCATAACATAGGTATGATTGATTAACTCATTGGTCGTTGGTAATTGATTCAACCATAGCCCCTCTCCCCATCCCAGAAATCAGGGGGTGGGACTGAAGATTCCCGCTCTTTATACATAGTTGGTTCTCCTGGAAACCAGCCCTTATCTGTAGGTGCTTTCCAACTAGTTACCTCATTAACATAAACCCAGATGTGGTGGGAAAGAGTCTTGTTGTGAATAGCAACTCAGTTATTTCATCTTTATGGCTGTGGAACAGTTTTAGGAACTAAGGACAAGAGACCAAATACTCTAACAAAAGATGCTCCCATTGCTCTCACCACTCAGGAAATTCCAAGGGTGTTTGGGATCTGTGAGCCAAGAACTATGGATTAAGACCAAATATATGTAAGAAATATGTTTTAGTCATTCAGATAACAAAAATATATTTCTAAATTTTTTTAACATTTATTTATTTGAGAGAGAGAGAGAGAGAGACAGAGGACAAGTGGGGGAGGGGCAGAGAGAGAAGGAGACACAGAATCAGAAGTAGGCTCCAGGCTTCCTCCAAGCTGTCAGCACAGAGCCCAGTGCGGGGCTCAAACTCACAAACCGTGAGATCATGACCTGTGCTGAAGTCGGACAATCAACTGACTGAGCCACCCAGGTGCCCCCAAAAATATATTTCTTAAAAACCATAATATTTCAGAGGCAAGTAATTAATAAAAATTTTTAAATAGATGAAAGAAGTTATTCATCTCCACTGTGCTAGCTTTGAAACCAGAAACAACAGCACATTTGTTTGATGTCTTGGATTCATTATAATAAAATCAACATTATTAATATATCAATACAGGAAGATTGAGAGTTGGAAACAAGTGTACAATTACTCAGACTCATCTGCGGGTTCTTGGCATGAAGCAGTATGGGAAGGAAAGAAGAATTTATATTTTTGTGGTACTTGGTTCAAAGAGGATAAATGTTTTTGAATGGTCACAGATCGCTGGAGACTCTGTAGACAAATCCACTTGCTGTTCTAATGTAACTTCTAAACAATGTCATTGCCGTAAGTGCAACAATTTATTTAGTTGTTTACTGAATGAAAAATGGATATTACCAGGAATGTGTGAAAATATTATCATCCTGTGGTCAAATGTGATAACTTTTTGTTAGAAGATTTTGTTAGAAGATTTGGGGCGCCTGGGTGGCACAGTCGGTTGAGCGTCCGACTTCAGCCAGGTCACGATCTCGCGGTCCGTGAGTTCGAGCCCCACGTCAGGCTCTGGGCTGATGGCTCGGAGCCTGGAACCTGTTTCTGATTCTGTGTCTCCCTCTCTCTCTGCCCCTCCCCCGTTCATGCTCTGTCTCTCTCTGTCCCAAAAATAAATAAAAAACATTGAAAAAAATTTAAAAAAAATAAAAAAAAGAAGATAGATTACTGTGTACTCTGAAAATTAATAACAGCTTTAAGATGTTTCTCTTAAATCAGATGTGTTACATAGCAAGTATGGTATACACATAAAATAACAATTGTCCAAAGTTAGTATTTATTGACAATAGATATTTATCATCCTGGCAGTATTCCTAGGGAGAAAATAGATCATTGTTTCTTTTTTTGAAGTTGTTTTTTTTTTTTAATTTATTTTTAGAGAGAGAGGGGGTGGGGGAATGGGCAGAGAAAGAAGGAGAGAGAGAATCCCAAGCAGGCTCAGCACTGTCAGCACAGAGCCTGATGTGGGGCTTGATCCCACAAACTTCAAGATCATGACCTGATCTGAAATCAAGAGTTGGACGCTTAACCAACTGAGCCACCCAGGCGCCCTGAGCTCATTGTTTCTTAATCATGGCTTTACATCCAGGTCACCAGTTCAACTTATACACACACACACACACACACACACACACACACACACAACCACGCACACACACATGCACACACACAAACATACAAACAACTATATCTTTTTAAGCCCTCATTTTGAATTCATTTCCGTGTTTGTCATTATGAGGTCTGCTTATTTGGGCTAAGAAACAAGTCTGTTCCTTAAGGAGAGATTCTGGAAGATGAAGGGTTAGTCTCTCCTTTCTACAAGCACCCATAACCTTCATGATTGATATATTGTTACCCCTTCTCACTTAGCCTCATGTAGGAGAAGGTTCCTCTGTTTTTCTTCCTAGAATGAAAAGAGAATCTTTCTCATTGTGAAATTTGCATTCCTCACAAGACCTTTGAAGAAACTCTGGGAAATGTTGGTGCATTGCTGTTTAGTGGTCATAGGGCTAGCTGTGTCTCAGTAAATTCTGTAAACAATGTATGGCACTTGGTTCTGTTTGAGTTCTTGCACATTTCTTTAGAATGTAGGCTAATTAGTGATTTCCCTTTTAGCTAAAATTTCATTTTCAGTCATAATTCTAGGATAACAGAAAAAATGTCATCAGTATCCTACTATAATCATTTCCTAAAAATCAAGCTGTCTTTAGAATGTGCTTTAATTTGTTTATCTAGCTGTCCATCTATCTATGGATTTACCTACTGTCAAAATGTCAAGGGCCAGTTCTCCCAGTTTTTTAACAGACAAAAACAACAAACAGACATGTAACCAATAATTTCTAAACAAAGAGGACTTTCAACAGAAACCTCGTCACAGACCCTGTGAAATGTTCTTTTTTCTCACTGTGTAAATGCTGCTTATCTTTGGAAGAGGCACCTGCACTAGGTCTAACCACCTGATTCCTATAAGAAGGTGAAACATTCTATCAGTAGCAGAGAAGGCTCTCCCAAATCCCCTGTGACAAGGTGATATTTTGCTTAGTACATCAAGTCTGACTTCTCTCATTACCCCTTAACGCATGTTTTTAGATTTTCAGTTTTTTCTTTTGTAAACTCTTACTCTATATTTCCTCTTGCTTAAAATTCCCATGTTGCTTCTATTTTTAGCACCTCTTCCTTGTTCCCCAAAATACATATAACGTTGTGAAAATCAAATTTGGCAATTGTTGAGTTAATGGGATCTGCATAGAAGAGACTAAACTACACCATCTGATTTGGTTTCAAAATGAATCTTCATTTAGTCCTCAAAGCGGTATTATGTGATGTTGTCAGTCACCAGTTATTGGACAGCGGCGTATTTCTTGAAATGTATTCAGAATAAGATGTTTTTTTGCAGCTCCTTGATTTCTGTAGCTTTCCTGATAGAATTTTCTTTAAATAAAATGTTTTCAACGTTTATTTATTTTTGGGACAGAGAGAGACAGAGCATGAACGGGGGAGGGGCAGAGAGAGAGGGAGACAACAGAATCGGAAACAGGCTCCAGGCTCTGAGCCATCAGCCCAGAGCCCGATGCGGGGCTCGAACTCCCGGACCGCGAGATCGTGACCTGGCTGAAGTCGGACGCTTAACCGACTGCGCCACCCAGGCGCCCCTATAAATAAAATGTTTTCAAATCACCGAAGATGATTCCTCTCTCTATACATACACTATTGGTAGGGTACTCAGTAGAGTTCAACTTTTCTGCAATTCAGAAGTGATTTTGTGTAAATAACAGTAAGAAGCACAGAAAACTGAAATTCAAAACCATTTCATATTAGCTAACCCCAAGAGTTAAAATTTATACACAGTTTATGGGAAAAGAAAAGAAAAGAAAAGAAAAGAAAAGAAAAGAAAAGCTCACTAGTCCTATTATTGTGGGCATTTGTCAGGAGAATAGATTTTATCCTGCTGTTGACAATACTACTCATTAAAGCAGCTGTCACTGTCTTATTTTCATTTTCCAAATTAAAAGTAGGTGCACATAGTCATTCTTTGTTAGAAGTCCTGTAGAAAACAACCTTCTGCAAAAGTGTATAAGAATGTGAACACTGCTGAGTAATATCTGATCTTGAAAGTTGCATAGTTTGCAGATAGTAACCCATGAAGTTGTAAAAGAATACTGATGATTAGCTTGAGCTACGTAAAACCCACCCCAGTGATTAAAAGAAAGCTGAAGACATAGTGAAACTCGCTAAGGTGTGCAGAGAACCAAGTGCTACCCAGATCTTGCACTGAGTGCTTGTCTGACTTTGGCAGATGGTAGGCTGCCTCAGTTTTCTGTTTATAAGACGGAAATAACTGTCCTGAATGCTTACAGAATTTTTAGTGGGATAAACAGCATAGAAAACTAGAAAATTTTAAATTGTATTATGCAGATATTACATATGCAAAATACTGCTTGGATTATCAGTCCAATTTGCTTGTCTTCTTCTGATGTTTTGGACATTTCACTGACCACTGTGACCTACACCAAATAGATGGGGAGCGGAAAGTAAAAACAGTAACCAGAAAAGTAGCATGTAGAAAATATCTTGCCTATTCTTGACAAGTAATTTAGCTGTCAGTTCTTTGGGTAAGATGCTCAGGGATGAAGCAAAAGTGAAAGGCTTCTTCACTTTGTATATAGGTGAATCCTTAAAGATTGACCCCCCAAAATTATCATTAATTCCATGTAAAAACATAATTTAATGAAAACCATTTATAAATTTATAAAAAAATATTTAAAATATGATTTTGGTTTTCTGAATGATAGCTCTTGTCAGAGTCATCATCATAAACTTTTCTAGTGTCACCGAAATGCTTGTTTCTCTTTATTTATATTGTTAAATCCCACCAGTCCTCAAAATCATTTTAACGAAACAAAGGACTTCAGTTGTCCATACTGCTAGATGTAATTTTAGCTAAACCTACATCAGAATAAATACCAGGACTGGTAAGCATAACAGAAACTACTCAGGAATAGTGCACAAGAGGAACCACATTTCCCAGTTATATTGTTTGGTCAATTATCAGATCATAACTTTGTCCTGTCCTTTATATGATAGACACCTCCCAATAGCGTAAGAAGAAATACTGCAGTCCTTTGTTTCAGCTGATTGTGATATGTGTTTCTCATGGCATATTTTTTTATTTTTCCTAGTCAACTTGTGTTTTGTGGAAGTGGATTAATTGTCATCCATGGCTTGTTACATATTTTCAGTATTTGTCTATGCATGGCTTGTATTTACTTATTTATTATTTACTAGCTTTCTTGTGTACTTATAAATTTTTAAGAAATGCTTACTAACGATACTTCAGATGAAAGCTAAGACCCTGACCATGACCTGTTTGTAGTTATGTGTTCTTCCTTCATCCCATTCCTTCTGTATGTTTATTCTTCTCTTGTTCCTTTTCATATAATTTTAAGTTCATTAATATATATGTGTTAAAAGTCTATTTATGTTAATTGCTTTTAACTTTATAAAAGGAATAGCATGCCTTTTCATGGTACGTAATCACTAAGAAGTCTTCATACTCGCTGCAGAGCACACATAGAAAGTAATAGAACTATAAGAGGTAGAATGTCAAGAGCATAATAATTTCTTTGAACTTGATCTATGAACAAAATGCACAGGCCAGATGCTTCACTGGGAGAAAGAGCATCAGTTTATATCTCATGCTTTGCAAAAGTTGGTTTTGCAAAGAGATTTTACTTACTCTAGTTGTGAAATTTAAGGGAATCTATTTCTTCTCTGGTCTAAATGCACTCTGTCTTGGCTTGAAATCTCACATGTCAACTCATGCATCTGACTGACAAGACAACTCATAGCGTGACCTACCGGATTCACTAAAATATGCATTTATACTTAGAATACACAAAGATCTAACTAGGATAGAGAATGAGTGGCCTGTAGCATGGAGACCTCCCAGAGAGCCCCCAGGGGTCTATAGTGTTAAATAATTCCTACTAAGTGTTATAGACAGCCTACATTCAAACAGATGTTCCTAACCTATCAATTATTTTATTTTCCTAGTATAGCAATGCTCCATGGATAAGAAAATCTTTGTATGATATATGAAAATAAGTGGTAATTGAAAATCTAATTCATTCTCCAAAAAGCAGTGCAAATTAGATTTTTATAATGGACATTTTTGAGGTATTGCCAAAACTAAGTAAAAGAAGAATTCTTTTTTTTTTTTTAATTTTTTTTTTTAATTTTTTTTTCAACGTTTATTTATTTTTGGGACAGAGAGAGGCAGAGCATGAACGGGGGAGGAGCAGAGAGAGAGGGAGACACAGAATCGGAAACAGGCTCCAGGCTCTGAGCCATCAGCCCAGAGCCTGATGCGGGGCTCGAACTCACGGACCGCGAGATCGTGACCTGGCTGAAGTCGGACGCTTAACCGACTGCGCCACCCAGGCGCCCCAAGAAGAATTCTTAATAAAGCTGGGAAGAATGGTTAATTATCAATACAGATTTATTATTAAACAGCAAGTGAAGGGTTATGCATTTTCTATTTGTGGTACTGCTCCTAAATTTAGAAATAAGCCACTGATACATTTAAAAGGTAACATTAAACAATATTAGGCTCAAATAATTATATGAAGTTCTTTTCCATTCCTCCATTCTGTAAAGAGGGCATTTAGATGACATAATAATGGAGCCAAAGTTCTAGGAATATGTGAATATTACCAGCCATGAATATTTAATTAAGGGTGATAATAAAAGTTTTCATTTACTGTCAACCTTTTCTGTGCCACATGTCTTACTTAGCTTATTTCATTCAACCCATACAACTCTGTTGATTATGTTTTATAATTTTGGTGTCATATGTGAGGAAACTAAAGCTGACAAATATTTAGTAATCTACCCAAGTTGTAAGTTTTGATAATGTATTACCCATATTCATTTTTATGGAAAAAATGCTAAATCTCTTAAAAGCCAGACCTATATGGGTCTAGCCTTGCATCTGATTGAATGTGATGTACTGTCTCTCTCTGACGATCATCCACAGTAATGTTGCTATGCCTGAACATCTATCAGGAAGATTCGAGTAAAGCAGTGTTGCATAATGAACTTACGTCCCTTGTTTTGAACAGACTCTGTGATACTGTTTGTTTTCTCAAGATTTGCCTTAGGAACACATGATTGAGATGAAATTAGCAATCATTCAAACTGAACAGTTATTTTTCATAGCATATTGTAAACACAGAAATTTTTGTGTTTCTAATGCAGTGAATTGATGAGGAATGCATAAACTTTCTCAAACACAGTGATAAAAGGATAAAGTGATTAAGAGCGATAAAGCAAAAAAAAAACAAACAAAAAAACCCAAAACATAACGTAGTGTTAATTTGGTATCCTCATGTCAGTCTTGAAGTGTTCTTTTGGATTGCAGAAATATCCATGAATTTAATACCAAGCAGGAAAGCAAACTTAGCAGATAGCAGGTAGTACTGCATCCATTGGCAATTGGAAGAAAACTTTGTTATTAAACCCTCCTTAAAATAAACAAACGTCTCTGCAGGTTTTTGACAAATCTGCCTTCTTCTCATAAAGCATTCATTTATGAATCACTTCTTTTTATTAACCAGTTACCATCTGGTAAACTGCTCTATTGAATAGACTTGAAAGTTGTACTTTACTATGCAGCCATATACACTATACCCCTATAAATGTATGAAAACTGAAAACCAGCATGCATTGCTTCACATCTAATTGTGTCTTTGGAAGTAAATCCTTTGGAAATATATAAATACCTGACCCATAATTTTTTAATCATAATTATGGTATGGCTTGGTACGATAAAGCCAAAACTTTGTTACAAACAATAGCTAACTCAAAAAATATTATATAGTGATAAATTTAGGTATCCATATACTTACTCTTCATTTGAGGCTTCTCCCACTCATTTGCCCATGAATTTATTGTATTAAAATAGTTAGACAAAAGTTATTTTTAAAAGCGTGAAATAAGGATGAGGCAGCTGCTGGTTAGAAAGAATTTGTACTCAGAGGTTTTGACACCACATAACATGTACACTGAGCAGTTAAACAAAAAATTGCTGAGGAGTGGGGATGCTCAAATCCTTCTTGGGGGCTAGACTATGTCCTTGGCACTTGTCTTTATAATATCCCGCTGTTGAGAAAATGGAGACTCAAGAACTACTACACGATGAAAATAGATGCCAACCACTCACTGCCTGCTGAGCTCTGCTAGTGTGAGTGGAAAGTAAGGAGGAGTACTTGTGGGAAAATGAGGTAAATATGAATATGTTAGCAGATGGAAAGCCACTGTTATTTTGACTTTCGTGATGTACTCACGAGCTTTCAGCTTTGTCTGTCGCCATCTGTACTTTTCGGTACGTGCATGGTAGACCTCGGTGCTCTGCGAGACACGATTTAGAGCAGCTCTGTGTTGCAAATGTTTGAAATGTGGTGTCTCAGGTAATTGGAATAATTCTTAAAATTGAAGCCTCTCAGAACTGAAGGTCGGTTTTGGACATGAGAATGATGGGGCAGGAAGAGTTAAAAGAAATGAACAAAGCAGCTGCGGTGATCATGATTATGATGATTGTGCGTGTCGGTTGGAGGCAGGCTCTTGCTCATCAGTGTTTCTGATTGAGAGTTTGACAGAGGCAGGAAAGTTCATGTAAAGGGAAGAGGGAGAAAAACACAGAATGTATAGACTATTTGGTCATTGAAAGTAAATGTGATATGGAATATCAGTAATAAGTTAGTAAGTTTAAAAAAAAAAAAAAACATTTGAGATGTGTTTTAGAATTGTGGGGAGAGAAAGACCGGGTCAGTAGAGGCCTTTAAAATGATGTCATCGTTGTGATTGCCATGATCTAAAAAAATGTCGGTGAAAAGCTTTTTAAAATGTGAATTTTTTTCTTTTCTAAAACTTGAAAGTATGCCATGAACGTCAATTCAGTATTGCAAAAAAATAATATCATCCATTTGTAAACTTGAAAAGGGAAAATAAATATGCCTGTGGAAAGGGAAGGGTTGGGATTGTAGAAAGGGACATTGCAGTAATGTCCTCCCTTTTTTTTTCCTTCTTTCATTACCCCACATTCAATCCTTCAGGAAATCTTCTTGGTTGTACCTTCAATATATGTCGACAAGCTGGCCACTTTCTCACCAACTCTGCTACTAATATCCTGGTACAAACCCAGAGTTTCACTGTATATGGCCTCCAAATAGTGTCCCTGATCCCATGGTGCTTCTTATGGTCTATCAACATAAAAGGTAGAATGATCACTAAAAGGTGGTCAATAATAATGAATGAATGAAAGGAGAATGAAGAGAATGGTATCATGATGTGATATCTTTTATATCTTTCTTTTGTTTCACAATCTAAAACTTAGAATCAAATTAAATTAGTCAAATAAATTAGTATTACTTTACATTTCAAAATTACATTTAGGGGCGCCTGGGTGGCTCAGTTGGTTGAGTGTCTGACTTTGGCTCTGGTCATGATCTCAACGGTTCTTGGGTTCAAGCCCCGCGTCAGGCTCTGTGCTGACAGCTCAGAGCCTGCAGCCTGCTTCAGAGTCTGTGTCTATCTCTCTCTCTCTCTCTCTCCCTCCCTCCCTCCCCTGCTTGCACTCTGTCTCTCTCTCTCTCTCTCTCTCAAAAATAAACATTAAAAAAAAACTTTAAAGAATTACAATTAAAATTACATTAAACAATTAGACATATCTGGATTTTTCAGAGTTGGAATGAACTCTAGTCAATGCTCTCTATGCAAAATGAGGACACTGAAGCCCTGCGAAAGAGGTATAGGGAATATATTCTATGTTATAGTTTTATTTACAAATGGAACTACTTTCCAGTCCTGTGTTCCTTCCAATATGTAATGCCACTCCCAATGTGAAAATGAAAACTGATGGTTAAGGAATTTATTGGTGTCCTGTGTCATGCAAAATGCTATTTTGTAAATGGTCCTATTGTAGAAATTTGTAATCCTTTTATTTTATTTTATTTAGCCCTTTTTATCTTAGGAAAACTTTTGTCTGTTTCTGTCTTCCTGAACATCTGTCATTCCTGATACCATATAATTTTTTTTATACAAAGCTTCCAGACCTTACGGCTCTCTTTTTGCTTTTCACCTAGAAATAATGCATTAAGAACTAGCTCTGGAACTACACGTCACTCGCCATTATAAACCCATGATGAATTCTAGCTGGAAAATCTAGGTTCAATCTATAGGATCTGTTAATTAATTATAGTATTTTACTAAAATTATATCATATAAGACCTATTTCTATATTGCGGTTCCTGCATATCTATAATATTATGAACATATAAGGTAATAATATTGTTGCTATAAGTTTTTAAGTGCTTATTTGAGGCAATTTATGTACTTCTTCATATGCAGTACATATTGGGCATTTTTCTCTTTTTATTTTAGAAATTATAGTACTTCTAGTAAAAGTTCTGTATTTTTTGTGATGTTTAATTTTCATCAATGGAGAAATAAGCCTCATGCAAAATTTCCAAGTCAAATATAAATCATTTCTGAGCCATAAATGTTTCTCTGGCTTTGAGGGCCTTCTACTTAGCATGGGCAAAATAAGCAAATATTTAATTTGTCTGATAATAAAAAGGACTTAAGCCATTTGGCCTGATAAGTGATTATGTGACTTTAGGGTAACTTGGTTACTTTTGTCTGTAGATGAATACTGGTTATTTTTAAAGCATAAGTATTTTGTACTGTGTCAAGGCACAAAAGAAATATTATACTACCAGTTCAGGATATTAGTTTGTTTGAACTCATTCCTCTTGGCTTTTAATATGTTGGACAAACCTTGCATCTATAAACCTTATTTTAATTGTGGTCAGCCATGTCATTTGTATATTTCATTTCCTGTAAACTAGGGCATCATATAAACATTGTCAAACAAAACTCTGATCGTCTGCTCAGTTAGATCTTGTTTTTAAAGTTTCTAAGTTGAAAGTGTTTTCCGCATCCTGGAAATAGTACTGGTACTTTGCCAAGTCAGATTTCCTCCTACGCTTATCACTTTATATGTGGCAAAGGGAGTAAAAGAGTAGGAGGAATAAATAAGGCTGGTATCTTTTCTTAGCATCACATTAAGTTAGGCAAGGAATTGTGTCTACTTAACTCACATTTGCAGTGGCAGTGTCATTACTTATGTACCTTTTAGGGATATAACTAGTTCTCAAATGTGAAGATGTTCTTATGTAAAGACTTTTAATATCTTGGGTTTTATTTTTCCCTTCTTTATGCATTGCTACTCTCATATAATATGAGATTACCATTATAATAGTGAGATAATTATTGCTATCGGAACAATTCTCTACGGTGCTTCTCCCTATTAGTGTAAAAGTGAATCATATAATCATCCTATAGTTTGAGATTTTTTACAATAACAGGTTGTCCTAATCACTACAATAGTATTTACAATATCTCATTCTTCTTAAAAATTCTTATTTGAGCCCCCCAAAAAAATCTTTCCTAGTTTATCTTAAAACTATGTTTCAGAAGGCACAGTGAGTGTTTGGGGTCCATTTTTGGTCGACTAAGTTTATCTATTCCTTCCTGTTTTGTGAATGATAGTTAAAAAATGAACTGTATCACTTTTGGAAAAAAAAGTAAGAAAACAGTATTTTTTCTTTTTCATAATATAAATATTATAGTGAACAATCCAAACTATTTTTTTTTATTTAAAAATGGATTATTAGTACTTGCTGCTCAAAATGTTAATTCTTACCATTATTTTTACCAACTGGTAAGAGAAGTTGGGGACTAAACGTTAATGCTACTGACAAAAATCATTTATTGGAGATACGCTCTAGGTATTACTCTCTTAGAACTATCGCTGCTTGGGCTTAAAAGATGTGTGCCAGGGGGGTGCCTGGGTGGCTCAGTCCATTAAGCGTCTGACTTTGGCTCAGGTCATGATCTTGAGGTTCCTGAGTTCGAGCCCTGCGTCGAGCTCTGTACTGACAGCTTGGAGCCTGGAGCCTACTTTGGATTCTGTTTCCCTCTCTCTCTGCCTCTCTCCGACTCATGCTGTGTGTCTCTCTCTCAAAAATGAACATTAAAAAAAAAAAGATGTGTTCCAGGAACAATAATTATTTGCTATTTTAAAATAGTCATCCCATACTTAGGTTAAATACTACCGGAGACTATTTTACCTGAGTTCATGCAATTCTTAGCTCAACTATAAACCCTAAAATGTTGGATTCTTTTTTTCTAGCAATATTTGGTTTTGTAAATTAATTTTGAATTAATTATGTTTATGAATTAATTTTACATGTGCTAAAGTTTGGCTAATTTTTGAAGAGCTGTCTATTAGAAGTTTTTAAATAAATATGAAGGAGGGAAATGCATTGGATATAATTTGTAAATAATTAAAATATTTAAGCCTTTTCTTAAATGGAACCACATTATTTACAATTTTTATGCCTTGTTGAACATAATTCAGTTTTAAAGGGATGCACCTGGGCAAAGAGAGAACAGAAAAGATGTTTTTGCATAACCTTTGGAAGGTGAAATGGGAACCTGAACAGTGGCGAGGGCAGTTGAAATGGAGCAGATGTGATTTGATTCGAGAGATCTCGTAGGAACTGGAAGGTATAGTGTAAGGATGGCCCTAACGTTTTTGTGTGGTTAGCTGGGGGTGTGTTACCATTACTGGGGGAAGGAATAGAGAACATGTTATCAATAATTACTACCTGGAATAACTTTTTTCTGAAGCTATATGAATTTTTTTCCTTACTTGTGAGATAGTGAATGTTTACCAGTGGTTATTTGGATAAACATTTCACCAAAGATAATGTTTATATCAGTAAATTTTTACATCGGATGTTTTGGACAATGATTGCTTCCAGGAAACACGCCTGTAATTAAAATTATATACCAAGAGAAGCAGAGGTCCTTCATTAGACTGGATAGTTTGCAGCTTTGGGTTTGTAGTCTGTAGCATTAAAAGTGTTGTCAAAGTGTTTTTCTTACCTAGAAAAAGCTAGACCTAGCTTTGAGTAGATTTGAGCTTCATTTGAAACTTTAGCATTTAACATTACGGACTATCATTTAAATCATCGTCATTCCACTCTGTATCTCAAAGGGGACATTGTTATTAATTTTTAGCTATTTCTTTGTTTCTATCAAGATCTGGTATTCATCCTTTTGATTAACAATTAAAGGTAGAGAATTACTGTTTCTATGTGCAGAGCACCTTGTGATTCAGCTTCATTGGTTAAAAAGATGATCATGTGTATAGGATTGTTGCTAGGAAAAAGCTGCTACTGTTACTCTCAAAAAATCATTGTTTTAAAGTGAGCAATGTGGATATATCCTTTTGATGAAGCAGGGTACAGGGAACTACTGTCAAATCTGCCTTGCCTATAAAGAGCCAAAGGTGAGGCTCTCTAGAAGTTAGCTGCCATTTCAAAGGCTTCAAGATGTCAAGAGATCTCCAGCACTTCAAAGCCAAGTCTTTTCCTCATCTATTTAGCATGATCTGTCATCCATTGGTGAAATATTCTCCACCGGATCCTAATTCGTGAGAGATTTTTCTCAGTGTATTTTGGATCAGGAAAGTGTCACTTGAGTTGATTATTTCTAGAGAGGTATTGCTCTTGGATATGAAAACTTATAATGTTTGCAAATACAATTGGATTTCAGTAACAGTATCACGAAATACAATATTCTATGTTGCATAACTGGTCATCAAGGTATCCATCTACAGTACAAGCAGTGTATCTACGATTTGAAAGATGTACTTCCCACGAGAACATTCAGCAATGAATTTTCGTTGATTTAGTATATGGAAGACAAGATTTCTACCAAGCTAACTGCAACTTTTTAAAGCTGAACCAAGTTTTATTTTCTTCAGAAAAAAAAAATGTAGGGTTTTGCCTCAGGCATTGTGAACTAGAATACCAGAAGTCTTGTCCATTTTAAAAACAAAAGCAATGAGTTTGAGCTGCATTGAGTTATTTTTAAATACCTTAAAAGCAGCAAGATATTGTGGAAAGGGCAGTGGCCTGGGAATAAGAAGGCCTGATCTCAGTTCTCTTACTAATTAGCTGTTTGACCATAGATAGGATGCCTTAACCTTCAGGGCCAAAGTTTACATTTCTGTAAAAGAAACAGATTGTGCTGAATGGTCTATTAGGGTTCTTAGCCCTACATGTGTGTTTGAATAATCTATGAAATATCATGGAATTTTTTTTTTCATTAGAGCAAGGCAAGATCCTTCTAACACAAAGAGTTTATTAAGATTTCTCTTTTTACATGTAAATGAGTGAATGGCATTCTCATATCTAGAGGATTAGCACAAAAAAAGTTGCTATTTTGGAGAGATATTAGTCAAATATGTTATATAATTTAGCATACAAAAACAAAGTCCAAGATGGAAATCAAAGTGTAGAGCCACTAATTACTTAAATCAAGTAGAGACATAAAGCTCTGTGGAGCAAAAATGTCAGAGTCATAAGTAAAAATTTGAATAAGATTTGCAGAGTCAAAGGAATCAGGGTATGGACTTCGGTTAAGATATTATATGTACCAGGTGCATGTGTTCCATATCATGTATTCATTTTTTCTTCCATTTAACAGTGAATTACTTTGATACTACTTTAGGTTCCAGGGATTTTAAAATTATCAACGTTTCCTAACATCCAAAAGCTTAAAGCTCTTACAAATCAAATGTCTAAAAAGTGAACAAATATTTATTGAATATTCACCTTGTGCCAGTCATTATCTCGAGCATATTACATGCATTATCTCATTTTATATATATATATATATATATATATATATATATATATATATATATATATTAGTTGACAATGTGGATGCTATTATTGTATTTTTGAGTTTTAAGTAGATTAAGGAGATTGTTGGTGGTAGACCTGGCTCTCGATGCCTGATTTGACTGTGTGCAAAGATCATGTGATTACACTTTCAATTATGTTATGCCTTTTATAAAACTGTATAAGTATGCCCACATCTGTCATTGAGAGCATACAAAACATGAATTAGGGACAAGAAAGCTAATTGAAAATATATAATCTCATATTGAATGATCTGTTTCATATCTTTCCTAGGCACACATTTATATATAGTTTACCCATAAAAAACAGATACTACTGTGTATGTTTTCTAATTTCTTCACTTGAAATATCTATCTCTATATATCAATAAGAATTTATGAGATCAAATCCAATGAATATATCTGCTGCATTTTTAATTAATCCCTTATCAGAAAGCATTTATAATATCTTTAAGTTTTTCTAGTATTTAAAGTTCTAAGTATTACTTTTGTATTTAAACCTTCAGGAACATCCTTATTTTATTGGTTAGGATATTCTAGATAAAGTTTTATGGATACTTTTAAAAGCTTTGCTACATTTTGTCAAATTGTGTTAAATATAACTGCTTTTTTTCCTCTTGTCCAACACTAGATTTTATATACATGTGCATATTTATATATTCTTGATAATATGCAAGTTTTTATATTCATAGACCTTTGAGTATTACTCAGGTTGAACATTTTGTCAATGCTTTTTAGTTACTCAAAATTAAAAAAATTTTTTTCAACGTTTATTTTTTTGGGGACAGAGAGAGACAGAGCATGAATGGGGGAGGGGCAGAGAGAGACGGAGACACAGAATCGGAAATAGGCTCCAGACTCTGAGCCATCAGCCCAGAGCCTGACGCGGGGCTCAAACTCAAGGACCGCGAGATCGTGACCTGGCTGAAGTCGGATGCTTAACCGACTGCGCCACCCAGGCGCCCCAAGTTACTCAAAATTTTTAAAAAAAATTTATATTTTGAGAGAAGGAGGGAAGAAAGGAGGGAGGGAGGAAGGGAGGGAGGGAGAGAGAGAGAGAGAGAGAAAGAGAGAGCAGGGGGAGAGGCAGAGAGAGAGAGGAGAGAGAGAAACCCAAGCAGGCTCTGCACTGTGAGCACAGAGCTCATGTGGGGTTTCATCCCATGAACCATGAGGTCATGACCTGAGCCGATATCAAGAGTTGGACTCTTAAGTGACTAAGCCACCCAGACACCCTTAGTTACTGAAATTTTTAAAAAATTAATTTTGTCCTTGAAGCTTGTCTAGTTTCGTGTTGTTTCTTTTAAGTTTTTATTTAAATTTCAGTTAGTAACATACAGTGTAATATTATTTTCACATTTGGATTTAGTGATTCATCTAGTTATGGTTTGCCTCTTCCCTTGCCCCCCCCACCATGTTCATGTGGAAACCTTTCCCTAGGTTCAGTGAAATCATGTGGTGTTTGTCTTTCTCTGACTTAGTTTGCTTATCATAATACTCTCTAGCTCCATCCACATCATTGCAAATGCCAAGATTTCATTCTTTTTGATGGCTGAGTAATATTCTATTGTATATATATATATATATATATATATATATATATATATATATATATATACTAGCTCTTCTTTAGCCATTCATCATTCAGTGAACATTTGAGCTCTTTCCATTATTTGGCTGTTCTTGATAATGCTGCCCTAAACATTGGAGTGCACCTATCCTTTCAAATCAGTATTTTTGTATCCTTTGGGTGAATACCTAATAGTGCAATTGCTGGATCGTATGGTATTTCTATTTGTGATAATTTGAGGAACCTCCATACTATTCTCCAATGTCTGTACCAGTTTGATTCCCACCAGCAGTGTAAGAGGTTTCCCCTTTCTCTGCAGCTTATCCATTTTTCTATTGGAGTATTCATTTCAGAATTTGCTTTGTAATTCTTTTTACATATAATAGTATTAACCCTTTGACCATTTATGTTCCAGTCTCCCCCAAATAAAAAAATCCCCCAAAGATTAAAAAATTAATCTTTATGCCTTTTAATTATCCTAATGATGCTTTTTTCAGATTTAAGGGAGGTTAGTATTAATGTCGTCAACTCTATTGATGCTTTTCTTTTTCTTTTCAGAGAGGAGAGAGAGAGAGAGAGAGAGAGAGAGAGAGAGAGAGAGAGAGAGAAAGAATGCAAGTGGGTGTAAAGGGCAGAGGGAGAGAGAGGGTGAATATTTAGCAAGCTCCACAGCTTAGTGTGGAACCTGATGTGAGGCTAGATCCCACGACTCTGGATCATGACCTGAACTGAAATCAAGAGTCTGATGCTCAACTGATTGAGCCACCTAGGTGCCCTTATTGATGCTTTTTTTTTTTCAATTTCTGCCTAGGTTTCAAAAATTTTTACTTAAAATTTTTAATGTTTATTTATTGTTGAGAGAGAGAGAGAGAGAAAGAGAGAGAGAGGGAGGGAGGTACAGAGAGAGAGGGAGACACAGAATCCAAAGCATTCTCCAGGCTTTGAGCTGTCAGCATAGAGCCCGACACGGGACTTAAACTCACAGACTGCGAGATCATGACCTGAGCTGAAGTTGGACACTCAACCGATTGAACCACCCAGGCACTCCTAAAATTTTTTATTTTAAAATATGAGATTTGTTCTATCAAAAATTGTTGTAGACTATATGTGTATTTTCTTTAGGCACTGGTAAAACTATTATAAATCCACCTCTTAAAAAAGTGTTGTCTACAAAACAAGGAAGAGTTGTTACATCGTAGTTTATTATTAGAACTGTCCCATTCCATGACTTGGAGACAGGTTCTGATGCACTAACTCAGAATGAACAGAATTGGGAGTACACACAGGGACTTCCAACTGGCAGAGCTGATCCTTTCCCTGCTGTGACCTGTTCCTTGCTCTAATCAGTGCCCCTCCCTGTTTGTAACTGCTTTGTCATATCCTTCTATTTATTCTGCTAAGCTCATGGTACACCTTACTTCACGTGTCCTCTAATATGAGTGTCCCTTCCTTCCTTGGGGCATGCATTTGCTTCTTGTCACATTTCCCAAAAGGAACCTCCTGGTTTCTCATGCTCATACAACCCTAGATTTGGCTCTTAAATTGGCTGAAAAATAGTATCAACAACACAACAATGAATATTTTTATATTCTTTCTTAAAAATGTGCTAGAGACTGCAGTAGGCACCCTTCATGAATAAACTTGTTGAATATCACAACCATTCAATGAAGTAGGTATTTTAAAATTATTTCCATTCAGTAGTTGAAGAAGTGGAGGCTTAGGGGTTTTAAAGTTGCCTAGCTGGTAAGAAAAGGAACCTTTCCCCAGCTTCTTGGCTTGAACATCTGCACCCCCCCATACTTATCCTACATGAGGATCAGGTTCCCCAAACCTTGCCTTACCTTTTGCTGTCACTATTTCTAGGCGATGCCTGGATAACATACTAAATCCACTTTAACCATCCCATCCTTAACCACCACTGGCATTAACTCAACCTAGCCTACCTTGTTATGGCTGCAGAACTAATGGTCTACTCCCTTACTTTTGTGGAATCAATTACATATTGGTATTGAAGAATTTTGCCTTACAAATTATTTCATCATCTACTGAATAGCACAGTAAGCCATACAAAGTAAGCATTTCAGGGGTGCCTGGCTGGCTCAGTTGGTGGAGCATGCGACTCTTGATTTCAGAGTCATGAGTTCAAGCCCCATGTTGGGCATAGAGCTTACTTAAAAAAAAAAGGGAAAAAAAAGTAAGTACTTCATAACTGTATTACAGAAATGACAAACATACAGGGATAATAGTTAAGCATTCTTTGTTCCAAAAAATTAGCCTTATCTTTATTTCTTGGTAGGCATAAGGCATTGTTTAAACTCTGTGATTTTAGTGTTCCTAAAGTTAAGCAGGCATAGTATGAACATCAGGAAAAAGGATAGAAATCTGAGCATCTCTGAAAGCCACAAAAATGTGAATGACAACATACTATGATTTATAGTTACAAATTGTCAAAGAACAATAATTGCATAAATACTGCACTAAATTATCAATCCACTTTTTTATTTTTACTTAAATTCAAGCTAGTTAAGATATACTATAATAATGGTTTCAGGAGTAGAAATTAGTGATTTATCACTTACAGAGAACACCCAGTGCTCATCCCAACAAATGCCCTCCTTAATGCCCATCACCCATTTAGCCCATCCCTCCACCCAGCATCCCACAGCAACCCTCAGTTTATTTTCTGTCTTTAAGAGTCTCTTGTGGTTTGCCTCCCTCTTTATTTTTATCTTATTTTTCCTTCCTTTCCCTTGTGTCATCTGTTTTGTTTCTTAAATTGCACATATGAGTGAAATCATATGGTATTTGTCTTTCTCTGAGTGACTTACTTAGCTTGGCGTAATACATTCTAGTTCCATCCACACTGTTGTAAATGGCAATATTTCATTCTTTTTGATTACCAAGTAATATTCCATTGTATATATTACCACATCTTCCTTATCCATTTGTTAGTCAATGGACATTTGGGCTTTTTCTGTAATTTGGCTATTGTTGATAGTGCCGCTGTAAACATTTGGGTGCATGTGCCCCTTCGGATCAGCACTTCTGTATCCTTTGGATAAATTCCTAATCATGCAATTGCTAGGTCATAGGGTGGCTCTGTTTTTAATTTTTTGAGGAACCTCCATACTGTTTTTGAATGGCTTCAGCAGTTTGCATTTCCACCAGCAATGCAAAAGTGTTACCCATTCTCCACATCCTCACCAACATCTGTTGTTTCCTGAGTTGTTAATTTTAGCCATTCTGACAGGTGTGGGTGGTATCTTGTTGTGGTTTTGATTTGTATTTTCCTAATTATGAATGATATTAAGCATGCCTCTATGAGCCAAGGGGATGTCTTCTTTGGAAAGTGTCTGTTCATGTCTTTTGCCTATTTCTTCACTGGATTATTTGGGTTTTTTTTGGGGGGGGGTGTTGAGTTTGATACGTTCTTATATATATTTTGGGTATTAACCCTGTATCTGATATGTCATTTGTAAATATCTTCTCCCATTCCATCAGTTACCTTTTAGTTTGTTGATTGTTTCCTTTGCTGTCCAGAAACTTTTTATCTTGATGTGATTCCAATAGTTTATTTTTGCTTTTGTTTCTCTTGCCTCGGGAGACATGTCAAGTAAGAAGTTGCTGCGGCTGAGGTCAAAGAGGTTGTTGCCTCTTTTCTCCTTTAGGATTTTGATTGTTTCCTATCTTACATTTAAGTCTTTCATCCATTTTAAGTTTATGTTTTGGATGGTGTAAGAAAGTGGTCCACGTTCATTCTGCTCTGCATGTTGCTGTCGTTTTCCCAACACCATTTGCTGAAGAGACTTTTTTTTTCCATTGCATATTTTTTTTTAATTTTTTTTTCCAACGTTTATTTATTTTTGGGACAGAGAGAGACAGAGCATGAACGGGCGAGGGGCAGAGAGAGAGGGAGACACAGAATCGGAAGCAGGCTCCAGGCTCTGAGCCATCCGCCCAGAGACTGACGCGGGGCTCGAACTCACGGACCACGAGATCGTGACCTGGCTGAAGTCGGACGCTTAACCGACTGCGACACCCAGGCGCCCCACCATTGCGTATTTTTTCTGCTTTGTTGAAGATTAGTTGGCCCTACATTTGTGGGTCCATTTCTGGGTCCTCTATTCTACTCCCTTGATCTATGTGTCTGTTTTTGTGCCAATATCATATTGTCTTGATGATTACAGCTTTGTAATATAGCTTAAAGTCTAGAATTGTGATGCTTCTAGCTTTGGTTTTCTTGTTCGGGATTGCTTTGGCTATTTGGGGTCTTTTCGGGTTCCATACGAATTTTAGAATTGTTTGTTGTAGCTCTATGAAGAATGCTGGTGTTATTTTTATAAGGGTTGCATTTTTGGGTAGTATTTAAATTTTAGTAATATTTGTTCTTCCAATCCATGAACATGGAGTGTTTTTCCATATCTTTGTGTCTTATTCAGTTTCTTTCATAAGCTTTCTATAGTTTTCAGCATGTAGATCTTTTACCTCTTTGGTTAGGCTTCCACTTTTAAATAATCTCAGATATTATAGTTTAAAGGTTATAGACTAGTTGTTTCATAGAGTAGTAAGTAATTATTATTCACGACATTACAACATGGAGAAGCATATGAAATAAATGTTAAGTGAAAAAAATACAAAAATCTAGAATTGTATATATACAGTTACTATGGCTACATATTTTGCAGCTAAAATATACATATAGTCATAACTCAAAACTAAATAAGCAATAATAAATCACTGTGCTGGGATAATGGGATTTTCCTACCTTTTTCTGGATTATCATTAGTTTTGATACATTGCTCTTGCAAGTTAAGGGGAAAAAAAGAATCACTTTATTTTTTTTATTTACTGTTCCCGATGTAGCTTCCTACATTACCTTGAATAAAAAGAATAATCTTGAATTAAATATAATAACACCATAGACATTTGATTTTTAGAAGTCTGGACTTGTGACAGGCTACATACAAGTTATTTGAAGAGAGACATAAATGATTTTTCAGCTATCATTTTTCAATTAAGTAAATTATTCTGATATAAAATTGCAACTCATGGAACACAAGAATTATTGTACTTGTCAAGCCTTAAATGTTTTCTGCATTCATAGAGTTTATTCCCAGGTTAGTTCCTAAAGAGTAAGTATGCCACTAAATAGTTGAAGCAGTTTTAAAATTTAGAGTTATATGAACATTAACTGAGCAAAATTATCTAATATTAGCTATTTTATTTTGACATGAATAATCAATTTAACCAAGATTAGGTGTTTCTACTTAAATGAGAAGTAGAAAACATTTTGCCAGAGAAGATTAATTCTAAACGGGTGGGAAAGCTGCCATGATAAAGCTGTGTTTAAGTAAATAAGCATTTTGCTAAATTATATTTCTTAGACTTGCTCACACAATAATCTTCCCCCCTCATTTTGTGTTAATTTTAAAATATATTTAACTAGTTTAATCTAGAGTATAAATAAGGTAGTACTTTTTTTTAAAGTTTATTTATTTTGAGAGAGAGAGAGAGAGAGAGAGCCAGCAGGGAAGGGGGCAGAGAGAGAGGGAGAGAGAGAATCCCAAGCAGGCTCTGTGCTGTCAGCTCAGAGCCCAAAGCAGGGCCCAATCCCATGAACTGTGGGATCATGACCTGATCTGAAACCACGAGTTGGACTCTCAACCGAGTCACCCAAGTGCCCTAAGGTAATACATTTTTCAATGTCAAGACAGTTTTATAACTTTGTGCGTTAGCACAGACTGTATTAAAATAGTAATGTGACATCATCCAGAATCTATTACTAAAAAAAAAAACAAAATCAAAAGAAACAAATAGCTCTCCCATTTCATGCTATTAGTCACAGGAAATAAAAGAATACTCAAGAATAATCTCTCTCCTTCCCTTGTAGATTATTTTCTGAGAACCCTCTGGCTTTTACCTGTTAAGATAAGACAAACAAGCAAACAGAACAATAAAACACAACTCACTTATTTCTTGCACTATCCACCCATAATATTGTGGGATACTGAAACAGTGGTAAGAGTGATTTGGAACCTCCTCCCCAGCACCATCCCAAGAGAAGACCAGTGATATTCTCTTTCTGTCCCTCACCAACCTTGAAATGAGACCTATTATAAACAAATCCGCTATTTCTGGTAAATCATAGACATAGGAATTCACTCCGTAAAAATTTCTATTATAAACTTTTGGAAAAAAATGTTTTCTCCTTAGCTGAATATAAAATCAGCTTCATTTCCATGCTTTCATTAGTTGATGCCAATTTAGCCACTAGAAATAGCTACTCCTGGGAAAATTTTTCATTTTTAATCTTGACACACATGGTGGGTAATCCTTTAGTGGATGTCCCAATAAACTGGAAAAATCAATCCCATGGGAAGCCTCATAAAATACACCTGCTGACACTGAGATGGAGCTGAACCTTCACAGTGAGCCTGGCTGGGGTGTCACTGGCTGTTTTAATTTCATACAGGGGAGAGGCAAGGAGAGTAGGAGGAAAGGCCTTAACTGCCTTTATAGACATTAACTTTCAGGTTGCCCTTCGAATGCAAGAAGAAGTTGCTAATTTCTTCCCAAATATAATTCAAGATAATGTTAAATAAGCCTGTTGAGGTAGCAGTTTTTGAGTATTTATATCATGCTATCATGTAGGCCATTGTATGTGATTTTCATATTTCTCTGGGGTATTTTATATATATAGCAATCAAATAGAATAGAATCATATTTATTTCCAGATCTCTCCTATGGATGTAAAACCTGAAAAAAATTATTTTCTCAAATTTCTACTCCTCAGTGTGAAACAGATTTGACATTTCAAAGGCAATTTTAAGTGATTATTATTTGCATAGTAAATTCTCAAGATGCCCTATATGCTCAGACACTTTGCAGTGAGCTGAAGTCATTTGAAAAGCAGTGCACCTGGCATTTATATCCAAAAGAGGTGCCAAGTTTAACTAAAATATACTTTAAAAAATTTCCCCATTGGTTTCAGCTAGATTATGATATTTAAACTCCTTAGTTAAAGGAAAAGTTAACCCTGAGAAATTCAATTTTTGAGGTCAGGAGAAGCTCTGCTGGGTATGGCTAAGGACTCCAGTCTACCTTTGTTTTAGCTGATTTATTAAGTATCATTCAGAATGGATTAATTTTGGCCTTAGCTGCCAGCCCTCATCACAATCAGAGTTGCTATCCACCTAAGTCTTTGCTTGAAGAGGCTTCAGAAAGAAAAACTGCTTATTCCACTCAGCTATGATTAAGTTTTCTAGCTTATAGGGACAAATAATTGGTGTCAAGCTTTTCAAGTTAGAGATAAGAGGAAGGGCAACAAAACCAATATGAGTGTCCATCTGCTCTGAACATGCCATAATAGCATTCAGTTGTCATTCCCATAGAGAACATATTTACTCCTCTCTTGTCTTCTTCCTTGAGACATTTTTTGAAGATCATGGATAAGCAAGGCCTTCAAGAATTGAGCCAAATCTCATGAGGTTGATTTGAGGCCATTCCAAGACTGCTTATGTCATTTTTGCCACCGAGAAATGCTTGGATTTGGGGCTTTTGCACCATTCTCTTGATGTCTCTCATTCCTCCGCTATTTGCTGTCCTGGACTTACCTGATAGAAATGCAGAACCAGCATTGCTTTCACTGTGCCTCCGTGGGAATCTACCACCCCTCATGGATACCCTTTATTGTGGGGTCAGGTTCAGTTTCCTTAGCCTGTTACCCATTGTTTCCTACTTTCTGCTCCATCTTTACACGAACATTTCATTATGTGAAAGACACTGTGTTAATAGAATTTTCACTTTAATCATCTTTGAAGCGTAGAGTTGAAGTGTATTTTATATGGATTTTTTTTAAGATGAGTTAATAAGGTCAAAATATTAAATAATATTAAGTGGTAGATACAGTTTTTTATATGTGTTAGGGTCTGTTCTAAATAAACACATGCACACATTTATTTAGTCATTAAAACAACTTCATCTATTCCTCAATTTATATGTAAGAAAACTGAGGCACAGAGGGCCAAATGCCTAGCCCAAGGTCAAACGTCTGGTAAGTGGGAGAGTGAGGGTTCATACCAGCAGTGTGGCTCTGAGAGACTATCCATTTACCAACTTCATTATGCTTCCTCTTTAGCTGCTTCTGAATATTAAAAATTATGCCAAGGTATCAAAACCTTTAAGTATGCCCTCATTCATGCCATTGTAGGGCACACTGATGGAGGGAGGAAGATGGAAGGTGACATTCTTCTTCCCGAGAGCCCTTATCCAGAAACTTTATTGCATATCATGCTGCAAGATTCATGTCTTTCCACTCCTAGATTTCCTGTTGCTTGAAACTTTATTGTGTTACTTTTGCATTTCTGAAACACATGTATTTAGTATGTTATCGTTCAGCTGCCAATAGTCATTAATATATACAAAAGCTCATTAGTCTTTGGGGAGGGTAAAGGAAACCTTTCTCACATACTAAGAGGCTTTGTTTTTTTTTTTTTTTTTCCCCTCTAACTGCCAACCTTATTTTGGCTTCTCCTTTTTGCTGTTTTGGCAAGCATTTATAAATCTCCGTGGCTTTTTGTTGAGAAAGTAGTAATTTATGATCATGTTGCCATTTTAAAGAATAGAATGACTTCCTTAGTGGCACCTTCACTATCTGTCATTAGTTTAATTGCTCCAGTTTACACTCTCTGAGTTGCTGGTGTGTCCCAAACACTTGGCTTTGTTCCTTCTAGAAGTGATTCAATTGCCCTTCCTCCTTCTCTGCAATTTCCTCTATTACTTACATTGTGCGCCATAAAAACACAAGCTTTAGAACGTGAAACTGGAGAGATCTGCAGAATGAAAGAATGCATATTGTGCATATATACGCCTTTATATTGTCATTAATATATATTAGTAACATTATTAACATATCTAATATATCAGTAAACCATGTATATGTGGATGCATACACACACACACACGTATTTCAGAGGAAGATTTTGAGGGTTTCACTTTGAAATAACAGTCCTCTTGTAAGGTATCTCTATTATTCCAACAGGAACACACTCTTTCTAACATAAGTTGAAAGATGACAGCAAGTTATGTCATGGACATCCAAGTCCAGTAAATGAGGCACAGCCTTGTTACAGGAAGACTGAAACTGAAATGGAAGATCAAGAAAGCAGAGTTCTCCCTCTGCTTCTCAAGGATAACACCTTTCTCTTTCTCTTTCTCTTTCTCTTTCTCTTTCTCTTTCTCTTTCTCTTTCTCTTTCTCTCTCTCTCTCTCTCTCTCTCTTTTCTCTTTCTCTTTCTCTTTCCCTTTCCCTTTCCTTTTCCCTTTCTTTGGCATCTCCCTGTCTGTCTCATTTCTTTCTGTCCTTCAGTCTCTGCTTTCACATAGTCCCAAGTGACGACCTAAATCCCAGTCTGAGTAACCTAAGTATGTGAGTATCACTTAATTACAACACTTGCAAGAAAGAGAATTGGATTGATTTTTCCTAACCTCTGGGTTGTTTTCTCTTTGATGTCATATTCATCTGTGACCCATCGGTGGCCTAGTCAACTGTGATTCGTGTCTGCTGTCAACAGCAAAGCAACAGAGGCTATGTGTGGGTGCGTATACCTAGTAAATTAGAAATTAGTTTTAAAACTAAACTACCCAGCGTATCTTATAGAAGTTGTTCTAGGGAGAACTTGTAAGTATTGTTAGAAAATTCTTATTTTAGGCTCACTGGTGTCTGTCCTAAGTGCAGTCCTCTCTTCAGGCATTTGAGCTGTTAGGTATAATATTATACTTTAAGTCATACCCATTATAGACTAAAGGAATACCATTAAGTAAGGAGTAATCAGGAGAACACTAGAGTTTCCATGCTATTACAGAAAAGGAGTCAAAACTGTAATATGAGGATTAAATGAGACGAAAATTACTTAGCACAATGCATGCCATGTAACTGGTGACCCAGAAAGTATTGCCATTATTTTAACAATACTATATGTATATGTTCCTCTCCCTAGCAGTTTGCTTAGACATTAAGAACTCTTAATTCTAGAACATCCCTTTCATCTATTTGTGTATATGAATTTACCATTTTTAAAGTTCACTTCAATCACTGTTTCCTATGTGAAGATGTAGCTGATCAGTAAGGCTCACATACATGAAATCCTCTTCATTTTATTTTTCATTAGGTGCTTCATTAGATTAGTACACAGTGTTATATATTGGATCACATCTAATTATTTGGACTCTTACATATGTGACTGTTAGAGTTACTTTAGTTTTTGGATATCTGTGCCTCCTCTTTCTCCACCTAAATTATGAATACCCTGAAAACAAGATCTAAAGCTTCTAGTCCACACAACATCTGCCATTACACCACATACGTTGGCAAGCATTTATGTGATTTTTTTTAGGAATTATACATAAATAATTCTCAAAATATCAGTAAAATGGGACAAGGAAATATGAAAGTAATTTTAGTAGAAATTCAGTTTAAGATTCAAGTTTGTTGAAAACTGTTGTCTATGACATAATGTTTATTTTCGTGAGCTCTATATTTACCTTTTCAGAAATTGTAAGCTTACTGAATTATTCCTGTTCTTTTCCATGTCTCAGAGTTTATTTCTTAGCACACACACGCACACACACACATGCACACACGCACACACACACATGCACACACACACACTCACACAAATATATTAGTGATTTCTTTTCTAAAACCATCATGAACTTATCTAGAATTTTTTTTGCAAACCACAACTATTCATAAATGCTTCAATTTTGCTAGTACAGTCCAGTTTTGAAACTTTGCTCTATGTGCTTTGAGCATCTGGTGATACGTTGCTAATATGTTCAGTCATTTTAGTATGAGATGTGGGAAGGGGAGAATCCAAAATAGTTGTTTCATATTGAAATCTTCTAGGCCAAATTGTAGCTTACATTAGTCAATTATTTCCATTTTTAAAACACTCGATTATTGGTATCAAGTATTTCCAAACCTTCCATGTTGATGATAATCGCTTGGGGCATTGAGCATACAGCTTCCTGTCCCTTCTTGGAGGATTCTGAGTCAGTGTCTCACTTAGGTGGGAACTGAAATTTTAACAGGAATTTGTATTTTTAACCATAACTTCTATTCTGGCAGAATTTTATATTTTTAAAAATTACCTCAGGCAGTTCTTTTCCAGGAAGCTTAGAAAACATCTATATGAAGCATTTATCCTTCTTGTCTGCTCCCTTCATTCCTAGTTACAAATCCTTGTAGAAGTCACAGACCACAATCATTGGTTTTATTGGGAACATCTCTGGTGAGTTGGATTTAAAGGTGGCAAAGTGATTAGAGTTCATTAAACTTCTTTTTATGGCAACGACCCAAGAGTTTTGTTAACTGGTAAATTGTCTCATCACTTATAAGGTATTTCTGATTAGAACAATTTACCGTCCTCCATCAAATACATAGGGATCCCACAGATTTGGGTTTAGGGACTGCTACTGAAAGCACATTACTCATCTGTGAATTTCTTTTCTTCTTGTTGTTTCTGTCCTTTCAAAGTGTTCTTCTTTGAAATAACTTGAAATTGGGTTTCAAGAAAAGTGAATGGCTTTGAACTTCAGTAGTATCGTTCACTTCACAAGAAAATAAGAAAACCAGGATCGTTATGTTATTCAAATCATTTTCATTAAGTATCTACCTTTGGTCTTTTTTTCTGTTTTCTTTTTTGATGCCTTATTGTGGTTCAGTCTGTAGTCTGCAATCATTATGGGTATTTGTGGGGCTTGAATATGTTTGAGCCTCTGAGCAGAGTCTGTGAAGGAGTGAATGCTCACAGTGGGAAGCCACTTTCCTGAGAAATAAATGTACCACAGAAAATTTAAATTGCTTCTATTTTTTTTACAGTGCTATTCTGTTTATAAAACTATGACATGCTCTCTGTTGTTATTTCCAGGTCTGAATTCCCTCTGTTCTAAGATTACAATTCTCTTTCTTATTTCTATTTTGAATAAGAGGTTTGACCAAATGTTCTTCCTGGCACAGCTGCCTGGACCCCGCTGGTTTTGTGTTTCCATATCACAGTGTAGATATTTTTTAACTTAAGCTTCAAGGAACTATGCAAGTACTTAATCTGACTCTTTTATGAAATAATTAAGACACTCTGGGGTTCTTCTGATTGGACTCCATGTTTCTCCTCCTCCCTCTATCCTCTGAGCTAGAAATCAGTGTAACATGGTCATCAATATAGGAAGAGCGTTTCAACCTGAGTTGTGATGGATAAACAGTTTTATGCTCGCATGACCAAGGTTTATTCCCTCATATTTGGAAAGTTTTCCCTTTTTTGTTTGTTTTTAAAATCACATTCAAGGCAGTTCCTTGGTAGAATGTGAAGCTGTGTTAAATGAATAACAGAGTACCCCCTTCTTCTTTAAATGTTTATAATTAATGTTTAGACAACTCTGTGTATAATGAATGTACACTCCCAGTCAAGTGAAGAAAAATCACTTTGTTGGGCTGCGTGAATTTCTACTGGGGGCACTTGTGGACCGCGATAGTTCGGTTGGGAGGTGTTCCTAGGTGAGCAGATGTGGATCAAGAATACTCATGTGATCCTTTGTCCTAGTCTATTTGATAGTCCCCAGGTAGAACAAGGGGCTTCCTGGGTCTTGCTTTCAGTGCACCATGACATGACATTGTCTAATATCTCATCTTCTAAAGGGATGAGATTTTAAGCATTGCAATCCAGTGTTTGTGTGTTTTTTACATATTTTTTTTCAATTTTAACACATTTACTTTGTTCCTTTTTTATTTTTAAACTACTTCAAAGTCATTTCCAAGCTCCACATTTGTTTTTCTTTCCTTTTGAATTCATATTTGCAGGTAGAACAGTACAAGTGCTATTGCATATGATTCAAGATCACTTAAATAATCAATGGTTCTGACACCCAAAACAGGAATGAGATACCCTCAGAACATGTCCTGTTTAGGCATATCTAAAAAAGAATATTAAATCTCTTAGGAGTCAACTTTAATGATGGATGAGAATGAAGAAAATGGTATTACCCTTTTTTTCATAAAAGATCAGAATCAGGTCAGGTGAAAATATTTCATTTTGTAATTTTGAAGTTCAAAATAAGAGATTCAAATTCATGTACTCAGCTTCACTGTATTGGAAAATCTACTCTGGATCATACAATAATAAATTATCTGGTTTGCAAATTATGAACATATTCTTCTTTCCTATCTCTTCCCACTACTCTGAAAATAATTCTGTTTCTTAGCATCCTTACCAGAACCTGGCAGAAGGAGCCATCATAAGACTTGAATTAATTCATTTTGGTATTAACTAATTTTCATAAAATTTTTGATAAAAGCAATAGTGTTTGAGACTTACAAAATTGTGAAATAAAATACATTCAGATAACATGGCATTTTCCTTTCAATATATTATTTCAGTTTAAGAGTTTGATATAGCCTTTCTATAATTTTCTCCTATTGGGAAACACACGCATAAATACCTGAGATAAAGAAAGACAACAGGAAAGAAAGGAAAGGAAAGAAATAGGAAGGAAGGTGATTGAAAGATAGATGTATGTCGTAATTCTGGGAAATAAAAGAACCTAACCACTTACAGAGTTCCATAATCCAGGAGGAGTTCTTCACCCTTTAAAATGGTACAGCCTAGCTACACTTACTCTTGGTGATGCATGACCTGTACTATAGAGAAAACCAGGCCACTGTCTTGCATCTCCAGCTCCCACCCTCTGCCACCCTTCTGTAGGTGATTCTTCCTGGGCAAGTCAGTGAAGTTTTCCCCTTCACTCACCACCAATCAGGGAACAAGTCAGAGATATTACAGAGAATAATAGAAGGGCAATTGATGGCATCACTTTGCCTTCTGGAGATATGTCTCCAGCACATAATGTTATGTGGAACAGTAGAAATAGACGGAACCATGATGATTTAGAGATTTTTCTGGTCAAAGAGTGTAGACTTCCTCAAATTCACTAGGACATAAATATATCTCCTACTAGTTACAAAACCATTGGAGGACAGGAGAAAATATACCTTCATTCCACAAAACCACACTAGTTGTTGGCCATTACTGGGGATTGAACTGGAAACTCTGCATATCAACCCAAAAAGTAAAATTTTGCAGTCCCAGAGGACAATGCAAAGATTGATTCACACATCCTCTTCTCCTCTTAGAATATTTTCTGAATATGTATGTCAATAACTCAGGATGTCAGAGCAGGATGACAAAAGTAGAGTGGTAGGGTCTTAGGGAAAAGATAGAAAAATTTAAAAACTAACTGCATAAAAATGGGTAATATCCTCTTAACCACTTGGAAGAAAAATGAACTTGTGAAGAAAATTTACTATAGCAACAGCAGATGATTTTAGAAAATATCTGCAAGTGTCATTAAAAAATACAATAAAATTCAAATAAAAAACAAAATAAAAACAACAAAATGACCATGCGACCTAAGGATAGGTAGCTATAATAAAAGATTAAAATTATATTTAAAAAATGTAGCCTGACCAAAGCTAAGATTTAAAAAAAAAGAAGCCAAATTTTTAAAATAGCAGCAAAATGAAAATAAAATAGCATAATAACTCCAAATATGGTGCAATGAACAGCAGAGTTAACAGTGCAGAAAATCAAGTAAGTAATACAGAATACCATTAGAAGCTTCTCAGCCTTCTTCAGAGAAAACTTCTTCCCTCTGTCCAATTTTTCCCCCTAAATTACTGTTCATAGCATTCCCAAACTGCTTATCACATGGTAGCTTGCATTGGGATTGCTTGTTTTCATGTGTTAATTCATTTCATGTGTACCTCAATTTATGGAGGTAATGAGTTTCCGTTAGTGTAGTCTTAACTGCATTTATCAGATGGTTGCAGAGAGCTTGCCTTCTGAAATGCATGCTGATAGCTAATATATGGTTAATGCTTTCTCTTCTGGGACACCACCTACCAACAAGGAATACTAAAATCGTTTTGGTCTAAACTGGTCAAATATATGTTAAAACATTTAGAATTAGTACAATTTATCTAACTTCACCAAGTAATCCAGTCTTTTTGACCATATACCTCTTTGTTAATCCATAGGTATTTTATCGGAATATTCCCTCATTCACCCCTGCAGCAATTGGATTCATCCAGTTGTTGCAATATGTCAGCTTTGTTCTAAATATCTCATTATACTGGCTAATCTAGAACATCTGTAGGGCTGACATATTTTTTACCCAGAGTCTACGTATAGTATGGCATGTGTTAGTATGTTTTAAGCTTTTCTTAAGTATACTTACTCAGTAAGGCTTGGTGCTGTTTTTAACCAGCACACATTCACAAGCTGAGAGTCATCATATTTCTACTGCTCCTGTATAAAACATAAGCGAAAGAATGTCCTTGAAATTTTCAGACATCATATTTCTTTTCTAAAAGAGGTTACTCCATTTAATCATTTGCATTTATTTATCTCTCACATAGGGACATTCTAACTTGCCATTTGTCTTCTGATTCATCCCTCACCCTATGGTTTCACATCTCTCTAGCTCTTTAAAAATGTATACAACTTTCTTGCTAATGCTGACTCAATTGTCTATTTTGGTATAAGCGTTATGATCTGTTCTTGAAAACGTTTCCATCATCTCTTAATATTCTAAAATGTCATACCCTCTAAAACCTTATAAAAGACATTAGAGCTCGAAAGCTTCTCCTTCCCTCCTCACCTTCTTTTCAGTTTCAATATTTGATACAAACTCGTTCAAGCAGCTTCACAATTTATTTACCACAGCCCATTCTTACTCAGGTTCTGATATTTAACCTGTGATCAACTTTAATCAATAAAAGTAAAATACAGAGCCAAAAATACCATTGTCTCTGTGGCTTATGTTCAAGATCCTAACTTTGTGCATTAAAGTCCTTCAATATGTCCTTTAGTATTGTTTATATTATACTTATATTATCTTCTTCCTCCCACTTTTTTAATATAATGTATGCCTCTTTAGCATACTTCTGCTTTTATGAATTCTCAAAATCTGGAGAATATGCATCCATAAACACCTGTATATTCATTTCAGTTCGTTATTATATAACAGAAGTGTGACCTCTTGCTCTGTCATTTTTGTTTTTACATAGTGCCCATGCTTTACGTAGTCTAATGTTCATAGTTTTAAAAGGTGTTACATGATACTGTTTCCTCATCTTTTTAGACCATTGAATAAAGCTGGATGGAATGTACGTATGCTTCTTCAATCGCATTATTTTATTCACTTCTCCACTGTCATTTTTAGTGTTCATTTGTTAGCACTATCTCCCAACATTCTCCATTTCCAGGTATTAATGTCTCCTGATTCTTCACGTTATCTTTTCTTGAAATCATCTTTGCTTGGAGGAGTATGAAATTATCTGACTCAGAAGAGCGAATTCCAGATCTGAAGAGACCCTGAAAGGTGCCATTTTTTATCATTAATTACTTCAGGCAGTCATTCAACACCCTTTCAGGTCCCCTAATTCCATACGTCATTGTAGGTGCCCACTGGCTAGCCTCTCCGTTGGAATCTTTTTATCTAGACACCACTACTGACTCGAGAAATGATTATATAGTTCAGAGAACCTGGCATATATGTAAAATCTTATTCATACTGGGAGTGAAAACTATATACACAGTTAAAAAATGGGAGAATGAATAATAATTTTCACTGATCATAAAGACATTAAGTATTATAGAGTTAGCTTTTGGATAGTTTTGGTACTACATTTTATATATTTAAAGTATTAAAGAAATACTGAGGTCATAAATATACCGGAGACCAGTCATTCCTCTTTCTAAAAAGAAGAATTTAAAACTTCGTGATTTATGATACACAGGACTGCTTTTTTTTCACGCACCTTCCCCTTCATCATAAATAAATGTTGATGCACTTTGGAGGGTAAAATAAAGTCTGTCACATGAATTTCATTTGCTCTGTCAGACATCAAAAATTACAGAGTCTGCTGCCTATGACACTCTCCCACCTCCCTGGATGAAATAGAAGCTTCAATCAATCACATGGATCAGCAATCTGAGGAACAAAGCAACTACATTTATTAAGCTAAACCTCCCTATTGGGACCTATTTCGCAATTCTGGTAGCAGAGGGAGTGCATAGCCTATAATACGACAAATCAAAGATTTTCAAATACTGTATACTATCATTTCAGCGTGACATTTAGCATCTGTTACCTCATCTCTTAAATGTTCATCTATGTGGCTTGAATTTTCCATGGGATTAAAAGGCTGGCAGAAGCAGATATGATCATCTTTCCTCTACCAGCAGCTAATAACACCAGTTTATGAGGCTCACTGTACCTGTTGAGTGTCAGCTCTCACCCACAGTCAGGTCTTGTCAGACTTTTCTAGCTCTCTCCAGCTTTTTAGCTCCTTTTATAAATTTGCTAGGGGTTAGACCTTTATTTAGTGCTTACAGAAATGTCTCAAACATACTGTAATTCCATGACTAAAACAACTCTTACCAGAATGATGCTTCTAGAATTTAGTTAACTTATATTCCAAAGATCTTTACTCTTTTGGCTTGAAATTGTATGGGGTTTCAAACCTTGCTCTTTTTTTTTTTTTTTTTAATTTGGCACATAGGTAAAAGTGAGAGTTAGATGAATCTCCAATAAGGAACAGAGTAGTATGTATAGTGAGAAATGAGTAAAAAAACAAAAACAAAAACAAAAACAACAAACTTCTAGAACATTCAAGGTTTAAATCAAATACCCAGTATTTACTATCTGAGGGAGATGCTGTGAAACTTGTTTCAGTTATTTTTTACTGAGTAACAAATCACCCCAAATTTAACAGTTTACAATAACACAAATTTATTATTTTCCAGAATTCTGTGATTCAGATCTTGAGTTTGTTAAAAACAAAGGACCCCAATATGCATTGAAACTCCATTGCATTCCCTTGTAAGGAAAAAAAATTGTATTTAAAAATAAGAAGTCAAGGACAAAGAAAGTGAAGACAAAAGAAAGCTGGAATGACCAAAAGCTACACCCTGGCCTGGTCAACAGTTGGCCATACTGAAGAGGATAGGTAACTTTTACTTAAAATAACTCTTTCCATCACCATTATTGTGCACGGTAATAGAGCACCCAGTACGTTGCGATATTATTATAGAGCAAGACTGCACAAAATGCTTTAAAACTTTATTGAAGAAAGGGAAATTTTCATGATTTCTATTACGGTGGACTGTTACAACAAATTAACCCCAAAATGTGAGTGACATAACATAATAGAAATATATTTCTCATTAATGTAACAGTTACTATGATGTGCTTGTAAAGTTGGTGGCCTTCCACAGTGTGATTCATGGACTGCTGTGCCTTCGATCTTATGTCTCTACCATCTCTCATGATGTTGGAGATTTTGCCTGGTAGCCAGAGGACAAGAAATGAGAGCATGATGAAGGCATACCGATTTCTTAGCCTTTCATCTTAGAACTGACATATGTCACTTCTGTTAACATCCTATTGAAGAATGTTGGTTATATGATCCCATGTAGATGCAGTGGGGCTGGGAAATACGCCCTTGGCTGGGCTGGTGCTTTGTAGCAACAGTTCTGTTTTTCTGGAGGAGAGCACAAATCTTTTAAAGACTACTGGTCATCTGTATTGCAGTATGATGAAATCTGTTTTAGAAAGGATCCTGAAGTTCATCTGATGTAACTATACTTCTGGTACTTGAGTCCTTGGTCGCCTAGCCCAGAAGTTCTCAGTGTAGCAGAATATACTGAGGTACACCTACCAGTTAGGAGACAAGTTGAAATCAGTATTGTAAGTAAAAATAGTAAAGTACTGAAGTTTTCATAGAACTAATTCTGTTTTAAATAGGTGGGTGGATTCATAGTTACCTTCACTCATATTTGTTTGTGTCTCTTTATTCAAATAAGATGGTGGAGAATCTACATGATTTATGGGCTGTCTAATCTGTGCTTTGATTCCCTTCATCACAGTCTGGGGAAGCCTGTGAGCATTTTGCAAACATCGCCCATTTATGTGTGTGTGCTGGGGGAAAAACATTGAGAAACTTTTAACCTAACTATGCATAAACACTACACATGGTAGCATACTTGTTAGAAAGGGTTTTTTTTTTTTTTTTTGTCTTAGTGACTTATTAGAAAAAACAAAAATTTAGGAAGACCTGTCTTCTTGGAAGTCGTTGGTCCCTAAGCCTATATACCATGTAGAGCAAATCCAATACTCCTCCATGTCGGCATTCTTCATATATTCTCAAATAAATTATATCTCCATGCTCCTTCAATCTTATATGATATATCCTCTCACTGCCCTCATCATTCTCCTCTGAACTTTGGCAGCCTTTCCATGATCTTCTACTATTGCTGTATGTCTCCATTTGTTTAGTTTTGTGTCAGTATGAAAATAACAAACATTTTATTATAATATGTCACTCAGCCTTCATTTACATAGGGAAGGATAAATAAAATCTATTGGCTAGGACCAAAATCCCATTTCATTGAACAGGGAACTGCCTAATGTATCCACTGTCACCTCTATGTAGTTAACAAAGGGTAGATGCACAGAGAAATCTGTGACTAAACTCTTTATTTCCCTAGGATTTTGGCCCATTATCTGGATCTATCTTCCGATCCTGGTACCCTGGTTGACATATATGTTAGCCTCACAGGTTCCTTTAGGTTAAGATTAGAAGGAGCTTTCAGTGGGAAGTTCCATGTTGCCATTTCCCAGAACCATATCTTGATATTTCTGTGGCTTCCAAAGATAGGGAAATACAGGTGGACATAATCTCAGTCTACATTGTAACACCAGGTACATTTATAATGGCAATTAGCAGAGCGATTAGAAGAAAGAGCGGAAAGCAAACCAAGCCAAAGCAAACCAAAACTCACAAAAAGACAATATGTGTCCCAGTTTGGAATCATATGATCACTTTGTTCATCACCCAAAAACCACTGCAGTTCCTTCCTTTATCACAAAGGTCCCCTTTAGGTATTCTTAAAGAATTCTTGATGGGCTTGGTCCAAATCAGGGAACTTCATTCCTGGATAGGAGAGTTTGAGCTTAAGATTTTATTTATTTTTTTTATTTTTATTTATTTTTTTAAAATTTTTTTCAACGTTTATTTATTTTTGGGACAGAGAGAGACACAGCATGAACGGGGGAGGGGCAGAGAGAGAGGGAGACACAGAATCGGAAACAGGCTCCAGGCTCTGAGCCATCAGCCCAGAGCCTGACGCGGGGCTCGAACTCCCGGACCGTGAGATCGTGACCTGGCTGAAGTCGGACGCTTAACCGACTGCGCCACCCAGGCGCCCCTGAGCTTAAGATTTTAAAGTGTGCTGTTCTAGTAAGTCTTGAGAATCTGTAGATAATAAGCATTATTGCAGTAATTATGGAAGGGGAGTTGGGCGTTTGGAGGGGTGTATTAGTGGAGAGATGTGGTGAAGAATCTCCTGAGGTACCTTCCTAGGTGGTTTCCTTTCTAGATCCCTTTATGTTAAACCACAGTTACTGACAGATGTGTGTCTCATATTCCTCTGATGAGTGAGGGGGTAAAAGAAGTTGTGAGCACTGCCCCATAGAAATGTTCATTCAGTAGTGCCCCAGCTAACTACGAATTTTGAATTTGAATTCTTAAGGTTATTTGAAAAGCAAGTCCTTCGGTTCTCTATTCCATTAACCTTTATTATAAATTCCAATAGCAATCACTTGAAAAAGAATTATGCTATTCACAATTTTTTGTAACAATTGCGATTCCCTTCAGCTTGAAAATAAGCAGTCCTTATTCATATTCACTAATACATTTCTTCTATTGTCATAAAAGGTATATGTAACTGCTCTGAATATTCTAATGCATCACACTGGAGTCTATTCTCAAAAATGTCTTAATAAGTGGTGGTAGATGAAATAAGAATAATCCTAAATGACAGGCAATAAAAAAAACCCAAAAACATCGTATTATTTGACATTGGTATTTTTAAAAAATTTTACCCTTACATTTATTTGTTCTGGAGATTCACTTCAGTGGCTTTAATGGTGACAAATGATGTCATTGTAACTGTAACACTGCTGGGAAATTATTTCCCAATTTCAACCCAGCAGCTCCTCTCTGTAACTTTCTTTAGGCTGGAAATACATGATGTTCTCTTAAGTCTTATCTGTGAGATAAACCTTTTCTCTACTTTCCTTGGCTTGGAGGCACTTAGTATGTGATTCAAATGACTTTGTTTCGAGAAAGTAAAATGAGAAAGGTGACAGAGCCACAAAGCTGTGTTTAAACATATTGGGAATCTAATGTTTGCTACCAAATATTAAGAAGCTCATATTTAAGTAACATGGGAGTTAGCCTCAAAAAAAAAAAAAATGAAGAGCTATGTATTTTCAGATCTTAACAGGAATATATGAGTTCAGAGGATGTTGGTTGTCTTTCTGTTTAGACTAATAGTTCTTCACATTTTTACGCAGTAATTGTTTTTAAATCATCATTATTATTATGATTTTGCCTAAGAAGAAACACATTTAGGGGTGTCTGGGTGACTTAGTCAGTTAAGCATCCAACTTCAGCTCAGGTTATGATCTTGCAGTTCATGGGTTCAAGCCCCACATTGGGCTTATTGCTGTCAGCACAGAGCCTGCTTTGGATCCTCTGTCCTCCTCTCTCTCTGCCCCTCCCCATCCCTCTCTCTGTCTGTCTTTCTCTCTGTCTCTTTCAAAAAATAAATAAATAAATAAACATTACAAAAAAAAAAAAAAAAAGAAAAAGAAAAAACACATTTAATAGAGAACAAAGTGGTGGTTCCCAGAGGGAGGTAGGTGGGGGATAGATGAAATAGATGAAGGGGATTAAGAGTACACTTAAGGTGATGAGCACTGACAAATGTATAGAATTGTGAATCACTATATTGTACACCTGAAACTAATACAACACTGTATGTTAATTATACTTGAACTTAAATAAGGGGGAAAAAAGCCCCTTTAAAAGGAAATTCTCACTGAGATCTTTTCACAAAGATTAAAGGAGTTGGTGTCAGTATTAGCCTAGGAGATTTGTTTCTGCTCTGCAACGTTATGTATATTTACAAATTCTGACACTAAAAAAAACAAAAACTATCCTTACTATCTTTTGGCTGTGTGATTGTAAGTTACAAAATAATGTGAGTGCGTTTTCAGGTGTTTTCACTTTCTTAGCTAAATCTAAATTATTGAAGAAGGTAAACTAACTGGTTTCTAAGTTCACTTCTATTTTTAAACAAAAAGTTATGATCCTTTGAGATAACACACCCATGATGGGTCCCTCCTCATCTGTCCCTACTATATGAAAAAAACTTTGCACGGCACAAAAAGTAGTTAAGAGCTTGACAGACATAATCTAATTTATAACACGGATGAGATTGACTGTATTTCTGTAGCAAAGGTCTCATGTATTCGTGTTTAAGACCATACAATTTAAAATATGAAATACTCCTTCATTGGTGTAATAAACAGACTCTTTTGGATGTAGATAGGAGTGTGGTTCCAAATATAAAGAAGAAAATAAGTTTCAAGTACCTCCATATTGTTAAGACTGTGTTGGGCTGCTCTCTCAGGACAGGCAAAGGCAGTGGCAAATTACCAGTTTCATGAGTCCTAGCTGCTTTTCTACTTCTGAGGTATATAACAAGTTGAAGAATGAAATAGAGTTAAGATTTATCTGGAGAGAATTAGGGAGATGTTTCCTTCTCACCCCAAGTCACATGAGAGGATTTTTAAGATCTCCTTTAGGGAGGAGCACTGGGTCACTCAGTTGGTTAAGCGTCAGACTCTTGGTTTTGGCTTAGGTCATGATCTCACGGTTTGTGAGTTTGAGCCCTGTGTTGGGCTCTGCACTGACAACACGGAGCCTGCTTGGGATTCTCTCTCTCCATCTCTGTCTGCCCCTCGACCTGCTCACTCTCTTTCTTTCATTATCTCAAAAAAAAAAAAAAATATATATATATATATATCCTCTAGGGATCTTGCCCTGGGTCACCTGGAATTTAGAGGGACCCTAAGTTTCTGATAATCTGTTCCTGCCTGTGCAATTTGTAGGCAATAGACTCTTACTGGAGCTGCTGGCTTGAGTGTCTACCAAAGAGGTTACTTATTGCATACGAATGAAATCATTTCCACTAATGGTGATAGCAAAACTCCTCATTTCCTATGAACCATAGTGGAATACAGGAGAGGAAGCCAGCCCCAGCTGAATTTATAAAGGAGATTTTTCTAAGAGTGCTGCTTGGAGGCACAGTTTCTGTGGAGTGAACTGTTTACCCTCATAGAGAAATGAGGATTGACATCAGAAATGGTCAATTGGAGAAGTACGTTGCTATATCAACCACAATAGTGGGAGATTTCCATGTGATCCACATAAGCATCCAACAAGATAAAGTATTAGTACTGAGAAACTAATACAGAGGGGAGTCCCAGAGCCAGGTGGTATCTGAGGCAATCAAAGAAGGCCTCTACCCTGCCCTCCCTTAGCCTCCTCCTTCCCTTCATGTGATCCCTACATGGATTCCCTCCCTGGAGCAAAAGGAGGTAGTGGGGGTAGGCATGAGATAAGATTCTAACCTTTCCTTTGTTCTCAACAAAAAAAAAGCTAAACAGTGCCAAGCTGAGCCAAGGTGGAGATTGGGGGGAAGCCTTAAATTCTAAACTTTAAATTCTATGAAATTAGGAGTTCCCTGCACTGGACCTTAGAAAAAAAATGTTTTAGGCTCTTGTTGAAAGTGCTGCTATAAACTTTGGGGTACAAATGCCCCTATGCATCTGCACTCCTGTATCGTTTGGGTAAATTCCTAGCAGTGCTATTGCTGGGTCATAGGGTAGATCTATTTTTAATTTTTTGAGGAACCTCCACACTTTTTCAGAGTGGCTGTACCAGTTTGCATTCCCACCAATAGTGCAAGAGGCTTCACGTTTCTCCACATCGTCTCCAGCCTCTATAGTCTCCTGATTTGTTCATTTTAGCCACTGCTAGGAATTTACCCAAGGGATACAGGAGTGCTGATGCATAGGGGCACTTGTACCCCAATGTTTATAGCAGTACTTTCAACAATAGCCAAATTATGGAAAGAGCCTAAATGTCCATCAGCTGATGAATGGATAAAGAAATTGTGGTTTATATATACAATGGAGTACTACTTGGCAATGAGAAAGAATGAAATATGGCCTTTTGTAGCAATGTGGATGGAACTGGAGAGTGTTATGCTAAGTGAAATAAGTCATACAGAGAAGGACAGATACCATATGTTTTCACTCTTATGTGGATCCTGAGAAACACAGAAGAGAGGGAGGAAGCCAAACCATAAGAGACTCTTACAAACTGAGAATAAACTGAGGGTTGATGGGGGGAGGGAGGGAGGGGAGTATGGGTGATGGGCATTGAGGAGGGCACCTGTTGGGATGAGCACTGGGTGTTGTATGCAAACCAATTTGACAATAAATTTCATATCAAAGAAATAAAATAAAAAATGTTTTAATGTTTATTTTTGAGAGAGAGAGAGAGAGAGAGAGCTCACACGCACACACAAGGCGGGGAGGGGGAGAGATGGGGAGCAGAGGATCTGAAATGAACTTGGACTCTGACAGCAGAGAGCTAGATGTGAGGGCTCAAACTCCCACTGTGAAATTAAGACTTGAGCTTAACTGATTGAACCACCCAGGTGCCCCTAGACTGGACATTTTTAGTACTAAAATGGTGATATTTAGCATGTGAGAGCAACATGAAAGTATTTTATTATCTGGAAGTAAAAGGAAAATATTTCATCTAGGGGTTAGGGAACCATGAGTCCATGGGTCAGGTTTAAAAGAGTAGTAACATGTTTGTGATCCATAACTTACACTGGTTCCATAAAACTTACAACAGACTTTAAGAAAGTAAATTTACTTTGAGAAAGTAAATTGTTTTCTGATTACAGTCCATGGAGTTCAGTCCATTCAGTATGATTTAAGTCACTACAGAGATGCATGTAATTCATTCACAGTATGCAAATAGAATTCTGGTCGGCCACACTTCTGTCTATAATACAGGGGGATAAAATAAATGTGTTGGATATTAACACCATGTATTTAATTTGACTTTGGAAAGTGGCTCTTCTTCAATCTGACACCCATCCTTTCTTTTTACTTCTCTGTTTTGTATACCCACATATCCTGGTTCAGGCTTTTTAATTTAACTTAATATCAGCACAAAACTAAGGAGATCCAAAACAAGAGAGTGAATGTGATCTCATTGACAAGTGGGGAGAAACTACCTTGTGAATGTTACATAAATTACACTACAGGTTTTCAAGTCTTCATGAAGTGAGAATGTTCTCTTTCACTTTTTTTCCTAGCCCCTAACCACACTGTCTCTACTTTCCTTTTAACTAAGAATTATCATTTAGGAGAAATTCTGGTCAAAGTGTTTCTGTTTCCTCTTCTTTCACAATGAGCCACACCCCAAAGGGAGGGCAAGTTCACAATATGTCTGTTGTAAGTTTGATGGAACCTGTGTAAACTATGGATCACAAACATGTTTATTATTTCTGCCAATAGCAACTGACTGTGTAATTTTCCACTCAGATTTCTTGTATAATCTGCTCACACATAATCACAACATGTTTTTGCTTTGTTACAACAAACCAAGTGCTCATACATATCTTCATGTAAAGTTTCTGTGTTGGTAAACCATTTCTGTTAAAAATTCCACACTGGGTTAATTCTGTATACAAGCTGTTTCTTTATATTTTTTCTTTTCTTTTCTTTTCTTTTCTTTTCTTTTCTTTTCTTTTCTTTTCTTTTCTTTTCTTTTCTTGCAAGAAGTATAAAATTATGGCCAGTGATTTTTATATATTACTACTAGTAAGTTTTTTTTTTAAGTCTTAAATAATTACTTTCCCTTCTGTTGGCATATATAGATAAGCTCTAAGGGGGAGCGGGCAGCCTCGTGAGAGTTCCTTAAAAACAAACAAACAAACAAACAAAGAAAACACTACATGATTTTTCAGACTAAATCACAATGCTGTATGCACTTGTCACATGAACAAAGTATTGACCCACATTGCTTTCTATGTCCTTACGAGAGTTACGGAAGTAAATTATATTTGTTCCATTATGTTCCTTTCTTTTCTATTTGTGTTCCTTTCTTTTCTGTTTGTCAGCCATCATACCCTCTACTATTGTGGTATCAAGAAATTGAATTCCATTTGTGACACATTACTATGCTTTTCCAATTTGTGCTCATCATTGTCCCAGACCATTTACAAAGGAATCACATAGCTCCCACTGAAGCCAGTGTGCAGCCATTTTGCTCTTTCCCCTCCCCTCCTTCTCATCTCCCAGTAACTTCTTCATTTTCTTATATTCTGTATTTCTTATTGCCATCTCCCTCTGGAATTTTTCTAATTTTGTCTTATTATGTTTTGTGATCTCAAAGGTTGAGAAAGGATGGGTAAGAATGCAAACTGAGAAATTAAAGTTCTGTTTTTTAATATTTTCCCATGAAGTTTTTCCTTGCCCTCTAATAAAAAAAGATGAAGTCGGTGAAAATGAACTCAACTAATTAAAAAGAAAGAGCACTTTTGTTACAGTGTAAATAGAATTAGAATACACTAGGTGTGATTTGCAACCCTAATAGTTGCACTTGTTATTCTCTCAAATTTGGGGGGATATATGAGGGAAAAACATTTACTTTTAAAACACATAGACTCTTATTCCCTGAGTGACATGAGCAAATCACACAGGCAGCTACAGTCAAGCGAAGGAGGTGGCCAAAGGCAGATATTCTTTCATATGCTTCCTGCCCTCAGTTCTGCCCATCTGTACCCCAGATTCAGCACGTACCATCTTTCCCACCTTCTTTCTCTATGCCTACCCTATAGAGCAGATACTCAATGTAGAGCAGATACTGGGAGGACTGTTTTATTCTTTGAAATGTTCATCTTCTGTCAGGCAAACCAGGTATTATGACGATACTCAATGGTACTATATCATGATTTTCATGTATAACTATTATGTTATATCTGAGAAAGGGGAGGTTTAGGCGAGAAATCCAGTCTTAGCCCTCCTACAGTACACGATTGGCCTATTGTTGCAAGCTAAGACTGTGGAACCTGCTGTCACCAAGTTTGCCTAACAAGTCTGGTAAATAACCAAAGCTCCAATATAAGGTGACTCTTTGGAAGACTCACATACATGCTCTACAGGCAATAAGCCAAGAAGTTTTCATCTTCAGCAGGAAGCTTCCAAGAAGGGAAGCCACCATCAAAAGGAAAATGATCTCTCATTTAAACAGGTGCTTCTTTAGTGTCTCTAATAATGTGCTAGATCCTGTGCTATGGGGTGAAAAAAACCTGCCCTCAATGAGGTTGTGATCTAGTAGATATGTAATAGAAATGGAGCAAAAAGGGTAACCCTAGAATCTGTGTGTGATGGAAAAGTCTGGTTGCCAGGGAAGGTTTGGGATTGAAGAAGTGTCCCTAGGTGTTTCCACAGCACAGGGTCTTGGACCTTCTCTCTTACCGTGTGGATATCTGAATTCCAACACTTAGGGTCTCCTTCCTGTGCTGGAGACCCCCTCATCAGGAGCACCCCTAATCAGTTGCATGTGAAAAGTGTCTTCCCTTGCTGGGGATTATTTACTTAGTTTTGACCCTGGATTTATTCTTCATTGAAACATTGTTGTACAAAGTTGGTAGTTTCTACAGGATTTTCAAACCATGAAATAGTGAAATTCAGAACAACGAATATTTATGTAATGTGTGTGTGTGTGTGTGTGTGTGTGTGTGTGTGTGTGTAGAGAGGGAGAGAGGCAGAGACAGACAGAGCGAGAGAGAGAGAAATATAATTCTTTTCATTTTATGAGCCTGTTAATACTGTTTTCATTTCCCAGTCTATTTTGAAGCTAGAGATCTCCTCATGCTTTATACACAGATGTGACGTCTGCAAGGAGGTCGTGATTGCGGGAGTTAGGGCACACATTCTCCATGCCATTCGCTGTGCCCACATATTTAATGTCTTTAAGCTTTTGTTTGTCCAAATGGAAATAAGCGATATAATAACACCTACTGTGTAGAATCATTGTGAGGATAAATATGTTAATGCTCAGCGCCTGCCTTCTCTACCAACTCATGGGCCACTCTTTTTGCTCACAGCACCTCTGGGCACAGACCTCCAAGTTGGTCTCTGAGAGAGTCAAGTGTGTCCCTTATTCTTGGCTGTCTCCTTCCTGTTTCCTCTGTCAGGAATGCTGAGCCTCCACACAGTCTCCTCCCTGGCTCTCATTTAGGTCTCTCTTCAAATCATCAGAGTGGCCTTTCTTGGCTGCCTTAGGTATGGATTGACTCATTACTCTTTTGTCTTGCTTGATTTTACTTCATGTGCACTTTCCCTGGAATTAGATTACATTCTTCCTTTTTTAAGTAGTTATTTATCACTGTCTCTCCACCACTAGAAAGTAAGCTCCAGAAGGACAGAAACTTTTGCTGTTTCTGCACCAGTATGTCTGAAGCATCTGTAACAGTGCCTGGCACTAAAGAGACATTTAGTAAACATCATTTCAATGAATAGAGGACTAAACGAATCAATGTATATGTATTCCCAAGAAGACTGCTTGTCATACAAAAAAAAACTCAAATTATGTTATGCATTACCTTTATTTAGCATGATTATTACAAATTGATGCCAACCTATGATAAATCAGAGTATGAATCCCGTGTCTGATTCTCAACAATTTCTACACCACAGTCCTGCTTCTCTTTTCTCTACTACACAGAGTTTCCGCCCCCCCCAAGTGGGAACTGGAATCAATATATTTGACTGTTTTATCTGTTCTCTGAAATCAAATAGAAAAATGTTTGTTCTGCTGCACAGGATGTGTGCATCTGACACCGCGAGTCTATCCCGGGATATACTGTGATAGCTGTTTCCCATGATTCCCAACCTTGTACTTGTGGTACCATGTCGCATTGATAAGTTTCATTTAAACTTCAGGCACCGGTTTATATTTCTGTTCATGCTATTCTGCCTATTGGCTTAATACCCTGCGTACAGTTCTTGGTTTATCCACCAATTACTTATTTTGCTACTCTGTTGGTTGTGATGTGATGTACCCATCATTGACCTGATTTTTAGAAAACTGTAAATTCTATGAGTAAGGGGAGTCTGTCTATTCAATGGTGCAACCCTAATGCTTATATTATAAGTGTTTAATGTATATGTTTGTTGACAAAGTGTTTATTTATATGCTTATTGTGGTAGTTAAAATTAGATATCCCTTAATCTTTCTAACAAGTCCTTCAGTATAGCCAGAAAGATGCCTTGCTTCAGTTGCTTATCTGACTTAAGAAATTTACGTTATCAAATGTTTTATGAGGTTTATGCAACTTTATTTTCCTAGATTAGCTACTAAATGCCTGTGGCATTATTTCTAGTTATAATTTCTCATCAAATTTTAATTGTTTAAAATTGCCACATTTTGTAACTGATAAATTAATTATTGTGTTAGATCCAAGAGTTTTTCAGTGTGAAAAAAAATTGTTAATATGAATTGCTAATGTTTACTATTCCTCTTTCCTTCATGGTGAGGAGGAGTGTTTGATGTGTATGTTTTGCTATTCAGTTATGGTGTATGGCTATTGCAAATGCCTGGATGAAACTTTTTTTTTTTAATAATTAAAAAAACATTTTTAACGTTTTTTAATGTTTTTATTTATTTTTGAGAGACAGAGAGATAGCATGAATGGGGGAAGGGCAGAGAGAGAGGGAGACACAGAATCCTAAGCAGGCTCCAAGCTCTGACCTGTCAGCACAGAGCCTGATGCAGGGCCCAAACTCAGGAATCAAGAGATCCTGACCTGAGGGGAAGTCTGACTTTTAACCGGTTTAACTGGTTGAGCCACCTAAGCATCCCTGGATGAAACTTTCAAAGTTTTAAGTATGCAAAGTGTGTTTTAGGTCTCTTTACTATTTGTTTGCTGCCTCACTCTGGCCTAAGGAAGTAGTAACTTCATCGTACCTTCCTTCTATCAAAATCAGATGTGAATCAAAATATTTCAGAAATTATTCACTCTAAGATAAAAATCAGAGCTATACTAAAATTACCCTTCTCTGCACATTTGCATTTGTAAAGACCTAAAGTCAAGGGAATTTCAGTCAAGGTGAAATTCAGCTGGTGAGATCTTCGGTGCATTTCTGAAAACTTACTACACCCCCACCCGGACTCCAGTCTTGCTTACACATTCTAAAGCAACGCTGCCCACATTGCCCATTCTGTCTCTGCTCTCCATATTTGCCTTCCCCCACCTCCTGCCTTAGTCGCCATGCGTCTTGTCTTGTCATGTTGGTGTCACTGTGGAAGCCTTCCTCCTTGACTCAAATAGACCAAATCTCTTATATTAAAGGACATCAGGGGCCATGTTGGCCAGGCTGCTTTGCCTGACTACCCAGTTCAGAGTTCATCCATCTCACTTTTCAGCTCCCAGAAGCCTTTCTTTGTGTTTCGCTTTGAGGTGTATATTTTCTTTCTTGCTTTATGGTCGCTGTGCACAAATCTGTCTTTCCTATTATGCTGTAATACTGAAGGTAGGGAATGCTTTAGAATGTGAATGTGCAGGGGCGCCTGGGTGGCGCAGTCGGTTAAGCGTCCGACTTCAGCCAGGTCACGATCTCGCGGTCCGTGAGTTCGAGCCCCGCGTCGGGCTCTGGGCTGATGGCTCAGAGCCTGGAGCCTGTTTCCGATTCTGTGTCTCCCTCTCTCTCTGACCCTCCCCCATTCATGCTCTGTCTCTCTCTATCCCAAAAATAAATAAACGTTGAAAAAAAAAAAAAAAGAATGTGAATGTGCAGTCCCCAAGTGGAACCAGGGCTTGTCATATATAATCAGTTATTAGCTGTGACCTTGAATTTAATTCTACCTTTGGAAGAGATAAGGAGCTGAGATAGGAGAAGCGATGAATTTCTCTAAAATAATGCCTTGGATTCCAGGGAAAACAATCATATCTTTCCCTCATTTATGCATAACTGTGGAGGCAAAGGGCACCCTCGGAGTGAGAAGTAGGTCTTTTTTTTTTTTTTTTTTAAGTTTTTTGGCCACTTCTCTTCCCAGGGAATCTCTGGAAGCCTACAGGAAGTGTAGAAGCATGCTGAGCAAAACCGTGGGGTTTATAATAGCTTTTCTTTTATGAACTTGGAGCTACCAAAATACAAACTAGAATAGTCTGGTTTTTTTGGTTCACTCTCCTCTGGAACAGAGGGGGATAGAATTGTCCAGTTCTCCATTATTCCAGGTCTAGGTGTGACACTCGTGTGTCTAAGGTTGCCCTAACTCCCCTCAGAAGCAGACCCGAAGACAACGTTTAATGAAGAAGTGGTTCATTGGAAAGTATTCCCAGGAGTGAGAAATGGCCCAGGGAAAAGAAGGCCAGCGAGTAAAGATGTGAGAGCAAAGTCCCATGGAAAGTCCCTTGGACTCCGTCTCCCTCAGGAGAGAGTGGAGATCACACTTAAGAGCTGTCCTTTCAGGGCATGGTATCTATATGTTCTCACTGAGATCTGCCCCAGAGACTTCATCTCTTTCTGTATTCAGGCAAAGCCAAGTCCAGGGTGAAGGGCAGCCCTTCTCCAGGGAGCCACAGGTGTTTGTTGTTGGGTGGAACCAGTGCACAGGACAGTGAAAGAACCCAGAGAGGTGTGGGTGGAGCAGTGGCATTGCCTGAAACATGCAGTCTGCATTCTTGCTGTAGGTTTCTGCAGAGAATCCTGGCCCAGGAGCTGACAGGAGCACTGCACAGCAATAAGGCAGTGCAGGCAATAAGGAGATGCAAGGTCTATCAAGAATTTACAAACAAAAATGAAATGAAACTGGGCAAAAGTCAGTCTGCTTCTTATTTTCACCGTGCACCAGCAGTTCTGGATACTTTCACTGATAAACTTCTTCCAACCTCGCTCTCCCCATCACCCAGCCGTTCTCTTGGTGTGCCGCTGTCCTGGCCCAGGGTTAGGTACTCAAGTGTATCAAATTTGAATCCCTGCCATGTTTAAAAAGCATTGGATCAGATGTATCTTTTTAAGAATGTCAGTTATCCCTGCAGTTATAAATAATTTGGTATTCTTTTAAACCACATAAAAAATATTCTTCTCTATGAAGTAAAATATGTCTTCCCACTACTGAATCATCACAGGCATAGAGGGGTAGGGGCAAAGAGGGGGAGGACCGATTGACTACGTGGGAATGTTAACCCAGCATTTCAATTCATCCATTTCACAACTGTTTCTTAAACAACTACTGGGTGATTGCGATGCACATTTTGTGTTAAATGGTTATGTAAGTATAAATTATTGTATACATATGTATAGGATACACACACACAACATATATATGTATACTAATTATGCACATTTCTATCTGAACTGTGGTTCATTTCCTTATTTGACTTAACGACTCACCGCTGTGTCTCTCAATATAGCCTGCTATATTTATCTCCATCATACCAAACTCTTCTAAAGAAAGACTCCTCTTGCCTTTGGAATAACTTTTCTCCCCCACCCCCCCCTTTTTTTTTATTAACCAGAGCACTACCGCAGTTCATTTCAGCATCCTGAGGAAGACAAAAGGACCTAATTCACTACAGAAATCCAATGCATAGTTAAATTCTGCAGATTATTTGCTCGTGAGTCAGCCTATTTACCGAGATAATTCAACTTGCAAATTAGTCATGTAGAAAGATTTAGTTGGCGAAGACAGAGTAGGCACATTGGCCCTAAAAATAGACACACTATGCTTGTTCCTAAAGCAGTACAGTAGCACCACACATAAGAGACAGTGAGGCAGCGAGAGACTTTTTTTCTACTTATCCAAGTGATCAATTCCTTTCCCTGATAGAGCTGGGAGCACATGGCCAGACCTTTGTGCCAGCTTTTCTCTACACTGGAAAATAAACCCTGGCCCATGCTCATGAATCAGGCTCTAGCAGTACCAATTGGTCTGGTTCTTCTTTTGCTTTTTGCATTGCTGACATTTCCTTCTTCCAGCTTGGGACTCGCAGCTGCAGGGATAGAGATGCAGCATATTTTTGACTCCCGTCTCTTGAAAAATGGCATCGTGGAGCTAGAGGAGTGGAGTAGCTGTGTGGGCTTACATCTCTGAGGAGTGGGATCTGTTTAGAGCCTGATTAGGAATATTTAAAATCGTTTGTAAAGATGGAATGTGCTGGGCTGTAAAGTCAGAACACAGTGTACCCCTGCTGAGTTACATCCAGTGATAATTCTTTCAGGGTTATGGGGTTACTCTGAAGCTTGATGGACTTATGTGCCGACCCTTCTTTCTGGAGCAGGACATTTGCTCTTGGTATGCGCTTGGCTATCCTTCATTGCATCACTGCAAAATCTTACCTTCTTGGAGATGAGCAAAAATGTTTCCCTTTAGATTATTCTTTTAGGTTTTAGCTTTGCAAATGTAGTAGGAAGTTAAATCAATGCACAAAGAGCTAATAACAGAGTACAGTTAGTAAATGGATAGGCTGTGTGCATCCATCCACTGGTATGTCTGAAGCATGTCCTAACGTAGAATAGAACGTGGCAATTCAGTCTAGAGATACTTCAGAATGAGGTGCTGATACGTGGCCCCGTGTGCATTTGACAGGTTATCTGTAATAGGTAAAGATTCTTGACTAAAAAGTCTGGTATTTTATGGGGAAAGACACTGTACATAAGATATGACCTTATGTAGTACTCAGGAAAACGTTGCCTTTATTAGAGTATAGCACAACTGCTCAGAATAAACCAGTGCTGGAGCTCATTAATGAGGCTTCTTCAGTAAATTACTCCTACTGTGGATATGCTTGAATATTGCTGGACTGAAATACCAAAATTTGCATGTGTTTTTCCAGCTGTGCTTGTTTGTTTAATTTAAAAGATCAGCTGCAAAAGAAATTCTGATCATATTCTTAAATTATGAAAATGGTCCCAGTTCTCTGATCACATTTGAAGGCTGATTTGTTTCATTCAGTGCCTTCCTGTCATTTGTTGCCTCCACTCTGTCCTGTACTCCATTTGACATTTGCTGAACCTATTCTGTGTGCAAATTGTGGGTGGATTTGAGTACAAAGCATGAGGAAATACTGTGGCCACTAAAGAAATGCAAGTATGGCTTATTTCACTTAGCATCACACTCTCCAGTTCCATCCACGTTGCTACAAAAAGCCATATTTCATTTTTTCTCATTGTCACGTAGTATTCCATTTTAAGTGAAATAAGCCATACAGAGAAAGACAGATACCATATGGTTTCACTCTTATGTGGATCCTGAGAAACTTAACAGGAACCCATGGGGGAGGGGAAGAAAAAAAAAAAAAGAGGTTAGAGTGGGAGAGAGCCAAAGCATAAGAGACTGTTGAGAACTGAGAACAAACTAAGGGTTGATGGGGGGTGGGAGGGAGGAGAGGGTGGGTGTTGAGGAGGGCACCTTTTGGGATGAGCACTGGGTGTTGTATGGAAACCAATTTGACAATAAATTTCATATAAAAAAAAAAAGAAATGCAAGTATAATCATTGTCTTCTGGTAACTTGTAATAATTCTAGAGTAGCAACATTTTATATGTATTTTATGTATATTATGTATATGTAATTGGAAGCCTGTCAAAGATATTGGAAGACAAATAATAGCTGATATTACTGAGATTTATTATGCTCCATACTAGGCTAAAATTGGATGCATTATCACGTTCAGTTCTCTCAGCCCAGTTGAGATATCTCAGGTACAAAAAAGTAAAATATCTTATTGTAAGATTCCAATATAGGTAGTCTTTAAATTTCTGTTATTCAATATGTTTATGCTCCTATTTAATTACTTTGGAATGGAGAGGATTACTTCTCCTAGAAATGAGTTTAGAGAAATTAGAAAAAGGCACAATTCTAGGCACTAAAGTTGGAAAAATGATTAAGTAATGTGCCAACTCTCTCAGCAGCTTTCCACATGGTGGTAAAGACAGACAAATCAACTAACATTACAGAATGAGAAGTGTCATGGTCTGGGTATGTGCATGTGACTCTGATGAACACACAGAGTCAGAAACCCAGAAAACCCAGAATAGGTCTTGTTCTCTGTCCAGCAGATACAGAACCGTGAGCTTGAATGGAAAACTCAGATCAGAGCCAGTGGTTTCTTTAAGAAATGATCTGGCTGCAGGATATTTTGTATGGTTTCCCTGGAAATGTGAGGTATTACAAGGAAATGTGGTGGGTTGGCTCATAAAGTATAGTATACTATAGCAGATGAGTGTGTCCATTTTCTTGATTTTCTCCTTTCTACTCTACCTATGAACTCCACTTGGGGTTCCTTTTTTATAGATATATTTATAATATATCTTTCTACCTATATTACTTACACATTTATATAGTTACATTATATAGTATTATTGTATGTAGTAATATATAGTATATTGTAAGTAATATTGTGTATGGTATATATAAAAAGAAAATGCCATCTTCTCTGTTTGTCTGGACTATAGAAATGGACTACAGTTCATATATAAGCATGAAGCATATATAACAACATTAGACCTATTTCTAACTGCCATTCCGCTAGAATGCATGAAAATTCATCCAGGACTAAAACCTCCAGCCATTTTTTTTTTCAACCGGAATCTCTTGTCTTCCATTTATCTATTTGAGAAAAGCAACCTCTCAAGTAGAGAAAAGAGAAGGCTAATGACATTAGAGAAGTATTCATGAACACCTTTTCTGTGAGATGGCCCAGTTTGAAGAAAACCACAAGCTATAGTCTTAAGTGTTGAAGTGTTGGATGCACAGAACGCAGAGTTGAGCTTGAGGAAGTCTTTCCTGACCTTGATGGGCTGTCTGACAGTCACCAGCTTTAGGGAGAAAGAAGAAAGAAGAGAGTCCTAGATAAAGGCTGAAGGTTTTTAATAGGTCAGGTGGGAACAGTGTAAATTTTCTGGGAGAAACTGAATGATACAAATATTATGGGCTGTGTTCTGCCAAGTTAATAAGAAATGAATTTGACAGAAGTGAGTCCAAAAGTATAAAGCCCAGGGAGGTTTTTCTCAGTAACCTGGTCATGAGGGATTGTGGACCTTTATCACTGCATTGGTAGCAGGGACATAAAGTCATGTGCCCCCCAGTATAGGAAGGACTTAGGAGTCTTAAATAACCCTTTACTATTTGCCAGTTGTTACCATGAATGCAAATGGCAAATTTACAGAACAAGTTAAACATTATGAAGGCAATGGGAGCTGCACCTCATAGGTCATAGAAAATGGTAAGCCAGGTGGTTAAATGATGAGTAAAGGGTTTTGTGTGTGGAAATAACTTGATTCTCAAGAAAGCTGATTTCCAGGCATGCTAAGCCATGCTGGTCTATACTTCAGAGCCTAAACTCTCACTAAATATGTGGGTCTTGTGAGGGGGAAAATGTGTGCAGTTCCGCATTTAAGAAATGGTGGAGAATCTGGGAGAAAACATACAGCAGCCAATACTTGCACTGCAGAAATGCATGGAAAAAATGTCTGGCAATACACAAAGGAAATGAGGGGAATCTGATATTTTTAGGAAGGTCAGCAACTCATCTTTGTGTGTGACACTCTCACTAGAGCTAAGTATTATAACTGGCTGCATTGCTGTCATAGAGCACAATTTTATATTGCTGAATTGGTTTTAATTAATGCATTGCATTCCCTTTCCTACTGGGTCTTGAAGTATTGGGACCTAGAGTAACCATAACAAAATTTATATATCCCACACTCAGATGTTGGTCTTTAAATGCTTACGTGTGTGTGTCATAGACAAATAAATGATGAATAGATATATGGATAGATAGGTAGGTAGATTTTACCTGCAATTAATACCAGATGATTACCTTGTCTTCTCCCTACCACCCATAATTAAGTAGCTAGTCCTTTCTTTTATGTTTGGGCAGTATACTTTTATGATTAGGCAGTTCCTTTTCCACTGTTAAGATACATAGATCCCTTTTGCTTTACATTTTTTTTTCTTTCAAATGACTCCCACATGTGTAACACATACATTTATCTATATTTATATTTTAAATAAATTTTATCCCCATTGATAGAACTATGGACTAAAATTGAAATTATTTTTTCTATTTTTCTTTCTAAAATTTCTATTAATCATTTTTCTGTGGTGATTGGAAAAATAAAGAAAGAAGTCAAAAGCATTAGCAAAATGCTTTAAATCCCAAGTGAGTCCTTTTCTTCCCTTCTCCACAATGATGTAAGTATTCCCCATACCTATCAGTAATGACTGGGAAACTAACGTATTTTTTTTTAATTTTTTTTTTCAACGTTTATTCATTTTTGGGACAGAGAGAGACAGAGCATGAACGGGGGAGGGGCAGAGAGAGAGGGAGACACAGAATCGGAAACAGGCTCCAGGCTCCGAGCCATCAGCCCAGAGCCTGACGCGGGGCTCGAACTCACGGACCGCAAGATCCTGACCTGGCTGAAGTCGGACGCTTAACCGACTGCGCCACCCAGGCGCCCCTGAAACTAACGTATTAATGCTGGTATCCATGTACCAGCTAGGATGCTAGGTCCTATATGTGGATTGTTTATTTTATTTAATAATCAGAGCAACTCATTTGACAGGTGAGGAAAGGGAAACTCAGAATTGTTAAGTGATTTGCCCAAGATAACACAGCTATTGCCAGAGCCCTGATTAGAACTCTCTCTCTCTTCTTTCTCCCCCTCTCTGTTTCCCTCCTTATCTTTCCTTCCTCACCATATATCTATATATATCTATATCTGTATCTATCTATATCTATATCTATATCTATATCTATATCTATATCTATATCTATATCTTTCTATACTGTTCAGCTTCGATATGGTGATAACATGGAAACTGAAAAAATGTATTCATTGTGTATTAAGATGCTTTATTTTATAATGCAGTTTTTAAAAAGTCACATGATAGAACTGAATATATTATTTTCTACTGAATTTTTTCAGTGACTTAGATTGTTAAAACCAAAAGATGCACGTATGCATGTATGTTTATATATGCACACTACACACACACACACACACACACACACACACACACACATACACACACAGACACATGCACAGCCTTCTGACAACACACAGTTTATCTCCTTTCATCAATTTAATCCTTATTTAATTTTAAGAGAGAAGATAATTGAAGTCCAGAGAGATTATCCACTTTTCCAAAGATAGTTGAGTAAGTAATGGACATGGCGGGCATTTGAACCAAGGCTCTTGCCTTAAGAACTCTTTCTAATACCTATCTTCCCATGTGCACCAGGACTTTTATCATCACTTAAACAGTATGATGATATACACTAGAAATTAGAAATACGTCACTACTAATCCTTAAAATTATGATCATGGTAATTCCAATTATTACCTAAGCAAATGGTGAAATTCTAGATATTACAATAGACTCTACAATGCATGTGTAGTCAATGCAGCGTGGACCTGGAGGTTATTACACAGGACCAATACATTATCTATGTGGCTTGGGCAACTGATTAATTCAATTAATTTCATGATTTCACAGACTAACATCAAAACTCACATCCTCCACCTGTCCTTCTATTATTGCCCAGCTATCAATAATCCAGAGCAAACAACAACAGTAACCTCATAATTCTGGTTTTTGTAACGTTAGAGGAAACAGATGAGGAAAAGCATCATATGTTGGTAAGTTGCAAGAGAAGGCAACCTGGAGCATGGAGAAAGAGGTGGGGTGTAAGAACATAGAGGGTTAGGGAATCTAGCAAAGAAGTAGCCCAAGTGTGATGGGAATTACAGCAGCTCCCAAGGTAGATCTTCAAACAGAAATTCTCATTTAAAGTTGTCAGATGATTTAAATTTAGCTTATCTGATAAGTCTCAATCCCTTGTGTATTTCTATAAATTTGCAAAATCCTTATCCTTGAAAAATATGGTTCAGTATTAATGTCTTATTGGGAAAGGCTGTCCCAACACTGACATTCACATCACAAACTTCAGATTTTGGGATATCCTTTTTAGGGCTACCAATAAAACTGGTTTCAAATAATAGTGCACACACCCACCTAGAGAATAAAATGAAACTAGATAAATAAGCCATCGCTTAATATCAGTAGGAAATAAATGTAGAAAAAAATCACCTAAAAGGACAAAATAATAGGATTTATCATTGTCAATTCCTGAGAACACTTTGTAATGGAAAAGGTTGTGAGCTAGTCAATATCATGTCAATAAAATGTCTAGGAGTAAAGGAAGTACTAAGCACACATGCACAGTAATACCACAGAAGCTAGAACTCCCAGGAACATAAAGGAAAATTGTTTTCTGTATAAGGATGTTGAAGGGTATAAGATATTTTTCACTAAAGTGTAATTTAAAAGCCCACTTTGTTTAGAGAATTTATGAAAAAAATGTTCATTATAGTTATGAGCCACTATGTATATATATGTGTGTGTGAATATGTGTGTATGTGTACATATATACATTTTGACTTGTTAGACTTGTAGAAGAATTGAAAAGTGGTGTAGTATTTCCATTTATTTACCCTCCAACAAGCTTCCCCTTATGTTAACGTTGTACATAACCACAGAACATTTATCAAAAGCAATGTGGATGGAACTGGAGAGTATTATGCTAAGTGGAATAAGTCATACAGAGAAAGACAGATATCATATGTTTTCACTCTTATGTGGATCCTGAGTAACTTAACAGAAGACCATGGGGGAGGGGAAGGTGGGAAAAAAAGTTACAGAGAGGGAAGGAGGCAAACCATAAGAGACTCTTGAATACTGAGAACAAACTGAGGGTTGATGGGGGGTGGAAGGAAGAGGAAAATGGGTGATGGGCATTAAGGAGGGCAGCTGTTGGGATGAGCACTGAGTGTTGTATGGAAACCAATTTGACAATAAATTTCATATTAAAAAAAAAACTAAAGAAATTAACTATTTTGTAATACCAATACTAAATTAACAAAAGTATAGTAGTACATTTAAAGATTTCACTTTTTAAAAAAAAAAAATTATTGCCCTTTTTGCGTCCTAGGATACAATCCAGCATCCCACATTGAATTTAGTTGTCATGTCTCTGTCTCCTCCCATTTGTGATGGTTCCCTGTCTTTCATAGCCTTGATACTTTCAAAGAGTATTGTCATTTATTTTGTGAGTATCTATCATTTTGGGAGTGCCTGATATTTTCTCATGATTAGACTTAAGGTTACACATTATTGGGAGAATACCACAGAGATGATGTGTCCTTCTCATCACCTCCTAACTGGGAGTGTGTGGTGGTGATGTTAATTGTGATCATAAAGCTAATTTGGCAGGATTCTCCACTATAAACTTTCTTTTTGTAATTAATAAGTGTATCTTTTTTTTTTTAAATCATAGAGCCATAACAGATTACCGCAAACAACTTAAAACAACACCCATTTATTATCTTACAATTTTGTGATTTTTGTATTATTAGATGCAGGTCTCACTTGAATAAAATCAAGGTGTCAGTAGGTCTGTATTCCTTCTCGTAGGCCCTAGGAAAGAATCTGCTTTCTTGCCTCTTCTAGCTTCTGTAGGTCACCCATATTTCCTGGCTTGTGGCCTCCTAACCTCTGTCTTCAAAGCCAGCAAGGGTGGATCAAGCCTTTTCACACTGCTATGCTGTGACCTTGTCTTCCATTTTTAAGGACACTCATGATCCCACTGGGGCACACCCAGAAAATTCAGTGTAACCTCCCTAGATTTAAGGTCAGCTGATTAGCAACTTTGATTTCATCTGCAGCCTTAATGCTCTCTTTCATGTAGAGAGAAACATCTTCACAGGTTTTGTGATTAGGATGTGGACATCACTGAGGGGACATTATTCTTCCCACTGCACACAGTATTTTTTAGGAGAGATACTGTTTCTGCCCACTGTATTTTTGCTCACTAATTTAACTTCCATCAAAGGATCAGGACTATGGCACATGTTATAGTAGCAATATAATGATGATTTTTAAATTCTCCCGTTTCTTCTACATTTTACTAATGGAAATTGTAATTTAAGAAATAACTGTCTTTTCTCCCACTTATGTATTCCAACTTTTTATTGATACATATAGAGAATCATCGATATTTATTTTATTCTTTGGGTTATAATCTAATACTATCATTATATATTTTCTTGATCAAGTTGTTCCAAATTTGCCAATGGGATTTGTTTTAGGTTGGTTTTGGTGCCCTTTTGATATGCCTCCACTTTCTCTTTTCAGCACTTTTCCCCCCCTTTGATCACTTTGTTACTTTGTGTCCCCCCTTTGTTCACTGTGTCCTGCACCACAGGATGATCTAGATATGAAGTCCCTTTAAGAGAATTATAGTGACCCTTGGAACTGTAAAATTGCTAAAAAACTGTAAGTTTCTAAAGTTAAAAAAAGTAGAACCTAAAATGATTTTCTATAAAGGCAGTTTTGGAAAAATAATTCTTTGAAAAAGTTTCTCTCTCTTCATATAAATGTGAGCAATCGGGGCGCCTGGGTGGCGCAGTCGGTTAAGCGTCTGACTTCAGCCAGGTCACGATCTCGCGGTCCGTGAGTTTGAGCCCCGCGTCAGGCTCTGGGCTGATGGCTCAGAGCCTGGAGCCTGTTTCCGATTCTGTGTCTCCCTCTCTCTCTGCTCCTCCTCCGTTCATGCTCTGTCTCTCTGTCCCAAAAATAAATAAAAAAATGTTGAAAAAAAAAAATAAATGTGAGCAATCTAAATGTGCAATAAAGGATTAACTAAATTATAGTATTTCATACATGTAGCCTTAAAGTATAATAAAGATTCGTATTTACAGAGAAGGAAGGATATTCATTATACACTGCGTGGGAAAGAATAGCAAGCTCTGGAATTCTCTATAAATTGTTAAGTTATCCTGAGTTACTTGTGTAACCTTAGGAAAAAAAAAATGTCTGCAAGTAAACACAGCAAAGTAATAATAGTAGACCATGGCTGATGAATGTCAGGTGCTTTTAAAACTGTATGGTAATTTAAATAAAAATGTTACTGAATTTTATTGTTTTTAGGTTGGCAGTATTTAAGGAAATCTGCTCTTAACAAACTTTCCATAAACTGCCATCACGCCACTATTTTCAATATGGTAAAAAGGTATGAAAAGCCATTACTTTTTTTTGTACTTTTAAAAAATGTCTCAATATGTTCTCTGAAGGCAAAAAGAAAATAATACCTACTATTCCCTTCCCACCCCCACACCACCCCCCCCCAAAAAAAAAAGTCTGAAACTGATGGGAATATAGAGAAAGATTAAAAGAAAATGACATAACTTTTGGCCATGGAATTGCAAGAGAGAGGTGACTGGTGGTAGTTACAGGGAGGGGAGGATTACTGTGATTTCCAAGGTTTAGGGTTTGTGGATTTTGTAGATACTGTTTGCAACACTATTCTAAATACTCCTGCTACTCACTGATAAGGAAAAAGGAAGTCTTTGGGCCAGGTTCTCCATGTCACTTTGTTATTTCCATCCAGACATAAATTACAATCACACAATCTCCTCATTCTCTGAGGTCCTCTCCTCTTTTTGCAACATTCTCATTTGAAGCAACACTTAATTGCAAGTGAGTAATTGTCTCTAAACTAGGTGGTGGGAGTCAAGAGACCAGGTCAGAAAAGCAGAGCCATTTTTCTCCCTCCTGGGACTTAATGTGATGCCAGATGCTTCTTTAAATTGTGAATTTGTTTCAATTGTCTAGCAATTCTTTTCCTTAGAAAGTGCCAGTGAGTGGTGAGTTAGGGGAAGCTTCACAAGGTCCTGCTAAGCATTTCATTCAGTGCAGATTGTGTGAGAGATGTTCTTCTCATTATTGAGAGATCTATCATTGGATCATGCCAAGATTAAAATTTATCATGCAGTTAGTCTAGATCTATGGATTAGCTGCACCTAAGAAAGAAATAAACTGGTTCTAAACTCCTAAGAAAGATAAATTATTCCTTGATTTCACTAAAGCACGTTTATTGATCTTGTAAGATCTTTCTTTCCTTTTTTTGAATTGCTATTTTAATTTGATGATCAGTCCACAGAGAAGCTTTTCCGGGGATGCATTTCATTTAAAATATATTTTTCTATTTTGTGTGCCACTTCAAACTGAATACTTAAATGGAAACTGAGGAGAAAAAAATTTAAAGAACATTGTTTTCACTTTGTTTTCTGTTATTACTTAGGAGTTAGGATAAACAATATGGAGAATGCCCCATTAGTATTATACAGTTATTTTCATAATTGAAAAGACTAATGTGTAATTCTAAAGTTTGTATTTTGCAGAAAGTGTTTCGATGAGGTATTTTCTCCTTATATTAGATAAGTACAGAAGTTTTCAATATGAGATACATTCATTCTCACCACAAAATAAGAAAATTCTGGTTAGCCTGTATAAAGACTAATTTTCAGAATCAAGTTTATATTTGATTCTTAATATTTGGAATGTGTTGCTATTTCAAAATGAAAAATGTCACCTTAAAAAAGAATATAGTTTGCAAGAATCTGTGTCCAGAGGGGCGCCTGGGTGGCTCAGTCAGTTAAGCATCTGCCTTTGGATGGTCAGTGAGTTTGAGCCCCGCATCGGACTCTGTGCTGTCAGTTCAGAGCCTGGAGCCTGCTTCGGATTCCGTGTCTCCCTCTCTCTCTGCCCGTCCCCCTTCATGCTCTGTCTCTCAAAAAATGAATAAACATTAAAAAATTGTTTGAAAACATAAAAAAATAATCCGTGTCCAGAACTTTCTTACACGTTTTGTATTGAGATATCTAATTATCATCATTCAAACCCAAATAATAGATCCTGATGGGGCAGCTTTCTCTAAGTGGCATCTTTCCCTGCATTCTTCTCTGTAAGGGGAACTAGATATATATGGAGCTGTTCTCTATATATGGAGCTTATTCCTATTGTGTTCTCTCTCACCACACACACACACACACACACACACACACACACACACACTCACACACCACTGTTATTGACCTTAGTAACATTTTTGTAAAGTGGTATATGAAATAATGATTAATACAAAATAATAGAGGCATTTTGAGCATAATTCAAATCAGAAACTGAGAATAGGACCTTCCATATGTTATGGTACAATAAAATTGAGCAAATCATATAAGTATAAAATATAAAGGTAGATATATATACATATTCATATATTTTTACATATATCCCTATATGTATATATATACACACAAATCTCTTACTTATCTATATCTATATCTATCTATCTATCTATCTATCATCTGTCTCTTTATTATCTATCCATCTAT